>NW_016107432.1:4468422-4510568 GCF_001604975.1 Cebus imitator
TGCACATGAGACCTGACTTTCAGGTTCCAGCCTTGCACATGAGACCTGACTTTCAGGTTCCAGCCCTGCACATGAGACCTGACTTTCAGGTTCCAGCCTTGCAGATGAGACCTGACTTTCAGGCTCCAGCCTTGCACATGAGACCTGACTTTCAGGCTCCAGGCTTGCATATGAGACCTGACTTTCAGGTTCCAGCTCTGCACATGAGACCTGACTTTCAGGCTCCAGCCTTGCACATGAGACCTGACTTTCAGGGTCCAGCCCTGCAGATGAGATCTGACTTTCTGGTTCCAGCCTTGCACATGAGACCTGACTTTCAGGCTCCAGCCTTGCATATGAGACCTGACAGGAGATTTGTGAAAGGTCAGGAGCATCTCCACTCAGAATCCCTTCGTGATCACCAGCATGTGAACCCCAGATGTCTGAGACGGGTCTCAGTTAATTTAGAAAGTTGTTTTGCCAAGGTTGTAGATGCCCTCCCATGACACGGCACCAGGAGGCCCAGATGACGTACGCCCAGGGTGCTCCGGGCACAGCTTGGTTTTATACGTTTTAGGGAGACATGAGACATGTCAGACAATCAACATATGTAAGATGAACATTGGTCTGGAAAGGTGAGACAGCTCACAGCAAAGGCGGGACGACTCGAAGTGGGGAGGGGGCTTCTAGGTCCTAGGTAGATAAGAGACGCGTGGTTGCATTCTTTTGAGTTTCTGAGTAGCCTCTCTAAAGGAGCCAATCAGAAATGCATTTATCTCAGGGAGCAGAGGGGTGGCGAAGAACAGAACCGGAGGCAGGTTCTCCCTAAGCGGTTCCCAGCCTGACTTTTCCCTTTGGCTTAGTGATTTTGGGGCCCAAGATTTATTTTCCTTCCACATAGGTTTTCTAATTTTGGGGGTATAGTTATTCATAGTAGTCCCCAATGATTCTTTTGTGGTATCAGTTGTAATGTTTCTTTTTTGCCTCTGATTTTATTTGTGTTTTCTGTCTTTCATAGCCTAAAGGTTTTTTGAATTTTTCATAAAACCACAACTTTTTGTTTCATTAATCTTTTGTATGTGTTTTAGTCTCAATTTCATTTATTTCTGCTCTGATTATTTCTTTCCTTCGACTAATTTTGGGTTTGAGTTGTTCTTGATTTTCTGTTTGCTTGAGGTGTATCATTAGATTGCTCACTTGAAGTCTTTTTTTCTTTTTCTTTTTTGAGACGGTGTCTTGCTCTGTCTCCAGGCTGGAGTGCAGTGGCACAATCTCAACTCACTGCAACCTATGCCTCCCAGGTTCAAGAGATTCTCCTGCCTCAGATTACAGGTGCACACCACCATGCCTGGCTAATTTTTTTTTTTTTTTTTTTTTTGTATTTTTAGTAGAGACAGGGTTTCACCATGTTGGTCAGGCTGGTCTCGAATGCCTGACCTTATGATCCGCCTGCCTCGGCCTCCCAAAGTGTTGGGATTACAGGTGTGAGCCACCATGCCTGGCTCTATTTTCTTTAAAGGCAGATGTTTATTACTATAAACTTCCCTCTTGGTACTGCTTTTGCTGTAGCCCATAGGTTCTGGTATGTTGTGTTTTGATTTTCATTTGTTTTAAGAAATTTAAAATTGTTCTTCTTAGTTTCTTCATTGACTCATTGCTCACTCAAGAGCATGCTAATCTCCATCCGTTTGCACAATTTTCTAAAGTTCCTTTTGTTATTGTTTTCTAGTTTTATTTCATTGTGGTCAGAAAAGAATACTTGATATGATCTCAACATTTTTTAATTTGTTGAGACTCGTTCTGTGGCCTAACATATGGTCTGTCCTGGGGAATGTTCCAATGTTTCCATTGATGAGAAAAATGTGCATTCTGTAGCTGTTGGATGAAATGCTCTGTAAATGTCTATGAGGCCCATTTGGTCTAGAGTATAATTTAACACCAGTGTTTCTTTGTTTATTTTCTGCCTGGATGATCCATCTGTTGCCAGAAGGAGGGTGTTGAAGTTCCCTTTTATGGTGTGACCTGTTTTTCCCCTTAGATCCATCAATATTCACTTTATAAATTACGATGCTCTGATGTTGGGTACAGATATATTTATTATTGTTTTATCCTCTTACTTAATTGACCCTTTTATTATTATGTAATGACCTCTGTCTCTTTTGACAATTTTTTGGCTTAAAGTCTATTTTATCTGATAGAACTGCAACTATTCTCACTTCTTTTTATTTTTAGTTGCACAAAATACATTTTTCCATCCCTTCACCTTGACTTTCTGTGTGTCTTTACAGATGAAGTGAGCTTTCTGTGCAGCATATAGTTGGATCTTGTTTTAAAATCCATTCAGCCACTCTATGTCTTTTAATTGGAGAATTTAGTTAATTACATTCAACATTATGATTGATAGATAAGGACTTCCTACTGCCATTCTGTTACTTGCTTTCTAACTGTTTTGTAACTTCTCTCTTCCTTTCTTTTTTCCTACTGTCTTCCTTGTGGTTAGGTAATTTGCTCTGATAGTATGTTTTAATTTATCGCCTTTTACTTTTAGCGTATCTGTTACGGCTATTGCTCTGTGGTTATTATGAGGCTTACAAAAAACAGTTTATAGTTACAAGTTATTTAAAACTGATACCAACTTAACTTTGATTGCAAAATAAACAACAACAACAAAAAAACCCTCTACCCATTAATTTCCTTCTCTCCCCACATCTGAATTTTTGATGTTACAAAAAAATGTTTGATGTCTACTGCCTATTTCTTAGAAAATTGCAGTTATTCTTAATAGTTTTGTCTTTTAGTCTTCTTACTAAAAATATAAGTGGTTTACACACTATGATTGCAAAATTAGTGTAACAATCATGTTAGCATTCTTTCTTTTGGTTTGAAGAACTCCCTTTACTATTTTGCATAGGACAGATTTGGTGGCAATAAATTACCTGTTTTTATTTGTCTGGGAAAGTATCTCTCCTCCATTTCTGAAGGAAGTTTTGCTTGGTATAGTATCTTGATTGCCAGTTCTATTCCTTCAGCACTCTGAATATATTTTCCTATTCTACCCTGGCCTACAAGATTTCTGCTAAGAAGTCTGCTGCCAAGTAATTGGATCCCTTGTCTTTGCTTTCTGTTACTGCTTTCAAGATCTTCTCTTCTTTGTCTTTGACCTTTGTGAGTTTGATTATAATATATCTCGGGGTACTGTTATTTGAATTGCATCTGATGGGGGAGTTTTAACCTCCTTGTACCTGAATATCTATATATTTCTTCAGGTTTGGAAAGTTTTATCATTTCTTTGAAATAATGAAATAAGCTGCCTACCCCTTTTTCTATCTCAGTTCCCTCTTTAACTCCAATAACCCAAAAACTTGCTCTTTTCATATTGTCCTATAGATCCTGTAAACTGTCTTCATTCTTTTTATTTTTTCTCCTTTTTTTGTGTATTTTCAATTAGGCTGTCTTTGAGCTCACTGATTTTTTTCTTCTACTGATTAATCCTGCTGTTGATGTTCTCTATTCCATTCTTCATTTCATTCATTGCACCTTTCACCTCCAGGATTTCCATTTGTTTTTTAAAATTATTTCCATGTCTCTGTTAAATTCTGTGATAAGTTTCACGATTGATTCTCTTATTTTTCTTGAAGTTCAATGAACTTCCTTAAAACATGTATCTGAATTCTTTGTCTGAGAGATCACACATCTTTCTTACTTTAGGGTTGGTCTCTGGTGCTATTATCTTGTTGGTTTGGTATGTTCTTTATGCTTGTTGACAGGGATGATGTCTGTGCATTGAGAGATTAGGTATTTATTTTAATTTGCAGCCTGGCTTTGTCTGTGCCTAGTCTTCTTCAGAGAGCCTTCCAGGGATTCTGAGCAGACTGACTGCTGATTTCCCTGAGTGTTATGACCATGGCAGCCATCTCAGCTAGAGGATGCTCTAAGCCCAGGCTTGCCACAAGTTCTGTGAAGAAATTGGGGTTGACATGGTTTTTCAGCCCAGATGGACTTGGGGAAGACCAAGGAGAGTGCTGAGGCCACCTGGGAATACTGACCAGGCACCTGAGTCCAGAAGACTTTCCTGGTGGCCCAGATTGGCGTGCCTCCCAGCAGGTCTCTGCACAGGAGAAATGGGTGCCTGACTGCAGCAAGAGGAGCTGAAGCTGAGACTGGCCGCCTTCAGGATCCGCTGTGGGTTAGAGGCTGGCAAGCCCATCAGGGATGTTCACACTCCCAGGCTACAAGATATGGGTGAGTCCCATCTGGGTCCTTGCGTAAGCATCCCTGAGCTGGGACCTCAGCTGAAGGGGGTTGGAGCTGAGCCACAGGGCAACATTCAGGTTCACTGCCGAAGTGGGTGTCAGTGAGCAGATGAGCCTTTCCACCAAGGCGCTAATGTGTGTGATTCCACCTGGACCCCATGGCACATGGTTTTGGTTGCAGGCTCAAGCCCAAATAGACCCATGGCTAAACCCCTTGGAGGACTGGGCCATTTCTGAGGTTGAACCTGGGAGCAAGCTTGGCAGTTCAGCCACCTCGGTGAGGGTCTGCACTCTCAGAACAACGCTCCCAGTCTTGGGCTCCACTGGGGTTTCATAAACTTCTACTTGGATCCTGAGGTTCCCTAAGAGAAGTTTTTGACTGTGGTTGGGTGCAGAATTGTTTTTTGGGGGAGATATGAGCAGGTTACCTTATGTTCCACCATCTTAGTGACGTCACCGGCAGTATGCAGACATTTCCTGATTCCAGGCAGTGATCAGTGCTAAGAGGAAAACCAGGGAAGGGAGAGGATAACAGCGATGGGATGACCCAGCCAGCGGCCTTCCGGAGGAGGTGACGTCTGAGCATGGAGACTGGAATGGTATAAGAAAGCTGGGGAAGTTCAGGGGAAAGTGCAGTCCACGGGGAGGGTGTAGCTGGTGCAGAGGCCCTGACTTGGTCTGAGCTTGGAGACTGTGGTCAGCAGAATAAGAGTCCCCAGAGAGCAGGCGTCCTGATTCTGAAGCTGTGAGGAGCTTAGGCTGCAAGGCAGAGGGAGTCCAGGCTGCCAATAACAGGAGGTTATTCTGCACTTGCAGGTGGCCTGGTGTCATCACAGCCTCCTTCACCGAAAGAGGCAGGAGCAGAGGCCAGTGTGACGTGATGTGAGGACTCAACCCACCGGGGTGGATTTGGAGGATGGACGAGGGGCCGTGGGCCAGGAAGGCAGGTGGCCTCTGAGGGTTGGGTAAAGCAGGGGGACAGCTTCTCCGCTCCAGAGACTCCATGAGGGATGTGGCCTGCTGGCGGCGTGGCTTCAGCACACGGAGACTCCTGCTGGACTTCTGACCCCCAGAATGCGAGAAAACGCATCTGTGTTGTTTTATGTCACGAAGTTTGTGGTGGTTTGTTAAGGCAGCCAGGGAAGCTAATACCCTGTTCTAGGGAACCAGAAAGAACACTCTGTTCCTCAGGCCTCTCCCTTCACCTTCTCGGGCTCCATTTTCCCTTCTATGTGGAGAGAGGAGCGAACCACCCACTTGGAGGCTGATTTCCTGTAGCTTTCCCTTCACTCTCCTGGGCCCCACCAGCGAGCAGGATGCTGTAAGGGCTGGTGGACGTCTGTCAGTGCTGGTGGATGTCCACTGGCTCGACAGGATGTCCACTGCCTTGGCTGCCACGATGGCCGTCTCCAGGCCTCGGTGCGGTGGGGACACTCGCAGGTCTTGTGACTGCAGGGGGTGCTGAGGTTTCTTCAGTGAGCAGGCCCTCCCCAGGGAGGCCACCCAGGCCCACTCCTGGACTGCTGACTCCCAAGTTCATGCCTCCAGCCCGGACCTCCAGCCTATGCACCTGGAGATGCAAGCGATCCCCATCGGCTTCACTGGGGTGTCCCGCTCAGTACACACAGAGGTCCCCCGGTCTTCCACATCTCCCCATCCAGAGCCTTCCAGTAGTCCCTGTGACTCAGTTCCTCTTGTGCCCCACGTCAATCCCTCAGAGACCCCTGATGGCACTGTGTTCAGCACAAACCCCAAATTTGGTGCATCCTCCCCCGCCAGCACCCCCAACCCGGACCCGGGCCTCACCCCTGAGACCTGGACGCCCACACGCCATGGCGTCTCTCTGCCCATAGATACGTGAGGCTGGCACAGACACAGCTCCTGCTGGGGGCTCCTGGTGGTCTTGCTGTTGACATCTGTCTGGACCCCTCTGCCTCACCTCTCCATGGTGTGTCCCCTCCCAGATGCCACTTGGCAGCCCAGGCCACCCCGCTGCTCCTAGAATCCCCAAGCTCACTCTACTCCCGGGCCTTGGCACTCGCTGTGCCCTTTGACCCAGAGCTCTGCTCCCCAGGCTGGCAGACTCCCTCCTTCCCATGCACTTCATCCTGGGGTCTTCTCTGATCCCACAGAGGCTGGGGCCCCTTCCCTTAAGAATCCTTGGAACAGCCCGGGCGCAGTGGCTCACACCTATAATCCCAGCACTTGGGAAGGCCTAGGCAGGTGAATCACGAGGTCAGGAGTTCGAGACCAGCCTGGCCAACATGGTGAAGCCCCATCTGTACTAAAAACACAAAAATTAGCCGGGTGTGGTGGCACGCGACCATAGTCCCAGCTACTCGGGAGGCTGAGGCAGGAGAATTGTTTGAAGCTGGGAGGTGGAGGTTGCAGTGAGTTGAGATTGCACCACTGCACTCCAGCCTGGCAACAGAGCGAGAGAGACTCTGAAAAAAGAAAGAAGGAAGGAAGGAAGGAAGGAAGGAAGGAAGGAAGACCTGAGACTATAGCCCTGGCAGCTGGAGCAGTGGGTGTTCACCAAGCCCTCGTGGAACAGCTGGGAGGGTGAGCGAGCCACGTCGCAGATGACCTCTCCCCATGTCCTCAGAGCCAGCCCGGAGCTGGGCTCAGCCCTAGGCTGCACCTGTCCTCGTGATGGCCGCGGGCTCTCTGCAGCCGGGGCCAGTGCTCCTGCTGTCTCTGCTCTTTGGGGGACCCCACAGCATGCCCTGCGGGGACAGCGTTGCCTGGAAGTGCAGTGGCCGGCCCAGGATGGGGGCCCAGGAGCAGCGTGCCTCCACTACTCCTCCATGGTTTGCTCTCCCCGGAAAGACAGGCTGTGTTCTCTGCCGACCTCAGGCAGGGCCCATCTGCCGCTGGCGCCAGTCTCAACCCTGGCACTGTCTGCAGTGCCTCCCAGCTGGTACAATGTACCGGCCACCCCAGTGGTCTCTGTGCAGGGCAGGGGCAGTGGTTCAAAGCCGAGCCCTTGGAGAGTGTTTGCTCCAGCTGCTGTAACAAATGTAACGTGGAGCGCAGGGCTGAAGCAACAGGCTTGGACTTCCTCGCGGCTCTGGAGGCTGCAGGGCCAGCTGGACGTGCCCGCGTGGTGGTGTCTGGTGAGGCTCTCTGCTGTCTTGCTCGGTCCACGCTATGTTCCCACATGGTGGGAGGCAGGGGGAGAGAGAAAAGGCACCAGTCCTTCCATGAGGGCTTCCTCAGGAGGTGCTAATCACTTCCGCAGGCCCCTCCTAACACGGAGGATCAGGGCTTCGACAGAGAAATGGGGGTGGCAGCAAGCGGGGCACGGTGGCTCACGCCTATAGTCCCAGCACTTTGGGAGGCCAAGGTGGGGGGATCACTTGAGGTCAGAAGTTTGAGACCAGCTTGGCCAACGTGGTGAAACGCTGTCTTTATTAAAAATACAAAAATTAGCCAGGTGTGGTGGTGCACGCCTGTAATCCCAGCTACTCAGGAGGCTGAGGCAAGAGAATCATTTGAATCCATTGCAGTGAGTGGAGATTGCCATTGCACTCCATCCTGGTGACAGAGCGAGACTTCATCAAAACAAGAAAGAAGGAAGGAAGGAGAGAGAGAGAGAGAGAAAGTGAGAGAGAAAAAAACAGGGAGGAGGAGGGGAAGGAAGGAGAAAGAAAGACAGAAAAAGAAAGAAGGAAGGAAAAAGGAAGGAAGGAAGGAAAAGAAAGGAAAGGGAAGGAAGAAAGGAAGAAAGACCCAGAAGGGGGCACAAACCTTCAGTGCACGGCAGGTCACCTTCTAGCCACGAGCAGGTCGCTTTGCTTCTCTGAGCCTCAGTTTCCCCATCAGTGAAGTGAAGACACAGTGGTTGTTAACCACACAGGTTGTGTGTGATTTTCAATGCCGGAGCACTCCGCCGGGTGCCTGCCCCCAGCAAGGCGCGGCCGTCTTCATTTCAGTCTAAGCCCCAGCAAATAAGCTGGAAGCAGCAGAGCTGTCTCTGAAGCCCAACGGTCCAGTGGTGTTTACCCCAGGGAAACCTTTGCTGTCCTGGAAGTCACTTGGGGCTAAGGTAAATAAGCACAGGTACAATACAGGAAGCCCAGTTAGAGATGAGTCTCCAAAGAACAACAATGCTGTTTGGTGTGTTTGTCCTGCACAATATTCAGGACACATGCTAAAGAACTTGCTCACCGTTCGTCTGAAATTTCTCTTTAGCTGAATGTCCTGTGGAGTTTTTATTTGCTAAATATCCCCCCACAGTCCCCACCATCCCTCTCGGGAGCGGCTGTGAGGCGGGCACTGTGCCTCCACCTCTGCGGGATTGCCAGCCCAGCTTTGGTCTGGGCACAGATGTGATTTGGGGGTGTGGCCACTGGGTGGCACCATTGTGCCATGGATGGGCTCCGCCTGCCTCTGGGCACAGGGGTGGGTGGGCTGTTGTCCCAGGCTGCTTCTGCACAGCCGCCTGGGCATCTCTGCTACAGGCACCTCACCTGGGCAGGAGGCCTTCCAGGGAAAGACATGGTCTCCTCCCTAGTCAGGTCAGGGGGAACACATGTCGCTGAGGAGCTGGGGGAGGGCACAGCTTCTGCCTTCCTCCCCATCTGCCCCTGCCTTTCCGCGACCCTGCTCAGCTGCCCCCAGGTCCGCCTGCCTGGTGGGTCTCTCTCTCTCTCTCTCTTTCCATTCAGCCTCGGTCCCCCTGGCACCTGCCCTACAGCTCCCCAGGCTGTGGCTGGAGCAGTCCTGGTCTCTCCCTATTCAAGGGAACCCAGGAGGGCGCCCAGCAGAGGGGCCGCTGATGGCTTTCTTGCAGGGATTTAGCCTAGCCCTGAGCCCGGGGGTCTGCACACAGCAATGCCCTGTGACTGCTTGCTGGTAGGACCGGGCCTGGGCCTGGGGCACAGGGTCAGGAGCTCGGGGTGAAGCAGGGAGGCCCCTCGATCCACCCAGAGCCATGCTAACAGCACCGACCAGCTCATACTGGGTCCCAGGGGACACCGAGGCCTTTACCTGCAGTAACTCACATTGTACTCGCCCCAGATGCCAGGCAGGAGCTGTGGTCTCCATTCCGAACATGGAAACCAGGGTGGGAGCTGACCCCCAACCCAAGGCCTCAGAACAGTAGGTGACTGAGCTGGGAATGAACGAATGAATGAATGATATTGTCCACATTGCTCAGCCTGGGCAGAGAGATGCCCAGATATAGATATGGTCCCCACTGGCCTTGACCCTAGAGGTCACAGGCAAAAGACTGCTCATGTGACCTGGGCAAATGACCCCATGACTCAGTTTCCCTCTCTGCCCAACTGCAGGGAGCTGAGCTGTTTCCCAGGCTCCGTCACTGTGAAGTACGGTGAACACGAGCTGGCAAGAGGGTTTCCTGGCATCCCTCTGCAGTGCAGCCATGGCCTTCCCTCTGGTTGGGACGCTGGAGCTCAGCCCAGGCCCAGATGTCAGGGGAGGGGCTCTGAGTGCACCAAGGTGTGAGGGGTCCCTTTGGGGCAGCCCCTCAGCAGCCAGACCCTTCCCCATACCAAACCAAAGGATCCTGCCCTCCTGCACTGCCTAGCCCTCCAGGAGGCCTGTGCGGGGCGTTGCAGGGGCGGGGGCGGGCCTGGATCACCTCCAGGCAGCCGAGCAGAGCCCCGGTGGCCTTAAGTACCTGCATGAATCACTGCATTTACCATCTGTTTCCTTAGTGGGAATCAGGCTTGGAGACTCTGAGAGCCGGCTGAATCATTCAGGACTGGGCTGGCCGTCCCCATCCAGGGGAAGCACTGCTGTGTCTCAACTGGAGCCACACAGGCGCAGCGAGGCTGGCACAGGGGGTGCGGCCACGTGGACGTGCCTGAGAAAACTTGGCTGGCTGAGCTGAACATGCGGTCCCGGCTGGCACTGTGAAGGACAGGCCACTCACCACCCCAGGCAACCCACTTGATTGCTGGACAGAGAGGGTCAGAGGGGGCTCCTGAGCCTACAAGGACACCTGCTCCCTGCACCTTCCCACCCAACCACGGCCCTCCAGGCCTGAGGAAGACCCTTCAGAAGCTGCTCTTCCCACCCTGATAGCCGGGGGCCTGTGCCCGCTGATGCTTGGGCAGAGACACAGGGGCTGCCAGGAAACAGCAAGGCAGCAGTGAGACGGGCATGGCAAGGCCCGGGCTGGAGAGGAGGAGCCAGCTCCATAGGGTCCCTCTGTCCCAAGAAGCTCCAGGGCACCTCCGCAGCCTTCTCAGAGAGCTGCATATCTTAGGACACAGGACCGTGTAGACAGAGGCAGCCGCCATCTCCAGAGTCCGGCCACCAGGCCTCATCCGCGTGGGGACCCAGATGGTGCCAGGTATGCACCCAGAAGCTGGCTCTGTGCACCCGACAGTTCTGCTCACCACTTCCCAGCCCAGCCCCCATTCTCCCATTCACCCCCACCCCACATGCCTTCCCGTCCTGGGGGTCCAAATCCCACTCGCTGGGCAAGGCCACGAAGCCTGCTGAGCCCCCAACTTCCTTTCCCGTGGACCCTGGCCTCGCCTCCTCTGCCAGGCCCAGGCTGTGTGGGGGTGACCACCTGCCTCCTTGGGAGGCTTCTGCCCAGGGCTGCATCCCTGCCCCTTCTGGGGGGTCCCTGTCACAGCATCCCCAGCACCCCACCAGGGCCCAGCACTCAGCAGGCGCCCCCAAGTTCTCTGAACAGATGGAAGGAGCAATCATGGGTGTCGTTCTGGTGTCTCTCGTCTCTCGAGTCAGTGTCCTGTAACAGCAATGGCCGTGAGACTCTGCGAGTGGACAGAGGAAGCCTGTACAGTGGCGCCAGCGGCCCCACCTGCCCGGTCCCTGTCCAGCCCCCGAGCTTGCGCCCAGCAGTCCATCCTCTGGCCCCTGACACGCTCTGAGGCAGCAAGGAGGGCGCCACGGCTTTGCCCGCGGTGGTGGTGACGGGTAACCCGGAACCCTGACACTGGGCCGCCCTCACGTTACCTCATCCAGTGCTACGCTTGGTGAGGCGGGCGCGGCTGTCCTCATGTCACAGATGCAGGAAGCTGAGGCCCAGGGCGCTGCGGGCTTGCCTGAGGCCGCAGGGCCAGGAAGTGGCAGGGCAGGGATTTGGATCCTAGCTCAACCCTGGATACCTGGGCGCTGACCATTCTGCTTCTCAGGACAAGGGGGCTCCCGAACCTGGACCAGTGAGGCATCACTGAGCTGAGGCTGCTTCCCACAGAGCTGCAGGTGAGCACGTGCTGTGCCATGACGTCAACACGGGCGGCGGCATTACAGGCAACAGCTGCTCTGAGGGGAGGCCCACGGCCCACAGCACACGGCATCCCACGGCACATGGCACACGGCACACCAGCCTCCCGTGGCACATGGCCCACAACCTGCCATGGCACACAGCACATGAGTGCCTGTGGCCCACAGCACATGGCCTCCCACGGCCCATGGCCCACGGCCTCCCACAACCCACGGCCCACGGCCTCCCACGGCCCATGGTGTACCAGTCTCCCATGGCACACGGCACATGGCCTTCCATGGCCCACAGCTCATGGCCCACAGCACACTAGCTTCCCACTGCCCATGGCACATGGCACACGTCCTCCCATGGCACACCAGCCTCTGACGGCCCATGGCACACGTCCTCCCATGGCACACCAGCCTCTGACGGCCCATGGCACACGGCATGCGTCCTCCCATGGCACACCAGCCCCACGGCCCATGGCACACGGCACGCGTCCTCCCATGGCACACCAGCCTCCGACAGCCCATGGCACATGGCACCACACATCTTCCCATGGCACACCAGCCTCCCACGGCCCATGGCACACGGCACACGTCTTCCCATGGCACACCAGCCTCCGACAGCCCATGGCACATGGCACACATCTTCCCATGGCACACCAGCCTCCCACGGCCCATGGCACGCCAGCCTCCCCTGGCAGAACCCTCTGAAGCTGCACCTGAGGAAACCCAGGACTGGTGGAACAAGGTGAGGGTGAGGGTGAAGAAGGCAGAGGTGCTCTAGAGCCCCCTGGGGACTTGGGCATCCACACACAGCACAAAGCTGACCTCAGAGGGCATGGCAGGTGGTGGCCAGGACACGGAAGAGGATCCAGGACCCCAGCACTTCGGAAGCCAAGAAGCGAACAGGGTCAGGGCCCGGTGAGCCTGTGCTAGCCGGAGTTGGGAGCCACCCCAGCTGCCCCTGCCCCGCCCCCAGCAGTTCCCATCAGTCCTGGGGATAAGGCTGGGGCCTGCCCAGGGGGACTCTGCCTTCCTAAAGAGGCGGCAGGTGGAGAGCGACACCTGGGCGGCCCTGCTGTGAGATGATCTTTAGCTCGTTTCATTCACGTTGTCTAAGGAGTCTCCGGGTTAGGCTGGGGTCCTGTGCCCACAGCACACCTGCCAGCCTTCACGCCGTTCACCCATCACGACAGCAGATGCCTTCACGAGTTCTAAGGTGACCGTCGGTAACCGCCATTGAGGCACCCCATAGTCGTCTACCTGGTGGACACTCTGGAGTATAAACATTTATCAGACAGCTAGGCTGCTTTCCGTTTCTCGCTGGATAAAGAAGACTGCAGTGGACATTGATATGGCTTGGACCTGTGTCCCCACCCTAATCCCATGTCGAATTGTAATCCCCAGTGTTGGAGGTGGGGCCTGGCGAGAGGTGACCAGGTCGGGAAGGTGGATTTCCCCCTTGTGAGTGCTCACAAGATCGGGTTATTTAAAGTGTGTGGTGCTTCCGCCTTCTCTCCCTTCACCTCCTGTTCCAGCCATGAAAGACGTGCCTGCTCCCCCTTCATCTTCCACCACGAGTGTAGGTTTCCTGAGGCCTCCTCAGAAGCCAAGCAGATGCCAGCGTCATGCTTCCCGTGCAGCCTGCAGAACTGTGAACCAATTAAACCTCTTTTCTTTATAAATTACCCGGTATCAGGGAAGGGACTCACACAAACACTTCTGGCAGAGCGTTGTCCACCCTTCAGGGACTTCCGCATGAGAACATCTCAGAAGCAGCATCGGCAGCCAAGCTAAGACGCTGTTGAGGCACTCACTTGATGCTTAGTAAGCATATGCTTCCTGAGAGGGGACCCCAGGTGATGTGCCCACAGGCAGGCTGCCCAGGTGTCCCCAGGGTCCCACTGAGTTACACGTGGTCACATTTTAAGTGAGGGGTGAAGAGTGGTTTCGGTTTTCATCGCTGCACCTGACACGCCATTTTCCAGGCGTTTGCTGGCCAGTGTTTGTTTTGTGAGTGGGTGTGGGGATTCCCGGGGCTGCCCTGACCAGCCCCACAGGTGGGGGTGTGGAGCCACAGACACGTGCTCCCCCTCGCTCTGAAGGCTGGAAGTCTGAAATCGAGGCATTGGCAGAGCCAGGCTCCCTGCAGGCACAGGGGCCAGGTCAGTCCCAGGCCTCCCTCCAGGCCCTGGTGGTCTCTTGGCTTGGGGCTGCGTAACTCTAACCTTCCCACGACGTTCTCTCTGTGGGCATGGCTGGGTCCAAACGTCCACGTTTTACGGGGACACCAGTCACGCTGGATTAGGGGCCTGCCTGACTCTGACTGAGCGCATCTGAACTAATTACCCCTGCAATGACCCAACTTCCAAGTCAGGTCACATTCTGAGGTCCTGGGGCTTAGGACTTCAATGTACACATCGCAGGGGAAGCAGCGCAGCCTGTAACCACGAGGTCCACACACACCCGCCGTCCTTGGGCACTCCTGGAGCTGGAGCTGGGCAGGCAAAGCCCGTGAGTTCTCCTGTTGAAGACTCCCAGCGTGGGAAGGCCCGAGGCACACCAGCACGTTGGGAGAAAGGGCCTTAGCGGGAAGCTTGGTAAACCATGCAATGGAGAGCAATGGATTTCTTTTTGGGGGAAAACACAAGAGAGATAGAGAATCGATGTGGAGTGAGCGTGTGGCTTTTTCAGCTCTGTTCTTCACACAGTGCAGGTTCAGCAAACCACTTAAAGTTCCCGTTAAGCTGACAAGTGTGCTCAGAAATAGAAAAATGATTTTCATGGCATTTCCTGCTCAGGCCTGCCCTCTCAGCGGAGAAGTGGGGGCTCGCTGCGGCTTTGCCCTAGCACCAGGGGAAGTGCGGAACCCCGTGCTCTGCTGTTTCCAGCAACATCTTCCGTGGGACCAGAGCACAGCCAGAGGGAGGTGACAGTGAGGAGACCCAATGCCCATCACCAGTGGGACGGGAGAAAGAAGGTCCCCAGGGCAGAACTGGAGGCCGACCATGTGAGGACAGGGGCCAGGGACATCACCTGTGGCTCTCTCCCAGGACACAGCCAGAACTGGTGCATGGATGTCCTGGGAAAGCAGATGACAGTCAGAGCTGTGCAGGTGTGGAAGAGAGGCCTCAGGAGGTAGTGAGCCCCCCATCCCAGAGGCGTGCAAGCTCAGTCTGATCAGGCGGCAAAAGTAGGAATTTGTGTAAAGCACCAATGGGAGCAAAGTTGGATCGGCACCATGAAAAACCGGAGCCAAATGTGCAGGGCTGAGGGGCGGCTGCTGGGGCTCTGTTGCTCTGAGCCCCCTGCAGGGAAGCTCAGCCCTGAGACCACACTGCTCCCTCCATTCCCCCGCTGGAGGCTCACAGCCACGCGCGCCAGCCTGGAAGGCGTCACTTCTCCTATTTCATGGAAGAGAAGGCTGCATTCCCGGGAGCACTGGGCAAAGGACCCGTTGGGATGCCCAGCACCCCGTCTACTCCTGCCTTCTGTCTCCCCAGTCAGAGAGCCTGGGCAGGAACCCAGAGGCCAGAGATGCCTGCATGGCCTCCCCGACCAGGCCTGCGGCCTGCCCAGCCCAGCCAGCAGTGGGCCGCCAGGGTCTGTGGGAGGCCAGGTGTAAAAATCCCGGGAATGATGATTGCTTCAGTCTGTCGGGCCGCAGAGCCTGGCTGCGCTCCCATCCGCTCTGTTTCTCCCAGCGCCGAGGGGCGGATGGGTCTGGGCTGCTGATTGGATGCCAGCCTCCACCCTCCCAGTGGCGGTGAGATCATGGGGCTCATCCATACATCCTGTCAGCTCCCCAAATATAATGGGGAACAGATGGTTCCTAGGGAACCAAGTGGGGAAGCACGTGGCTGCAGTCGCCGGCTCAGCTGCCATGGGCACCCATGGGTGAATGGGGATCCCTACGCAAGACGATTCTGCCACCTACTAGAAGCTTCCATGTGCCAGCTCCCTGCCGGGCCTCCACAAAAGCCTAGCAAGGGGAATGACATCTCCACTGTAGGCCAGGGAGCAGCCTCTCGGAGAGAAGACAGTCACACCCGTGCCCGGCCGCGGGGAGCAGCACGCATTGCTCTGGTGGTGCTTGGACACTTTTCTCCTGGTGACATGCGCTGGCTCAGACCCTGACGCCCTGACTTGGTGACTCACCTCCCAAAATGCACAGCCTGGCCCAGCCCCGCCCTGGCTGGACCAGAGGCAGGGAAGCCCAGCCAGGGTGTCCGGGCGCCTGGCGGCAGCTTCCTTTCCCTTCTGTCCTTGTCACAGTGGCATTCCCTGTCACAGGTCTGAACAGAGCCACAGCACCAGAGGCCCAGACCTCTCTTGGGTCTCCTTGGAGCGAGGAACCCACTTCCCAGGTCAGTGCATCTCCCAGCACTGACTATGTGCCAGGCGCCCTGTGCCGGGTGAGGCGGGAGCACAGCAGGCCACCGTGAGGAACACGCAGACGGCGTGGGACTGAGGGAGGAGAAGAGTGCTGGGGAGCAGATGGGGGTGGGAGGGGTGCGGCGGGGGAATCAAGGTCGGGGGGACGTCGGGACAAAGGCGGAAGCCAGAGGTGGAGCCCCCTGTGGAGTGGGGGCTGAGCCAGGCGTCTCTGGGGGGCGCAGCTGAGCCAAGGACCCACGGCAGGAGGCCTGTGGCGTGTCTGAGGACCAGCAGGCGCTATGCTCCCTGCCCAGCCCAGGCCACCGGGGTATACTGGTTTCCCGTGGATGCTGTGACACAGCCCTACTCCCGGATGTCTTCAAACAGCAGAAATGTGTCCTCCTGCCGTGCTGGAGCCGAGGTCTGACATGGGCATCGCTGGGCTGAAACCTCTGGTGGAAAGTCTCCTGCCGCCCCAGGTGGTCCTTGGCCCGTGGCAGCAGCCCTCATCTCTGCCTCTGTGGCCACACGGCTTCCTCTCCGGCACAAGCCCGTCTTCCTCTGCCTCCCTCTCACAGGGACAATGGAGATTGCATTTTGGGGTACATCTGGATAATCCTGGATAATCTCCCCATCTCAAGAGACTTCACTTAATCACAAAGACTCTCTTTCCACATCAGGCAGTATTTGCAAGTTCCAGGGATTCTGCTGCTGATATCTTTAGGGGAACCATTTTTCAGGTGACAAGCCCCCTGGGGGGAGGGGCTGTCTCCCCAGCACCGAGGCCAGACGTGGCCGCAGCAGGAGAAGAAAAGGGTGAACCGATGAGCGTGGCACAGCCAGCTTACACAGGCACAGCAGGGCGGTGCCGGCAGAGAGTTCAGAGCCCCCGTCCCCATGCAGCCCCCCACAGCTGGCAGGCTGCCCACTCTCGGGCAGGGGATCGTCACGTACAGCCCAGGGCCTGCCCTTCTGTGTGGCCCTGAGGCCGTTTCTCCTCTCTGCGCCCCTTTCCTTGTCTCTATGAGGCACTAAGATGGGACAGTTGCTGGTCGAGTCCCTTGGAGCGAGCCAGACGGTCCCAGGCAGCAGGGCCCCACCACCAGGCCATGGCAGGACTTGACGCCCAGGGCACAGGCAGGAGTCAGGTCTTGCTGCCTGGGGCCGTATCACAGGCTCCAGGAAAGCCACCATCACGGAAAGCAGTGGCTGCCTGGCATGGGCATCTCAGCCACGCTTCCACGGGTCCTTTCCATTCCACCCTCACCAACACCAACACCCGAAGTGCAGACAGAGGCCGGCGGGGCATCATCCAGGCAGACTCAGATATCATTCAGGGCGCTCTTTGACGAAAAAAATGCAAAATTATGAATGCAGAATTGAGAACAAAGGTGAACATTTACTTACAAGTAGACAGAACCACAAAATGTCACACATTTATAACAACTGGCAAACAGCATGGATATTGAAAACATGGCATGCTGCGTCCTCTCTGCCCAACAGGTGGTAAAGGGGCATTCTCAGTGCCCTGCCCAGTGTGCCTCCGTCCACCCCCATCAGACGCTGCCGTGACGTCATTCTCTGTGGGAAGCCTGGAAAGCTGTTATTAGGCTCAGCTTCTCTCAGTGTGAGGCTGAGAGCTGGTTTTGGCTCCTGACGGTTTTTCAAAGTTGTTTTCTTTTTGGCTTCATTACTCATTACGAATAATGCCGCGAACACTGTTCTGTGTTTTCCAGCATTTTCACTCTGTTCATCGTGTCTACTAACGGCTTCTTTCCATCAGCCGGGAGCTGTTCCTTTCTTCTGTTCAAAACGCGTCCCTTGGACCGGGTGTGGTGGCTCACACCTGTAATCCCAGCACTTTGGGAGGCCGAGGTGGGCAGATTATCCGAGGTCAGGAGTTTGAGACCAGCTTGGCCAACACAAAAATTAGCCGGGCGTGATGGTGCATGCCTGCAAGCCCAGCTACTCGGGAGGCTGAGGCAGGAGAATCTCTTGAACCTGGGAGGTTGCAGTGAGCTGAGATGGAGCCATTGCATTCTAGCCTGGGTAACAAGAGTGAAACTCTGTCTTTAAAAACAAAACAAAACAAAAACCAAACAAACCCGTCCCAGCTGCAGAGCGTCTGCTCGGGTGCCCTGTGAGTGCATTGTTTCCGGGACTGTCCCCTCTCTGCGTGGGAATGGCTCCTTTAGCTTCCTCCCTCACCTTTCCTGCCTTTCTGGAACATTCTTGCCATTTTATCTGTCTTTTTTCTCGGCTCCTTAAGAGATAAATTTAAAGCCGACAACGCAGCCCCTTTGATGTGAACTGAAGCTGCGGGTCTGTGATTCCTCACCTGCTTTGCTGAAACGCTCCAAACTGTCTGAGCAAATGAGAGTGCAGAGGGCAGGCTGGCTGGCGCTCCACCTGCGGGAACGGCGCCTCCTGCCTCAGCCCGTCCGTCTGTCTGAGCTCCCAGGTGTCTGCGCATCTACCGTGGAGTCTGGGCACGTGGAGCGCCACGGACTGAGCAGCTCTGTGGCATGCGGAGTGTCCCATCCCATCGCCGAATCTTCCAGAAGAACCCAAGTTGGCCACGTGCTCCAGCATGTGCGGGGCAGGTCTGCAGGAGCCGGGTCCATGCCCCGCTCAGCGCAGGGCCTGGGCCAGAGCGGCTGGCAGCCTCCCCAGGGCCGGGCTCCTCTCCTCACTGTGGTGGCTTCTCGGGAGGGCACAGCCTCGGTCCTCACCGCTGTCCACAGCTGCCTGTCCGACCTCAACAGCTTCACTTTGCGGTATAAATTGGGTGGTTTTCACTGGGAGGACGTGGACACTCACAATACCTTCTGCAGGACAGTGGCACACAGTAACTGTGACTGCCCCGTCCGTGTAGGTCCCACCCAGGTGACAAGGCCAGCCAGGCATCAGGCAGGGGTCTGGCCCCCTTACCAGGAGGAACAGCTAGGGTGCCTGAGCACCCTGCTCCGTGGCTGGAAGTACTGGTGGCTCTATCTCTGCCACCGGCAGGGATCTCAGGCGGGGTCCCCATCCTGGATGAACAGCTGGGGAACAGGGCACAGCCTGAACTGGGGACCTCTCAGGAGGAAGGAGAGAGACTCCCCCAACACCGAATGATGAAGGGGCACGGGCGTGAGGAAAACAGGCGTGGGTGCTAATCCCAGCCGTGCTGCCGCCCAGCGCCCAGCCTGGCCACCCCCGGCAGCTCCCCTGGCCTCTCTGTTCTCATCGTCCCCTGGTGTGAAATGCAGCTCAAAGCAAGATGGAGCTGGGTAGGAGGCAGGGCTGGCAGTGGGCGCCCCTGCAGGGCTGGCTGCAAACTGGAGGCTGCTGCTTTTCCCAGAATCCCAGCACAGATCACAGAGCCCTGGCTGGTGCCTGGCCTTCCACCCAAACGGTGCAGCCTGCCCTGCCCTCCGGCCCAGGTCTGGGGGCCACACGAGGCAGCTGCCCTCCCGGTAGCCTGGCAGGGCTGGACCAGCAGCTCCATTCCTCGCCCCTAAGGGCGTGAAGATGACGCAATCCGAAGTTCTGCTGGGCTTCAGGAGCAGAGCCTGTGGTGAGTCCCGCCCTGTGCCCCTGCCCTCCCTTGGCTTGGCCTTTCCCTGGACACAGCGGGGAGGGCAGAGCAGGCTGGACACAGCCCCACCTTCCAGCCCAAGGGCCAGGCCTGCCACCCGGGGAGAACCCTGTAGCTTCGAGACATCTGGCTGCAGGGCATCTAACGGGTGGAAATTTAAGGCTGGGGAGGCCGTAGCTGGAAGATGCTCGTCTCTGTCTCCCAGCCCTGCCCTTGGGGAGGGTTTCTCAGCAGCCCCAGGCACAACACCAGGAGGGAGAAAACAGGCCCCAAATGTCACCTTTCATCCCTCCTTCACTCAGCCATGTGTCCATTCATGCAGCCATGGTACTTTGAGACGAGGTGAGGACACGGCCCTGGGCCATGCAGATGGCCCAGCAATCACCAGGGTCCTCATGGGATGGAGCTGTGAGAGGCCCTGTGCCCCTACCCTTCCCCAGCCACTGGGATGTGAAACTGCATCAGAACAAGTGCTCTCGGGGCTAGACGGGTACAAGAAGGCTTCCTGGAGGCGGTGACCCTGAGAAGGGTGCAGGAAGGCTTCCTGGAGGCGGTGACCCCTGAGCAGAGGTCGGAAGGATTGTAGGACAAAGGTGAGAAGAACCAGGAGGGGGAGCATTCCACAGGGAAGCCCAAGGCAGATGTGTGGGGCAGGCGGGTGGGGGCAAGTCCAGGTGTCTGGGTTTCCTTATGAGCCTTGATACCAATACTGAACCATGCGTGTACAATCCTTTGATATGGATATAGTACTTAAAGCAAAACAGGAAGAAGGAAGAAGAGAGGAAGGGAGGGAGGGAGGGAGGGAGGGGGCTGGAAGAGAAGAACGCAGGTGCGTTGCACATTTGGGGGGACAGACGGCACGGAGGCCGCGGCGAATCTGCGTGACCATGGTGGGGAGTGGAGGCGCGGGGTCTGAGCGTGCCCGGCTGGCATCCATCCCGGGTGAGAGGAGAGAGTGCTGCCAAGTGTGGACCCGTCCAGCTCAGCAGGTTCCCCTCGAGCCGCTGTGGGCCAGGCTGTGGAGCCTCTGCCTGGGAATGCACGGATGTGGGGATGACTGGCAGCCGGCCCTCAGGTGTCCACCGTGAGTCAGGCGGCCCCAGCCCCTCACCCCAAACGCCTCTCGGCATCAAAGAACAGACTCAGCCACCAGAGACACACTGCAGAACCCCAGGTGCTTCAGAGAGCCCACCCGAGGATAGAGGCCTTCAAAGACGCAGGTGGGCCCCGAGGGCAGCCAGGCGCAGATTGGCGTAAGATGGGCCCACCTGTCTGGGAGCTCAGGATCCTGGGAGGGTGGGCAGAGGGCCAAGCTGCCCCTCGTCCCCGCCCCACTGCGGGCTCTGCCTCTGGTGAGAGCAGCCCCAGCACTCTGGGTGCCTGGGGGAGGGGCCGGGCTGGAGGCCACAGAGGGCGGGTCAGAGCGTGCAGCTGTGCAGGGGGGCTGTAGCTGTGAGAGCCTGACCTTCCTTGGCCTCTGTGGTCCTCAGGGTACTGGACAGTGACCCAACAGCAAATCCCCCGGACCTGTCTCCAAAGCCTGCAGCGCCCACAAGTCCCGGCGAGGTGGGGCTCTCAGAGCTGCCGGGAGGCAAAGCCGGTGGAAGCTGTGTCCGTTGAGGTGTCTGATGCTCTTTCTGAAAGGAAGGCCTGGCCGCTGCCTGCTGGAGGACAGTGGGTGCTGCGTTGCAGGGGTCTCGGGTGCCTGCGCGGGGGCAGCTGTGCCAAACCCCTCGGCAGTCCTCCCTGTGCACGTGTCCGCAGTGGGCACCACGGTCCTGAGCATGGGCTTTGCAGAAGGCTGCCTGCCTTGCATGCAGCCTGGGCCACTCACTGGCTGTGTGGCCTGGGGCAAGTGGCTTGCCCTCTCTGTGCCTCAGTTCCCTTGTCTATACAATGGGAATCATGACAGCAGCCAGCCTTAGGAGGTTGCCATAAGAATTAAACAAACAAATCCCCGTAGACCCTTGAGCACATAGGAAGCGTCACTCCACAGCGGGGTTCGCGCCATTGCTGTGGATGGCTGATTTGCTGACAGCTTCCTCAACACCAGCCCCTGCATTCATTCCATCACCCCAGTTGCCTGCTGCCCAGGGGTGTCCCCACCTCTGCGATTCTTGTGCAGAAACCAAAGCTCAAAGGCTATGTGGCAGGGACAGAACAGACACCCGTTACCTGCCTGAGCGGGGAGGCCATCCGGCCGGCACTGCAGACCCTGCATCCAGACACGCCCCCACATGGACGCGGCGACTGAAGCCACACACTTAGAGCCAGGCAGTGTCCCCCAGCGCCACGAGCTGCCCCCACGCTGGAATTACTCGGGAGTTGAAACCGTCGTCCAGGTTTGTCTAAGGAAGCCCGTTGCTCCGGCCTTCCTGTCATTCTGGGAAACGTGCTCGGTTTTCCTTCTCAATCTGTTTCCCCAAACACACACACACAGTGGGGGCACCTGGATGTCCGGGAGTGGGGCTGGGGAGTGGGGA
Source organism: Cebus imitator (assembly GCF_001604975.1). Classification (NCBI taxonomy): domain Eukaryota; kingdom Metazoa; phylum Chordata; class Mammalia; order Primates; family Cebidae; genus Cebus; species Cebus imitator. The sequence goes on from NW_016107432.1 coordinate 4,490,307, forward strand.
GCAGAACAGGAGTTCAGCTGGGAGGGGAGAGCTCGGAGCTTCTCAGGGAGACTGCCGTTCAGTCCAGGAAAGCCTCGGAAGAGGGAGGTGGGATCTGAACTCCACAGACACCAGCCCGAGCCCTTCCTGGGGGTGCCTGGAGGCCGCTGCAGTGTGGCCTCACAGCGTCTGTCCAGGCTGAGGGAAGGAGTGGGTCCGTCACACCGGAGAGAAAACCCAGCTCGGCGACATGGAGGGCTCACCCAGCTCTCTTGACCCTAATGCCTCCAGGTTTCTGCTGCCTCTGTCCTAGGCTGGACCTCTGCTGGCCCTTAGCCCCATGCAGGAGGGGCCCAGACTGGGAAACAGGGAGGACAAGTTTAAGGATGTTTTCCTATCCTGGGGATGACACAACAAACTATCACCAGCCAGGGGACGTGAAACAAGAGCTCGGTTCTCACCATTCTGGCGGCCAGAAGTCTAAAGCCCAGGGGCGGCCGGGCTGTGCCCCTCCTGAGATTCCAGGGCAGGCTCCTTCCTGCTGGCTTCAGCTCTTGGTGGCTGTGGGCACCCCTCAGCTTGTGGCCACGCCATTAATCTCTGCTTCCATCTGCACCTGGCCTCTGCCCCTTTTCTCCGTGTCTCTCCGCTGTGTGTCCGAGGACACCTGTTGTTGGATTTAAGGGCAATCCAGGGTGGTCTCCAGACCCATAGCTGAATCCCATCTGCAAAGACTGTTTTCCCAAATAACGTCACATTCACATTCGGGGTGACCATGGATTTCTCTTTCCTCCTAGTCACTGTCACCGCAGACCCTCCAATGGCACTGTTCTGGTCCTCAAAAGGTAAAAGAGAATCACTGTATGACCCTGCAGTTCTGCTCCTGGGTCTGCGCCCCAGGGAATCGAAACCACATATTCAAACAAATACTGGTACACAAATGTTCACAGCAGCATTATTCACAGCACCCAAAAAGTGGAAGCCACCCAAATGTCCATCAGCAGGTGCAGCGGTGAGCAGGGCATGGGCCTCCACAGGACAGCGGAATCCGACCCACCCACAGCAAGGAGCGCGGCACCGGAACGGGCTGCTGTGTGAGTGAGCCCCGCAGACATCATGCAACCTTGCTACTGAGATTCCACTCACACAGAATGTCCAGCCCAGCACACCCACAGACACAGAGCAGAGCAGGGTCATCAGGGCCGGGGGAGTGGGGATGGGGCGTGCCTGCTCCATGGATGCAGGGTTTTCTTTTGGGGAGATGAAGGCATCTTGAAGCTAGATAGAGGTGGAGGCCGCGCAGCACTGTGAATATGCCAAATGCCGCTGAACTGCACACGTTACAACAGTCAACACGATGTGAACCTCACCTCCGTTTTTATAAATGCACTGTCCCCGCTACATCTCAGCCACCCCTGGGGTCATTCCTCCTTTCTGGAGACTTCCTATAGGAGCCCCCTGAGGGAGGGGCTGGGGCTGGTGCCCCTCACCTCTGCTGCTGTTTCCCTTAAAGAGTCTGATTCTGGCCGGGCATGGTGGCTCATGCCTGCAATCCCAGCACTTTGGGAGGCTGAGGTGGGTGGATCACAAGGTCAAGAGATCAAGACCATCCTGGCCAATAGGGTGAAACCCTGTCTCTACCGAAAATATAAAAATTAGCCGGGTATGGTGGCTCACACCTGCAATCCCAGCTACTCGGGAGGCCGAGGCAGGAGAATCACTTGGACCCAGGAGGCAGAGGTTGTAGTGAACCGAGATCATGCCACTGCATTCCAGCCTGGTGACAGAGTGAGACGCTGTTTCAAAAAAAAAAAAAAAAAGAATAACTTGATTCCTTCCCCTCCTCTCCAGCACGGCTGGCTGCGTGGTTGTGCTACATGGAGAAACATGGCTACAGGATTCTGTGGCTTGTCTCACCAAAAGGCAGGGTCGTCTTCCCACTCCTTGGAGCTGGGCTGGCCCCGGCTGGTTATGGCCTAGACCGATGGTGCAGGCACTGCTGGCTTCCAAGGAGAGCCTGGGAGGATGCTGCTGTTCTTCCTCTCCCGAATTCCTCAGGTGGGACAGGCGGGGAGAGGAACAGCGACGTCCTCTCAGGCTCTTCAGTGGCTCTGCGTAGGAAGCCACAGAGGGGTAGGGAGGGTGACCCGTGGGTGCTGGTGGGCAGCCTGGCAGGAGAAGCAGCAGTGGAGGGTAGAGGCTCTGGCCCAGTGCAGTGGGTTGGCTCTGGCTGGATGAAAAGGTTGTCTGCCCACGGGGTGGTGAAAATGGCAGCCCAGCACAGGGTCTCAGAGCCCATGCGCAGAGCGGAGTTTCCACAGCAGGGTGGGGGCAGGAGCTCGGAGTTAGGGAGACCGAATTTCCTTGGGGGAATAATGGAGTAAGTAAATGTGGTGAGGACAATGAAAGCCGGCTCTCTTGCTGGAAAGGAAGTTACAGACACAGAGAGGGAGAGAACGAGAACCAACCCTGCAGTGCTGGGTTTGAATAGGGTCCTAGGTGTGAAGGCACGGCCGTAATAGACAGACGCTGAAATACGCAGACATGTGTGTGCACAGAAATGCGTGATATGCATACTTGTACTTACGTAAGTAGACACATGTATATTTCCTACCTCTGCCCATGGGGAAGCCCTGGGGGCAGCAACACCCCAACAGCCCTGAGCGTGTTTGGCCCCCACATCTTGCTTTCTCATCACCACCCTCCCTTAAGAAGAACCAGGACCCCTGGAGAAATGTCTGATCCTGACACTGGGCCCGGAGGGGGCACGGGACGTCGGACTCGCCCTGCTGTGTTAGGAAGTAGACACAGGCCCAGCAAGGTGGCTCATGCCTGTGATCCCAGCACTTTGGGAGGCCGAGGTGGGAAGATCCCTTGGGACCAGGAGTTTGAGACCAGGTTGGACAACATAGTAAAACCCCAACTCCACAAAAAAACAGAAAAATGAGCCAGCCATGGCGGTGTGCACCTGTGATTTCCAACTACTCAGGGAGGCTGAGGTGGGAAGGTCACTTGAGCCCGGGAGGTGGAAATTGCAGTGAGCGGAGATTGTACCACTGCACTCCAGCCTGGGTGACAGAGCGAGCCCCTGTCCCAGCAACGGCAACAACAATAAAGATAATAAAGGTGTGCTCAAGGAATGAGCGGGGTGTGCCACGGACACAGAGGCCACGTGAGGGGCTCCTGCTGACCAGACGGAAGACGGCTGAAGCAGGAAAAGGGTACTGGTGACGGATTTCACCGACGGGTGAAATAGGAGTCCAGGGGACCCTACTCTCCTGAGTTAGTGAATGGTTCACTGTAAGTAGGATGAGGAACAGGACATTCACATAGTCCCAGCACAACTCCCTACAAATGAACTGTGAATTATAAAACGAAAGAAAGGTGACTTTACAGTGGAGGTGGTTGGCAGACTCCACATGAATTAATCCGGTGACCGAAGTTAATGTCCGCGGTGATGGGACAAATCCCAGTGGTGAGCCACAGGGCCAGGTGCAATGAGGACAGCACAGCGTCCCGCCCGTGATCTTCCTGCTGGGGAGTGAAAACCTGAGTCTCTTCCTTCCCAGTGCTGGACACGGACTGACAATCCTGGCCTGAGCAGCCCTGTGCGGAAATCGCTTTGTGTTTTGTCAGCGTGTCTTTGGAGTAGGTTCCCAGAAGTGGCATTGCTGAGTGAAAAGGTGAGTGTATATGTACCTTTTCTAGAAATTCAGCAATGCATTTCAAAGCATGTCTACTGTGATTCACCTGCCACTGGGAACTCGGCAGTGACAGTACTTCTTAGAATAGCTCTTCTGTGACTGCTGGAATGGAAATCTCTCTCATGCTCTTATCTAACAACTGGTTCTTCAGTAGTTGGAACGCCCAACAGGCAAACCAAGAATCGGGGTCTTTATTTGTCCTCAACCACTGTCATTGTCCTGTATCAGCCTCCTATGACTGCTGTAACAAATAGCACCAACTTGGAGGCCCAAACCACAGGATGTGATTGTCTCACAGTTCTGGACACCAGAAGTCAGAAACCGGGCAGCAATACGTTACTGCCTAACCCTGAGGATTTACCTCTTGGAACCTCTTCTGCAGTGGGCAAGTTAGGCAAACCTCCCCCAAAAGTCTGAGAAAGCAGAGAGGCTGACATATCCAGTTTCTCAGAAAGGAACATTAACAGAGACTTACCGACAGAAGCCACATCTATATCTTAGTGGGGATGGCAAGACTGCACTGTGACCTCAGACCCAGGGCCTAGATGCCACAGGGAAAGGGTAGACGTGCTTCAGAAGGGATAATATATAGTAAGTATGTGCTCTTATACACGGAACAATAGATACACGGGAAATCTGAGAGGCCTTCCTGGAACTAGAGTTAGCCAGAAGTCAGCATGGCAGATTGGCATCTAAGATGGAGTTCCTTCAGCCCCCAAGTACTGAAGCCTGGGGAAGGTTTTCCCTCTGGGGAAGGTTTTCCCACTTACTTTGTGTACTGAGCAGGTAGTGTCATGGGTTGCATTTTGTCTCCCCAAATTCATATGTTACCATCCTAGCCCCCAGGACCTCAGAACAGGACCTTATTTGGAAACAGCATTGCTGTAGATGTAGTCAAGATGGGGTTACGCTGGCTCAGGTGAGCCCTAATCCTGCGTGACGGGTGTCCTCACAAAAGGGGGAAATCTGGACACACACAGGAGATGCCATGTGAAGATGAAGGCAGAAGTCGGGGTGATGCTTCCTGAAGCCGAGGAACACCGGGGACTGCCAGCCACCCCCAGGAGCCAGAGAAAGGCTGGGAACAGATTCTCCCTCGCTGCCTCAGAAGGAACCACCAGAAGTGCATAACTTTCACTATGGCATCTAAGCTCGGGCTGGGGGGGTCATGGTGCCGGGAGCCACCGTCTTGCTTCACCACTGCCCGAGATGCAGACATGACTTCTGTCCCTAAGCCTTTCAGCTTCCCCAGACTTTTGGGGGGGGGTCTGCATACACCTCCCCACTGCACAACAAGTTCCAAGAGGTACATCCACTGAGTCACAGCAGTAACTTAGAGCTGCAGGAAAACCACCTTTAACTTAGTGGGCTGTGCCCCCTGGCAGTGCTTGGGGGAGCTGGCCTGGCACAAGCGTCACCCTGCAATGCTCTTCACCACAGCAGGGGCAGTTCCTTCCTCTGTTTGCAGTTTCCCTGTGCCAACCTCCTGGCCCCTCAGAAATAGGCACAGCCCACAGGCCCTCAGCCATCGGGACCCCAGCTCCACCCGCCCCTCCTCCGAGCTGCCGAGTTGGAATAATTCCCTCTCTTTCCCCATGTTTTCCCAGCCCTGGGGTGGCAGCGGCTTCCTGAGGTTGCTACTCCATGGCATCTTAGACTCCCTCTGCCCCTTCATCCCTCAGTGCCAAGCTACCCCTTCTCTACCCAGGACTCTCTGTTAGAACCACGGGTGGTTTCTGTCTCCTGAGTGGACCCTAACCAAGAGACATGATGGGAAAAGGGGTCTGAGTGCAGTGAGTTAGGGACATGCCAGGTTGGGCTCACTGCAGGGAGGGCCGTCTCTGCAGGGAGGTCAGGGTGGTTACTTTGCTCAGGGTGGCACAGATCTCTGGTGGTGGGGGTGGGCCAAGCACACCCCATCTCCAGACTTCAGCGGCCAAGGGGTCCATTTTTCTGAGAAGACTTGCAGGAGTGATGTTGCAGAGAACATCTTGGAACTCAGGTCAAGAAGAGATGGGTCAGATCAGCACCAAACATGCAGCCTGAATCCATTCAGCGTTTTCTGCTTGAGTGGTGAAAGGCCCCCACCATCTGTAAGCCAGAGAAGCTTCTAAAGCTCTTTCTCTCTGAAGTGAGGAAGCCTATCCCTGGGGCCACAAGGACCCCAGAGAGCCCAACGACTGAACCCAGGCTGGGGGCAGCAGCGTCAGAGATGTTTGTTGTGACCCTCGGCCACTTGGAGGCTCCATGTGATAGCTGTGCAAGCCTCGGCCCAGCACAGAGGGCTGTCTGGAAGAGAGAGGCGAACAGAGAAGGCGAGGAGTCCAAGCTCAGTTCCCAGCCCAGGGTACCTTCTGGCTGAAGCGGGGAAGGAGAAGGTCTGGTTATGGTCGGATGGCCTCCCTTCTCTGCTTCTCCAAGGAGAGTGGACAGGTTGAGATTTCCAAGAGAAAACGCTTTCGCCAAGAGGCAACTTCTTCCCTGTCAGCCCTGGGCTTTCAGGAAACCTGCACCCGCCAACACCTTTCGCTGTGGCTGATTTCACTGAAGATGTGACCCTCAGCTCTGGATCTGGTGTTTGTTAGTGCAGCCAGTCCTGGACAACTGCTGAGCAGAACTGGGCCCCCTTCCAGGGGCGGCAGAAAATGCTCAAGCCTGCTTCCAAAAGCAAACTCAGGCCCGGCGGGGTGGCTCACGTCCGCAATCCGAGCACTTTGGGAGGCTGAGGCGGGTGGATCACCTGAGGTCAGGAGTTCAAGACCAGCCTGGCCAACGTGGTGAAACCCCGTCTCTACTAAAAATACAAAAATTATCCAGGCGTGGTGGCGTGCATCTGTAGTCCCAGCTACTCGGGAGGCTGAGGCAGGAGAATCTCTTGAACCTGGGAGGCAGAGTTTGCAGTGAGCTGAGATCATGCCGCTGCACTCCAGCCTGGGTGACAGAGCAAGACTCTGTATCAAAAAAAGAAAAAAAACCCAGCAAACTTAAGGTGAGCTGGGCGCCACCGAAGTCCCCAGCAGGGCCATGTAACTGTGGGTCTGCAGGTCCCTCTGCCTCAGGCTCAGTCTTTGTGACTGTAAAATGGCTGAGTAATTCCTCACCTGTCAGAGAGCAAAGAGCTGGGCCGGGGAGCACCCGAGAAGGATGGCAGCAGTCTTCAGGTGTGGCCTGTCTGTCTTCACGATCCAACAGCTCTGGGCACAGGAAGCACATATTTTAAAGATATTTCAAAGAAATGATGAGAAACTACCCAGATGTCTCCCTCTGGTTCCTCTGAGAAAACACACGACGGTGAAATCGCTCTGAGCAGACTGAACCCTGATGCAGTCAGCCAGCTTTATCTCCGTCCGAGACGCTCTCCCCTCAATACCGAGACCACGAACACGCTTCCACACAGGAAGGATTTACTGTTGTTAGCTGCACACAAACATTATGCTAATCTCAAATCTGGAGCGAAAAACATGCTCCCACCACCACATGGACGTGATTTTTTCTTGGTTTCCTCCCACGTCTGATCAGCAGATGTAAACCCAAGCGCTTCAGCTCCTAAGGGCGCTGCGGAGTGCCAGAAGGTAATCAAAACCACTTCTACAGATGGTGTGGACCGGGAGGAATGCCGCTCTTCTGGGCAAACTCTGGGGCTGGCTCCTCCTGCCTTGATTTCCTCCTTCCTCTGCCTGTTACCCTCCCTGCCTCAGGGATCCCCAGCTCACTTCCCGGTCTTCCCTTCTCTCAAGACCCCTCAGTGTCCCTCCGCTCTGATCAGCTCTGTCTTTCACAATACAACAGAGATGGCTCCTTCCCTTGCCATTCCTTCCCAGGCCCTTTTGGCTTGAAATGCTCTTTCTCCACCAGGTCCGTCCGCAGTGTCAGCAGCCGTGAGTGACTGGCTGCGTGCTCCGGAGGCTGGGCCCGGCATGGAATTAGGTCAGCCTTCAGGCTGGTGCAGGTGAGTGGGAGTGGGAGCCAGGGACTGGTGATCGGAGGGGGACTCCTGCCAAAGACTATGATGGACAGAGCAGGGGTGGCTGACTTCGCCCAAGGAGGCCAGAGAATCTCCCAGCGGGAGATGCAGGCTCCTGCGATGAGCAAGATCATTCAGGCCGGGCGGAGGCTCACACGGTGATCCCAGCACTTTGGGAGGCTGAGGCGGGCGGATCAGAGGTCAGGAGATGGAAACCATCCTGGCTAACATGGTGAAACCCCATCTCTACTAAAAATACAAAAAATTAGCCAGGTGTGGTGGCACGTGCCTGTAGTCCCAGCTTCTCGAGAGGCTGAGGTGGGAGAGACACTTGAACCCAGGAGGCGGAGGTTGCAGGGAGCTGAGATCTCGACACTGCACTCCAGCCTGGATGACAGAGTGAGACTCCATCTAAAAAAAAAAAGAGAGAGAGAGAGCATTTAATAAAGAGTCCGCACCTTAAGGTGCAGCGAAGTCCCAGCATGGCAGGGAAGGGGCAGCGAGGCTTGGGGGTGTGAGCCAGCCCTGCCCGGCTGCAGGGCACAGCGCAGGTGGGGAGGGGCTTTCGAGAAGAGCTGGAGAGGAGGGAAGGCCTGAGGCGAGGGGTGGATGCCAGGCTCGGGAACCCACTTGCTGGGCCACCTTGGGCAGATCACTCCACCTCTCTGGGACTCTGCATCTGCGCTTCTAAAATGAAGACAGCAAGATGGCCTCAACAGGCCAGCTGAAGAACACAGTGAGATAGCAGCCACAGGTGCCACATGGGAAGGACCGTGGCTGTCTGCCCCCTGCCCCGTCCAGAAACCAGCCTGATGACTGGCCAGCTGAAGGAAGGAGGGGGGGAAGGAGGAAGAGGGAGAAAAGGAAGGAAGGCAGACAGAAGGAGGAGGGGATGGAGGGAAGGAGTGAAGAGGGAGGAATTCAGTGTTGTTTTTTCGCAGAGACTATAGAGCTGCTTAGACCACTTGAGATGCCCAAACCCAGGCCATGCTTCTGGGTAAACTACTCAAAAACATGTCAATTTGAAAAAAAAAAAAAAAAAAAAGACTCTTTACGGAAAAAGTTCCTCCAGGTTTCCAAGGTTTCCATGGTAACCCCTACTTCCAGCCAGGATAAGTGAACTCGTGCAGAACCCAGCAACTCTAGAGACATCTTCCGAAGCCCAATCCCGGGGAGCATGGTGATCTTCCAAAGCCGAGACCCCTGGGAGCACGGTGATCTTCCAAAGCTGAGACCCCCGGGAGCAGGGTGATCTTCCAAAGCCGAGACCCCCGGGAGCACGGTGATCTTCCAAAGCTGAGACCCCCGGGAGCAGGGTGATCTTCCAAAGCCAAGACCCCCAGGAGCAGGGTGATCTTCTGAGGCTGAGACCTCCGAGAGCAGGGTGATCTTCTGAGGCTGAGACCCATGGGATCACGGTGATCTTCCAAAGCTGAGACCCCCGGGAGCAGGGTGATCTTCCAAAGCTGAGACCCCCGGGATCACGGTGATCTTCTGAGGCTGAGACCCCTGGGATCACGGTGATCTTCCAAAGCTGAGACCCCTGGGAGCAGGGTGATCTTCCAAAGCCGAGACCCCCAGGAGCAGAGTGATCTTCTGAGGCTGAGACCCCCGGGAGCACAGTGATCTTCTGAGGATGAGACTCCCAGGAGCACGGTGATCTTCTGAGGCTGAGACCCCCGGGAGCAGGGTGATCTTCCGAGGCTGAGACCCCCGGGAGCACAGTGATCTTCCAAAGCCGAGACCCCCAGGAGCATGGTGATCTTACAAAGCCGAGACCCCCGGGAGCACGGTGATCTTCTGAGGCTGAGACCCCCAGGAGCAGGGTGATCTTCCGAGGCTGACCCCCGGGAGCATGGTGATCTTCCAAAGCCGAGACCCCCGGGAGCACGGTGATCTTCCAAAGCCGAGACCCCCGGGAGCACGGTGATCTTCCAAAGCTGAGAGCCCCGGGAGCACAGTGATCTTACAAAGCCAAGACCCCGGGGAGCAGGGTGATCTTCTGAGGCTGAGACCCCCAGGAGCAGGGTGATCTTCTGAAGCTGAGACCCCCGGGAGCACAGTGATCTTCCAAAGCTGAGACCCCCCTGGGAAGATGACAATCTTCCAAGGCTGAGACCCCCACGAGCAGGGTGATCTTCCAAAACCGAGAGCCCTCCCCAGGAGGATGACGATCTTCCAAGGCTGAGACCCCCAGGAGCAGGGTGAGCAGGCTCTGCAGCTGTCTCTACAACAGCCCTGTCATTCCTGGAGTAACTCAGGGTGACATGCTTTTCAAGCGGATTGAACCTGGAGCTGTGTTGATTTGTTTTTCCCGGACTCATTTCCATTTAAATCAGCTGACCTTCAGCCCCTTGCATAATGCAGGTGCTCCTGAAGAGAAATCAATCAGCACTTGAAGGAAATGGATTTGTGTTCGCATCTCCTTGGGCGGGCCTTCTGCCCTGCGTGCCCCAGGTCTAATTCTGTGTTTCAGTGACTGATTGTGTGCATGTGCACGTGTGAGCATGTGTGCCTGCATGCATGCACCTGTGTGCAGAGGCCTGGTGGCAGAGAGCAGCCGTATCCTCAATTCAAATCCACCTTTTGCTGCTGCCGTGTGGCCTTAAGTGAGATCCCTGACCTCTCTGGGCCTCCGTTTCCTCTTCGGTGAACTGAGATTGGCCTGTTATTTCACCAGGTTGTTGAGGGAATCAGCAGGAAGCAGAGATGTCTGTCTCTCAGCGGTGCCTCTTTTCGGCACACCCCACCTGCTCACCCTCTAGAGTGGGGAAAGAGCCGCTGACCTTGGGTGCTGCCACACCCTGCAGGTCCCCAGGACTCCATCCCTGGAACAGCAGGCACAGTTGCTGGGGTGGAGGGCCAAGTGCCCAGGCTGGCCCAGGTCCAGGCTCCCAGCCCACCAGCCTCCTGAAGTCAGGCTGGAGGGATGCCACCTGGGTCAGTGTTGGTGGCCAGGGAGGACACAGCTTGTTCTGGGGCTCCAGGTGGCTGGGATGGGGCACCACGCTGAGCTGGTGGACTCCCAGACCTGGTCACTGAGTTGGAAGGCCCGCCACACCCTGTTAGCGTGGAACACGACACTGTCAAAGTCCTAGTGTGCCCCTGAGAGCCAGGGCATGGGGTGTGGAGGCCCAGGCGCGCTCGCCCAGCAACTGTTCCCAGGAGGGCTGGGGAAAAATCGCCAGGTTGGCTTCATCTTGTGGCTCCACCTGCCCGTCCGCCCCTACCCAGACACCACGCTCCCCTTACAGCTAGGTAAACTGAGGCCCACGGGCCAACGCCTTGCCCAAGTGTCTCCAACAGAGCTTGGGTTCCTCCCAGAGCCTAATCCTCAGAATCCAGAAGCATTTTCTGGGGCCAGAGAAGTAAGAGGTCTTGGGGCTCAGCCAGGGCCTCCTCGGGCGGCTGTCGCAGGCCATTTGCTCAGCCTTTGGGGCAGCTGTGTTGCTGGGAGAGCTCTGAGACCTGGGGCTAGGCCAAGGATGATAGGGCCATTAGCTTATCAGTGCCACTAGAGTCTCCGAGCTTCTGGAACTCTGCCTGGGTTTGGTAAGGGGGCCTGGCTGTGGGACTGGGGGACAGAGGCCCTCCTGCATCCAATCAGCCCAGCATCTGCCCTCTCTGGCCTGACTGCACTGTGCCCACGTGTGCTGTGGACGAGGGGCCTGTGGGTTGCATGATTCCGAATCTCTTGCCCAGCTGCCCCGGGCCTCCAGATGGGGGTGACATCGTCACTGCCTCAAGCACACATTGTGGGGCTCAAAGGGGAAACCCTTCTGAGGTGTGCACAGCACCCCACACTGGGAGGGGAAGTTCTTCTCCCTGCCATTCACCGGGCAAAGCTAGCACCTCAGAAATACACTCAGCTCCAGAAACCCGGGCCCTGATTCCGTCTAAGTCACAGTCACCATCACCCACCTGGCCTTTGTCCTGCCCCTGCTCCTCCCACCCCTCCCTGTTACCTCCTGAGAGTGCTTAGTTCAATATCCCTGCAGAGGTCTGGGCCATGGGTGACACTGTGCCATTAGCCCCATCTGTGCCTTTAGAGTCCCCAAGGCAGGGGGAGAGGGCAGCCCACAGGCAGCCGCCTTGAGGGGCAGCAGGGCAAGGGCAGCCCCAACTTGCAGGGATCTCCGTGAGCCCCGGGAGACCAGACGCACGTTCACAGGGCCCAGGACTGCACACTCAGGGTGCACCAGGGAAGAAAAGTCTGAGGAGGGGGCGGGTGGGGCTCCCGGTGGGGTCTTAGTGCAGAAGTCAGGGCTAGCTCCACAGACTCAGGGGACCTGTACAGTTACGGTGGCAAGGGCCCCGTTCAGAAAGGTCCCCCTCTGTGTTTGCTGCCTTGAAAGTCACAAGATTTCTTGAGTTTTTGAACAAGGGCCATCTTTGATTTTGCACAGGGCCACATGGACGATGTAGCCGCACTGCCTAGAGCAGGGCCTCCTTTGGGGAAGTAGGTTCTGTCCCCAGATGTCAAAGCCCAGAGAGGTTAAGACACTGCTGCAGGTCGCCCAGGGCCTCTGGCACCACCAGGCCTGGGACGCTTCTCACGCTGGGCAGAACAGGAGACGCGAGGAGGGTCTCTGCTGCTTGGGGGACTCCCAGGAGCCGCGGGACCCCTGAGCCGCCCCCCACCCCCTCCTGACCCCATGGCAGCGCCTGGCGGGGCACAGGGTCACCTCCCGGAGGGAAGGTTAAACAAGCAGAGACAGAGGAGGGGGCCCGGCGGGGGAGTTCCAGCGCCTCTCGGCTTTCGGGGCGAGTCAGTGCCCCCCGCCGGGACCTGGTGGGGGAGGGGAGATAATCCATCCCAGCAGAAGCGCCTCCAGGAGGCTCCGGGTCGGCCGCGGCCCCAAGAGGACAGCAGCGGAGAGGCATGGCTGCGGAGCGGCGGGAGCGCAGGGCCTGGGCGGCCGCGGTAAGACGAGGACCACCGGAGGCGGCCGCAGAGGCCGGGCTGGGACAGGCACTCCCTGGGGTGAAGGCACTCCAGGTCCCAACGCGTGCAGGCGCCGCTGGCGGTGGCTTCGTTCTGGGAATTTAAAACCGTGGGGAGAAGAGGGGCCGTTGAGCACTGAGACGCAGCCTTGACCCCAGGTCAAAAGCCGCGCGTAGAGGAGTTAAGATCGGACTTTGTTCTCGCTGGTAACGCGCTGGGCCGCGTGACAGGGACGACCTCGCCACCTGGCCCGCAGCCCCTTGGCCAAAGGGGAGCGCTAGCTCAGCGGGGTCGCACGGTCTCCAGTGGCGCAGCTGGTCTGCGCCCAAGCCCAGATTCCGGGCAGTTGGGCAGAGGCTGGGACCCCCCACAGCCCGGCCTTTGGACCCCCTCTGCCGCGCCCGGGTTCTGCCCAGGAATCCAAGCGATGTTTGGCCGGAAGGGGCCTTGGGCCCATTCTGAGAGCCGTGCCACTCCCTGAGGGATGGGTGTCGGAACTGAGGAGGGAGCCGGGCTGCGGCCTCACTCACCTCCGCAGCCTCCCGTCACCTCCAAGAGCCCCTGCGGCGCCGTCTGGAAAACGGAGGCTCAGGGCTGCCCCGAGCGGAGGTGCCAGGGGGACCCAGGTGGGCCACGGGGCAGGCGGGGGAGCGGGCGGGGGTCGCTCCAGCTGTGGGCCCACGCCCCAGGGAAGGCCCGAGGCACAGGAGAGACACCTGGCGCCTTTCTTGGGACCCGAACGTACGGATAGGCGCGAAAGGCCAAACGTCAGAGACCGCGTCCGAAAACCTCGCGCCAGCCCGCGACCGCTGTGGCTGGGCTGCGGCGGGTTGCTCTGTGGGACCCGGTGCTACGGGCCTGGGCCTAAGCCTAGAAGAAAGCCGGATGGGCGACGGCGGCGGCGCAGGGTGGCCGCGAAGGGAACCAAGAGCCAGCGGGGAGCTCTCCCGAGAGCGCTTCGTGCCGCGCGTGGTTTCCCCGCGCGTTTGTTTCCTAAACTCTGAAGACCAGTCGCGCGCACCCGGCACTCAGCCGCTCCCGTCTGCTCGCTCCGTCCGGGCGCGCACTCTCCCCAACCTTGAAACTGGGCGGCGGGTGGGGCGGGGGCTTCGGGCCGACAGACCCTAATTCCTGCCCTAGAGGCCAGCCTCGGGACAGGCGCTGGGTCCTCGGGAACCGCCGGCTGCCGGCGCTCACGTCCCCGCTGGGGCTGCAGTCGCACACGCCCCGCTAGACCGACCCGAGGCAGGCGCTTCCCGAAACCGAGGCGCGCACGACGCCGGGACGCGGCAGGCGGCGGGGTCGGGGGAGTCGGCCATCGGCGTCCTTTCCTGGAGAGGTCACACCGGAGCCTTGAGAAACAGAGAAAGGAACCCAGACAAGCAGGAAAGGAAGCGTCTTATCCGGCTTAAAATGCGCAGACGCTGCGGGCGGGGTGGGCCGAGGGGTGGCGGCGGGCGGAGGACCCGGGAGGGCCCCGCGGGGGAAGCCGCCCGCCCTCACTGTCCCCGCCTGTGGAACCCCGCCGCTCTCGGGAGTCCGGGGCCCGGGGCGCCTCCGCGCAGGCGACAGCCGGGGAGGAGCATGGGAGCAGGGGAGGGGAGGAGGTGGAGGTGATGGAGGGGTGGCGTGACGCAGGAGGCAGACGGGGTCCCTGATGGGCTCGGCTGCCTGCGCTCTTTCGCCTCCAGAACTTCTCCGAGAACCGGCCGGCGTCCGGGGAGGCCGTGTTTACGCAGTCAGGCCAGTGAGGACGCGGACCCCGTGGAGGAGCTGCAGTGAATGTTGTTCTTCCAGACTGTTTGGCTGGCTTGCGACAGCGCCTTTGTAGGCGCCTGTGTTTGAGGGGTAACCGCGGGTCCGGTATACCCCAAAGCCTCAGTTTTCCTCCATAAAATTGGGCTAACAGGGCCGCCTGGGGATGACCCGGATGGCCCGCGGCGCGCCTGGGCTCTCTGAGTTTCCCGAGGACCCGCCCGCAGCTCCAGGAGGGCCCGAGACACTTCGCAGCTTCGCGGTCGCAGGGGCCTAGGTTCGCGCACGAGGTCCGGCCGGGCGCCGCGGGAACAGCGCTCAGGGGACGCAGCTCGGCGCTCCAGCTGCGCACAGCCCAGGGCCCAGCACGGCTGCAAACGCGGAGCTGGGGAGGAGGAGATAGGGCAGGACGCAGCCGGGAAGACTGCCCGGAGGAGGCCAGATCATAGCTCCCCTATAAAGGGCGTGAGTCGGGGGTTTTGAGTGCCTTCTCCCGTCATCCCACCACCTCCGCGTTCCAGAGGTTCTCACCGTCTTTTCTCCACCCACGCAGGGCAAGGATCCCGCCCGCAAACCCCGAGTTTTCCCTGGGGTTTCAGGACCGGCCCACGGTGGTTTTGCGGGGTTCAAACGTGCAGCCGCCGGCTCAGATTCGTTTCTCAGTCCGCGGATCGAGCGTCTGTGAGCCTTGGGTTCTAGGTTTTCGGCGAAGCACTTAAGCAAACAGTGGGTCTCCCAGGGAGCTTTTGGGGTGGGGTGGCGTGAGAACACAGTGAACGCTGAGATCAGAGAAGGGATCTGGGCATCTGAGTTGGGCGTGAGCGACCCGAAAGCCATTTCCCCGGTGCTGGGGACAGTGGAGATGTGACCTGTGCTGCCTGCGCTCAAAGGCAGCGCCCGGAGTTTGGAGGCCGGAGTCTAAGAGCAGAGTTTAGGGTGAGAGGGCCTACGAGGAGACAGCCTCCCTGCCGCCCCAGCGACCGGACGGCCTCGAGATTTGGTTTGCCCCGATGGCGTTGGAAGGGAGCAGAGGCCTGGAGCCGGCGGTGCAGGCGCTGCAGGGCGGGTGAGGCCTGCTCTCGCTACTCCGCGCTAGCTGGCAGAGGGGTTCAGAGATGCCCGCGGGGCTGACGCTGCGCCTGGGCCAGCTGCCTTGCCGGCGACTCCCCACAACCTGGGGTGGGTGGGGAGGACGCGGTGGTCCCAGCAGCACTGAGGTAGCGATCATTAGTAATTTGTTTTTGAAGATGGGTCAGCCAGACGGGACTGAAGTGGTTCGGTCACAGCTCCCTGCAGCCTCCACCTCCTGGGCTCAAGCGATCTTTCAGCCTCAGCCTACTGAGTAGCTGGGACTACAGGCACGCAGCACCAGGTCTGGCTAGGGATCATTATACCCATTTGCCACAAGAGGAACCTGAGGCTCAGGCCACTTAGCGAAATACACTAAACGCAGTGAAAGGGGTCCTCTCACTTGGGGTCTGGCAGCAAAGGCCAGCCATTTGGGACACACCTCCCAGTCCAAGGGATAGCTGGACAGTGGGGAAATGGAACCCCTCCTGGGTCAGGCACTTGCGGAAAGAGTGGTGGGTCACAGTGGAGGCACAGCCTGGCAGTCACTGGGGAGGAGGAAGAAGTGCAGCCCCCAAGAACAACCTTGTGGGAGAATGGCGCTGCGGAGGGGAAGACCAAGGACCCCCATGCCTCCTCCTGTCTCTAGGGAGCACTGTCTGCCCTACCTCGGCTCCTGAAAATCTCCAACTCACGTCCTGGGGAGTGGAGCTTTCCTGGGAGATCCTCTGCCTGGCTGGAGCAGCTGTTGGATTTGCCTGGTGTGCCGCTGAAAGCGATTAGAAACAGAATTGGCGCGCTAAGTCTGGGTCCAAGCAGCCCCACCCAGTGACATGAAGACGGTTTAAGTCCCCTGGAGCACAGATAATCCCCTGTCTCTGGGCTCTCTGGCCCTGTCTGGGCTGCTTCTGTAAAATGGGGCAGCCACGAGCGGTGCTCAGACAGCGCCAGGCAGGGGTGAGTGTTCGGAGTTTAGCACATCCATACCCCTCCCATTTTGGAAGGTAATTGGCTTGGGAATGACCCTGTTCTCTTGGCCTCAGCCTCCTTCCATCCCCCGGGGATGACCCTGGAATTTAAATTTCAGGGGAATGAACATGATGTCTGGCCCTGGGAGCTGTTAGGATGGCTTTAGAGCTCCCTAGGGTAAATCCAGCCTCTGCCACCTCTGCTTGGTGGCACTGAGTGAGTACCACCAGCTACCAGGACCTCTGCTCTCTCCTGGCAAATCCTGGGTGTGTGCCTGGCCCCAGGGTTGCCTGTCACAATAGACTGCATCTTGTACGTTGATTTGCTTGTTTGTATCATGTCTGCAAATTGTTTAGATTTGTTCACAGCTCAAGGCTCACTCTTCAAACTTTGCCTGGCACAGACAGATTGGGAAGGAAGGAAGGAACAAATGAATGAGTGTGGGAGGGACCCCGACACTTACTAGACCCAACGGAGGATTTCAAGGGAAGCCAAGCTCAACAAGGGCGCCCAGTGGCCAATGTGCGCCCTCGGATGCTGGAGGCTCTGGGCCCCTGGGGGCAGGCACTGCCACCCACCATTTCCCTCCCTGCGCTCACCTTGGGTGGCAGCTGCTCAGGACTGAGTCTTGTCGGGGGCTGCGGGCCCTGGAGAAACATCGAAACGTCCTTCTGAGAAGTTTCAGGGGAGGCCTTTGAGATCCTAGAGAGGCAAGGGCCGGGGAGAATTCATAATTTAACAAAAGGCAGCCACTTCCCTGGGGGCGGGACAGCACATAGTGGGGCACAGTTACTGGGTAGCCGCTGAGTGTGGCAGTCCAGGGCCGCTGCTGGCCTCACCTTTCTGGTTTATTTTTTCTTTTTCTCCACTGCATTTACTCTGAGCAGCACAGCCCATCCCCCGGAGATCTAAATGAAATCCCTGGAGGAAAGGCGGACTCCAGGAGTGGCCCTCAGTCTCCTGCCCTGTCCCCTAATTGCAAGTACAGCTCTCCCGGCACAGGGGGAGAGGCCCCACCCAGCTCGACCTCGGCACTGGGAAATCAAGGGAAACCCATTGTTCTGGGGCTGTTTTCCTCCACGGTGCATTGGGTGGCAGACCCTAAGGGACCATGAGGACAGGGCGCTGGGTAAAAGAGGGTTGACTGCTTCCCATTCTCCGTCTGCATTCAGGAGGTTTTTGGCTTTGATCATTTTGCATCAGCTTGGCCGAGAAAAGGCCCCGAAAGTAGTCGGGTCCCAAGTATCCAGTCCGGTGGTATAGGGAG
The DNA here is from genome assembly GCF_001604975.1 of Cebus imitator. Taxonomy (NCBI): domain Eukaryota; kingdom Metazoa; phylum Chordata; class Mammalia; order Primates; family Cebidae; genus Cebus; species Cebus imitator. Next base: position 4,507,958 of record NW_016107432.1, read on the forward strand.
GCCGTTCTGCCCGCCACCCGGCACAGCAGGCACCTGGCACATTCCTTCCTCCTGGGCTGGGCGCAGCAAGGCTGGGCACGCTGTCTGCATTGAGAGGGCCGGGGAAGGAGAAACATGTCGGTTGCTGCAGCAGAGTTTCACAGGCTGCGGGTGAGCTGTGGGGCGCGGAGGTGGAGGGGCCTGAGGAGCGTGGACAGTCAGGGCCTGTGCCCCAATGTTGCAGTGGGGGGGAAGGCTCTGCCCTGGTCTTGGTTCCTGTCACCCTCACTACAACATGACTATGTCTATTTTTCCGCTGGGAAACCTGAGGATCAAAAAGACAAGATGATGCCGGAGCTTGGCTTGGCATTACCAGCCTGGAGGTGGGGGTGGCACCAAAGCCTGAGGTCCACATGTAGCCTGGGCAGCCAGGACGGAGCTGCAGGTGGCTGTTGGCAGACACGGCATCAGTAGCTCCCGGCAGTCACACATCTGCCTCCCAGTATGGGCAGGAGGCTGGGGTTGCTTTTGGAGACCTTGAGTTGGAATTGTGATGATGGGCAGGGCTGAGAGCTCTCCCTGGGCATTAAATGAATAAGAGGCAGGCAAAAATCTCTCCGTGCACTTCCTGAGAAGCTCCCTTCCTGGTGAGAGTCCTGCCTCCGTGGACTGAAGGAGCCTGCTCCCTGAAGTGATGCTGCACTCGGCGGTCTGATGACAGCCCCATCTTGGAATGACACTTTAAGGTGGAATTCAGTCAAAGCATCTGTGTGAACTCTGCAGGTGTTGGCCAGGGAGTGGGTTCTTCCCCACCCGGGCTGCCCCTCAGAGGGCACTGGGATCACTCTCTGCCCTTTGTGGACCCCATTTCCCCCTCCTGTAGAGGGACCCTGCTGGACTGAAGTCCCCATTTGCTGATTCTGAGTTTCCTCCAGTCCTTGTCTCCTCAACTGCCATTTCATTAAGTAGTGCTCCCTTTGCATATGATGGAAAAGAGTGGAGTTCAGGAAGCTGGTGCTCCAGAGACCCTGCAGATGACTCCTAATTAGGTCAGGTCTCTAAATGTCACCTCCGCTTATTGTTATTAGACACAGATTAAATGGAACTGAGCTAATTTCCAGTTTAGATGTCCCCATGAGACAGCCAGGCTAGAGGCTGCCCCCTGTTGGCATTCTGCTCTAATTGCAGGCAAATAAACAGGAGTGTCAACAGTAATGTCCTTGGTGGATTCTAAAGGGGGTCCGGGACCCTCCTCCTTCCCTGCAGAACCACAAAGCATGAGCCAGAAGGAGACTTGGGGCCTGAGTCCCCTCTTGCGCTTTGCACTCCTCTGTCACTGATGCGTAATTGGACCCTAAAGAATGCCTGGCCTGGCTTCCCATGTGGGCAGGGACAGGGCTGAGCTCCTCCTGTGGGTCCAGAACGGGGCCTCGCCTGCCGACTGCATTACGTAAGTAGTTGTCGGACAAAAAATTGAGCAAATAAATGAAGTGACTTCATTCCTCCAGGCCTGAATTTGTAGTCTGTGAAATGAGGATAGAAGGGGCACTGCCCCGGGGAGGTTGAAGGACATTCCTGGCTGGGAGGACCACGCAGGACCCTGCAGACGTCAGTGTTGCACCTCGCCTCCCGCCCCACCCTGACCTCGGCTGCTGGCCAGGCCTTCCAGGAGCCCTGTCTGACCTCGGGTGCACATTCTGGGGGGCCGGCTGTGCATGTAGGATTCCCCTCGAGATGGTGTGACCAGCATTTTTAGGAACAAGGAAGGGGCATTTTTAAAGCTCACTACAGTTCTCCTTCGTAGGCCCAAAACCACATCGGAAACATGAAGATATCATGTGTGTTGTAGGAATACATGGTGTGAGTGTGGAGGTGCAGGGGAGTTTTAAGAGGGAAATTGCGCGTTTCCACACCTCTGTCCAAGGAGGGTGTGTTATTTCAAGTCAGTTCCACAGACTTCCTGGAGGTGGCGACCTTGGGACAGGACGGGCATCACGGCTCCACTTCGCCTTTTTAAGCCTTCAGAATAAATTAACCTTAGATGAATACTTCCACTGTGCTAAAGAAGCAAGAGAATTCCAGCAAAATCTGGTTCATTGACAGACAGTTGGCCCGAACAATTCAGGTCCAAGGAGCTGTGTTGCTTTAGCACGTCCTCCGCTGGTCCCGAGAATGTAATGTCGGGTGATTTGTGCAGTCAGTGTTTGTGGGCAAATTTATTTAAGGTTATTTTAAAGCTGGTGTCTGTCCCCATCTTCATCTCTGTGCTGTGAGTCCGCTGGGGCCTCCGTGGACTGGGAACCAGGCCCCACTTTGCAAATGTTGTCCCATGCGCTGGCTGTCCCTCCCACCACAGCCCCATCCAAATGATGCCTTTTGGGGGCTCCAAATAGACGGGTGGGGACAAAATGAAACTTGGTGGGCTGCTGAGAATCATATCCTCAGGGATCCCTGTGGGCTGCCTGGAGCTGAGTGCAGTCAGAGACCGCTGTGCGACAGGCTCGTTCCCCTAAAGGTGGCACGGGTCTACAGGCTTGTCGTGGGGCTGTCTAGAGGCCTCTAATGGGGGTGCTGACTGGACTGTGGCCTGACAGCCAGAACCCTCCTCACCCACTCCCTCCCAGACCCCCCC
>NW_016107432.1:4512013-4513709 GCF_001604975.1 Cebus imitator
CCCTCCCAGACCCACCCCCACCCACTCCCCAGACCTGGAGTGTTCAGAGAGCTGCTGCTACCCTGTCCTTTCTGGCAGTTCAGATTTGGGGTCTTCTGTGGAGTTGGGTGATGAGTTGGCCAGATTTGATGGGAGTGGGCTGTCGCCCCCACTAAGGGTTCCCCCTTTCTGCCTGCTCCCTGCCAGTGCGAGCAGTTGTCCTCAAGGAGGGCTCTAGTCAGCCCCAAGTGGGCTCACCACCAGGAGGGGGTACAGAGAGAAGGGCCCAGGAAGTGGAGGTGTGGGACATGTGACTTCCCCCACCTCAGATACTTCCACAGGGGCCTGGCCAGGCCCCCAGCCCACAGGGAGACTGGACTGAAGCTCAGGGTTAGAGGAGACGCAGACCACCTCCTTCCCACCCCCTGAGCCCATACCTGTCGGCTTGCACGAGAAACCCAGCTAGGCTGCCATACTGCAGCTTCTCCAATGCACTGAGGTTGAGGGGAGGAGGTTGTCAAAAGAAGGGACCCCAACACACAGCTTGAGACCCCATTAGACACGTCTCTTCCCAAGGCTGTCTGCGGGCCATTGTCACGGGGGATCCCCGCTCTCCTTCTTGACCTTATAGTTGATCGGCCTAGTTCCAGCTGGCTTTAGCCTGGCAGGTGGACACTAGCCTGGAACGTGCCTCTTCCTTACCCCAGCCAGCTCTCACCTTCTCTCAAGCAGCTGGCCTCTGCACTACCGGGCTCCCTCGCCAGCGTCTCAGAAGCACAGGCTTTCTGAGCGGCGTTACAGGTTTAAGTCAAGGGGTGGTGGAAGCAAAAAAGATGGAATGAGTAACCTTGTATAGTACTGAGTTCCCCGTAAGGACGGGTATGTGAGCAGCTGCAAAATGATCCCTGTTGGGAGTCTTCTATGCTGGGGCCATTGTTTGGGAGCATCCCTTTGAACTAATTTTCCAGGCTGACACCTAGATGAGTCAACACGTCTGTTCTCTGACTCTGAATCCACATTCTGCCGTCACGGGGGTAGCCTCATCCAGGCCAAGGAGCAAACATAAGGCGGAGAGTGGAGGCCCCCCAGACCTCAGGCAGAAAGTGGAGGCCCTGAGACCTCAGGTGGAGAGTGGAGGCCCTCCAGACCTCAGGCAGAGAGTGGAGGTCCCCAAGACCTCAGGCGGAGAGTGGAGGCCCCCCAGACCTCAGGCAGAGAGTGGAGGCCCCTGAGACCTCAGGCAGAGAGTGGAGGCCCCTGAGACCTCAGGCAGAGAGTGGAGGCCGCCCCAGACCTCAGGCGGAGAATGGAAGCCCCCACAGACCTCAGGCGGAGAATGGAGGCCCCTCCAGACCTCAGGCGGAGAGTGGAAGCCCCCACAGACCTCAGGCGGAGAGTGGAGGTCTGACACACCACATCACTTTGGAGGGGCCCCGGTCAAGCTACTGCACTGGAGGCTAATGAGCATTTAGGGCTGAATACCGTCTGTCGTTGTCCCTTTGTAATTGATAAAGAAAAGAAATGGATTTCTCTTAGTCCTGGAGACTGGGAAGTTCAAGATCAAGGTGCCAGCAGATCCTGCGTCTGAGGAGGGCTTGCTGTCTGCTGCTAATGTGGCATCTTCTCGCTGCGTCCTCCCATGGCACAAGGACAAAACGGGTGAACTCGCCCCTTGAGCCCTTTTATAAGGGTCCCCTCACCTCCCTTTTATAAGGGC
>NW_016107432.1:4514077-4530533 GCF_001604975.1 Cebus imitator
CCTCCCTTTTATAAGGGCCCCCTCACCTCCCTTTTATAAGGGCCCCCTCACTTCCCTTTTATAAGGGCCCCCTCACCTCCCTTTTATAAGGGCTCCCCTCACCTCCCTTTTATAAGGGCTCCCCTCACCTCCCTTCTATAAGGGCCCCCTCACCTCCCTTTTATAAGGGCTCCCCTCACCTCCCAAGGCCCTGCCTCATAGTATTCTTGCACATTAGGAATTAAGTTTCAACATTGATTTGGGGGGGACACAAACATTTAAACCGCAGTAATATTTCCTGAAGATACCAGGTGCTGATACCCAGGACCTGCAGATGTCACCTTTTGCAGGAGAGGGTGTTTGATAATGCAATTAGGGAAGAATTTTGAGATTAGTAGGGAGTATCCAGGTGGGCCCTAAGCGCAATCACATATATGCTTGTGAGAGGGAGGCAGGGAGGGCTGGCCACGGAGGAGAAGGCCGCATGAAGGCAGAGACAGAGTTTGGAGCGATGTGGCCGCAAGCCAAGGAATGCCTGAGCCACCAGGGGTGGGAAAGGGCAAGAAGGAGCTTCCCTGGGAGCCTTCCGTGCAGCGCTGACTCCCGAATGCAACTCAGTAATACTGATTTAGGACTTCAGGCCTCCAGACTGGGAGAGAGCAAATCTCTGGTGTTTTAAGCCACCGAGTTTGTGGAACTGTATGGGGAACTAAGGCGAGGTGTGCGTGGATTGGTCTTTGGTGTCTGGCAGACAAAATTCAGCATCGTAGCTACCCTGGAGCCAGGCTGCGGCTGCACAGCCACCCAGCAGGACTTGTCACCTGAGGTCTGGGGCACTTCCACTCTCCGCCTGCGGTCTCCACTCTCTGCCTGAGGTCTAGGGCACCTCTACTCCCTGCCTGAGGTCTGGGGGGGGTCCCCACTCTCTGCCTGAGGTCTCAGTGGCCTCCACTTTCTATCTGAGGTCTGAGGTGGCCTCCACTCTCCGCCTGGGGTCTAGGGGGTCTCCACTCTCTGCCTGAGGTCTGGGGGGCCACTACTCTCTGCCTGAGGTCTAGGGGGCCTCCATTCTCCGCCTGAGGCCTGGGGGGCCTCCACTCTCCGCCTGAGGCCTGGGGGGCCTCCACTCTCTGCCTGAGGTCTGGGGGGCCTCTACTGTCCGCCTGAGGTCTAGGGGGTCTCCACTTTCCACCTGAGGTCTAGGGGGCCTCCATTCTCCGCCTGACGTCTGGAGGGCCTCCACTCTCTGCTTGAGGTGTGGCGGGCCTCCACTCTCCGCCTGACGTCTGGAGGGCCTCCACTCTCTGCTTGAGGTGTGGGGGGTCTCCACTCTCCGCCTGAGGTCAGGGGGTCTTCGCTGTCTGCCTGAGGTCTGGGGGACCTCCATCAGGAGTGCTGGTGGGAAGGGCACTTCTCCTCCCACCCTGTCCACACACAGCTGTGAGAGTTTGAGCGGGGTGGAGAGAGGAAGTCTGATTCTTGCCTTGTCTCCTTCAAAATCCTTCTCACACTTCAGTTATCATCTTGTCCTGCAGAGGCCAGAACAGATGCACTCCGCAGGCCCCGTAGTGATAAATGGCTCAGCGGGAGGGCGCCGTGGGGTGCAGGCGATTCCACTTCCAGCCTTCCCCAGGCCAAGCCTCTGTGTTCCAGCAGCTCTGGAGAAGCAAAGACCCCTGTAGATGATGATAGATGGGTGGGCGATGATGTGGCCTGGGCTCACGCCTCCTGCCGGCTAATATTTCATCCCCTCTGGGACCCACCGAAAAGCTCACTAGTTTGGGACGACCAGCTCTTGGCAGTGAGGAGGTGATGGTCTCCACCGGCCACTGGCATGGGAGGGGGCCAGCTGCCTCTGCCCACTCAAATGCCAGCACCTACTGTGTGCAGAGCCCTGGGCTGGTGCAGATGTCACCTCTGTCCTCTGTCTAATGACAATCTTGGCAGCCAGCGGGGGGGGGGGGGCAGCAGATGGTATGGTGCTTAGAGCAGTGGGGGGTAGGGAGGAGGGGGTGGGAGGAGGAGGAGTCCATTTTGACTGTCAAGCAGTGCCTGAGCCAGCCCTCCCAGCCCCAGGAGGCTCCCTTTCCACCCCGAGCTGCCCACCACCCACACCATGCTCCGGAAGGGTGGGTGCTGGTGACAGGTGACACATTTACTGCAACTCACCAGTCCCCTGACTTTCAGTAAAGGCCAGTGTACACCCCAGCGAGTAGCCCCCACTTACACTCGTCAGTCTGGCAAAGCCTCAAGAAGGAGCTGTGCTACCTACAAGCAGAGGAGCGGGCAGGGGCGTCGTCTGCGGCGCTGGTGGGAGGCCCAGGGGTGTCAGTCTCCTGGAAAAGCAGTCTGGAACACCGGAGTAACATCAGCGACCGCACACACCCGGCCCGCTAGGCACATCGGTGGTACACCCGGAGTCCCTCCCACAGAAACAGCAGCGCCAGCGCCCAAGAAAACAGCGGAGGGCACCTCGCAGGCCCACGTGAGAGGGCAGCACCAGAGACAGAGTGAATGCTGTGAATGGGGAGGCGCAGAAACGACCCCCCATGTGTTAAGGCAGGGGTGTGGGTCTGTGCACAGGTTTGTAGATTGTGTATGTGTACCTGGGCGTGTGCGGACAAGGATGGGTGTGTGCGGGTGTGTTTGTGTGGACGGGGCGTGGGTGTGTGTGCTGGTGGGGCTGTGTGGGTGCAGGTGTGGATGGCGTGTGTTTGCGTGACCTTGTGGGGTGTGGAGGGACGTGTCTGTGGTGTCCGTGAGTGTGGGGTGTGTTTAGGCCTTTGTCTGCCTAAAGAAACGTGGGGAGAGACCATCGCAGAATGACAATGGGGGCCTCAGAGCCTGGGTTTCCAGATGGCCAGGTTGTCTCCGCACTGTGGTGGATTTGTCCAATTCTTTGTGTTGAGCACGTATTTATGTAATACAGAAAGCCATTTTTGTCGTGGAAAAGAAAGGTTGAGGTGGAGGCAGAGACACTGACGGCCCACAGGGCAGCTTGTGCGCTACGAGGCGCGGCCAGCTTCACACACGTTGGGTTCAGCTGGGCTGCGCCCGCAACCCCTGCCCCACCTCGGCTTGTGGGGCCCGTGGGGGGTGCCCGAGTCAAGATGCTGCATGAACTGGCATTTTTGCTGGTGTGGACATGTGTTCATTCCTCTATCAGACAAAGAAATTAAGGCTCAGAGAGGCCAAGTGGAGGCCCAGGGTTGCAGAGCAGACTTGGTGGGTCTGGTGGGTGTGAGAGCAGAGCCCACCCTTCCTGCCTCACCCAGTAGGTAAGGGGGACCCCGGGGCCTCCGTCGCCACTCCCTGATGCTCCCTCAGTTTCTCATTGGTCGGTCCATGCGATGGGAAACTGCTGCTCTGCTCCGCCCCCATGCACCTGCACATCTGAGCCTGAGGGACCGACGGCCCAGTGTTCCGGGACTCCCGCCTCCTTCCACACCCTCTACCCTCCTTCCACAGCTGGGCAGCCTCCGTGCACCCCAAGCCTCTGTCAGCTTCTATGAAGGGCCAGACATCTCTGACCATCTCCAAGTTACCTCCCTGGTGACTTTTGAATTCTTCCATTTCATTTTTCTTTCAAGGAGAGCAGCAGATATTTAAAAAAATTAATACTGGCACTTGGTACAAAACGCAAACCAAGAAGCTTTGAACCGTGCAGATGGGCAAAGGTCATCCCACCTCTGTCTCCAGCACCTGGTTCTGCTCCAGGGAGGTTCCCACATCCCTGTCCACTGACAGCCATGGCCCGGGGGCTGTAGGAGCCAAGGAGCACTGGTGCCTCAGAGCCACAGGAATGGATTCTCTCATAATCCTGGAAGCCAAAATCAAGGTGTGGGCAGGGTGCGGCTCTCACTGAAGCTCTAGGGAAAGATGAGGCCCAGACCACTCTCGAACCTCTGGCGTGTCCCTGGCTGTGGCAGCATCGTCCCCACCTCCACCTCCGTCTTCCCATGGCCATCTCCCTGGGTGCATGTCTGTGTCCACGTCCCCCTTGTTACAAGGACAGCAGTCATGTTGGATCAGAGCCCACGCATCTCCAGCGTGACCTCATCTGAACCAATTACATCCGCAACCGTCCTATTTTCAAATAAGGTCACCTTCTGAGGTCCTGGGGGTGAGGACTTCAATGTGTGAATTTGAGGACGCTATTCAACCCATGATAGACACTCACATCATCAACCGTAAATGCCCATGTCGACGTAGGAGCCAATGTATGTCGGCCCCCCCTTACTCACTCCCTGCCCTCTGCTTGTCTGATTGCCTCAGTGGGCCCTCGGGGCGGCCCCATCACACGTGCCCCCAGTCTTTCTCCCAGCCGCATAACCCGCCAGCGTGAGGGTGACATGTGGATCACCACGGGCTGGTCCACATGGAGGTGTTTCTGCTGTTTGCAATGACAAATCCTGCTGTGGGGAATGACCTGGGGTGGGAGGGGGGCATCCTCAGGCCCCGCAAGTCCTCGGGGTTCTGTGAGCTTTCCCGCGGAGCCAGGCCCAGGTGGGAAGTGGCTGCCAAAGCTGCTGAAGCCTCTGACTTCCGCCTGCCTCCCATGCGGGAAGGGGGGTCAGGAGCTTGTTCCCAGTCCATCTCCCACGGGCCTCCCAAGCCCCGTCCCATGGAAAGGATTGCTAAGCCTGGACTTTTCCTCCCGACTTAATCAGGACTGCCCGTGTCAAACGTTTCCCCAGCACGTGCTCTCTGCTGCATGAAGTCCTGTTAGGTCACGGCATCCATTCCCAGACCCACAGGGCCGAGGGTCTAGACAGCTGGGGCTCCTGTGCTGGCTGCGGTTTCCAGAAACTTCCCTCTGGCTCCTCAGGAAAGGGCTGCCCCAGCCCCGTGCTCCAGCCTTGTTCCTCCAACCCCAAGTCACCTCCAATCAAGGTCTCAGGCAGCCTGAGCCGGCTGCAGGTCCCCCGTGACGTGGAGAACTCAGAGCACAAATCTGTGCTCCATTGCGGAAACCAAAAGCATCCACCTCAAGGTACCCTCCATATTAAAGCCAGGTATCCCCACACCCGAGCCTTAACGTGACCACAGCGTCGAGTACCTTCCCTGAGCCTGGGAGAGGCTGGCATCGCGCGGGCTGTGGCTGAGTGCAAGGCCGGTCTACCTCTGGCGCTTGATTTTGCCATCACACCTCCGAAAGTCATCATCAGAGCGTCCATCCTTCAGGTGGTTTCCCGGGACCGGGGTCTCCGGCAGAGCGAGTTGGACATGGCTGTCTCTCCTCAGCCACCACAGCCACTCCCACGGGGCCTCGAATGTCCATTTCCAGAGGAAGAGTTGGTGCTCTTGACGGTGAATGGTGCTGTCTTCCTGCTGCTCCCATGGCAGAGCTGGGACCCAAACTCAGGAATTTGTACCTTTGTCTGTGGGGCTCTGAGAAGAGGTTCCCCAAAGCCAGTCTACCTGCAGGTGTGCTAGGGCCTGCCACGCACTGTGACATGGGGGGCGGGGGAGGTGTTGGGGAACAAAGGGGTCGGGTGATGGAGGGAGGTCCTGGGTGAGGAGGTGGGCGATGTTCTCTGCCCAGTTCTATCCATTGTTGCCTATGTTTGAAAGTTATCAAAATGGAAGGAAAGAGGTCAGTCCCACATTGAATGGAGGGGTCCCTCCAGCAGCAAAGCCCCTGGCCAGGCCCAGGTCTGTTGCGCCCTATCAGGCAGTGGAGGGGTGAGCAGAGGTCGAGGGAGCCCAGCTCAGCAGCCCTGGCACAGGGCAGGTGCTGGGGTCAGGCCCCGGGGTTGGGGGAGGAGCAGCCCCGTGGGCACAGCGTCCCCTCCCAGGGGCGGCTTTGTTGGGGCCGCTGTCCCTGCTGAGGGACCAGGCGTTGGCGCGTCTGCCTCCCAGGACGGCTGTGGCAGGTGGAGGGGACCCTTCCCAGGGACTCCAGTGTGGGAGGCGGCTTCTCAGCTTGCGGGCCCTGTGGCTCCGGGCTCCAGGGGCTTCGCCAGGCTGCAGGGAGCCAGGCTTGAGGGACGCACACTTGAGGCTGCGTCCCGGCTGGGCCCTCCCTGAGAGAACAGTGCCCCTCGTTCCCGCAGTGCCTTGGGACAAGGGGTGAGCCTGGGCGGGGAGAAGGCTGAACCTGGTTGCTGCCAAACCTGTGCCACCAGGAATGCCGAGGTCAACACCTTCCCCTCTCCCTCGTTCCATCCCTCCCCACGCCCCCTCCCCTTCTCCCCGTCCCTTCCCTCTCTCCCTCCATCTTCCTACCTCCTCTTCCTTTCTCTGGCTCCCTCCTCCTCTCCCTCCCCCCTCCATTTCTCCTCCCACTCCTTCTTCCCCCTCCCATCCCCTCTTCCTCCCTCCTCCCATCTCCCCCTCCTCCTCAGGCCCAGTCCTTCCCTCTCTTTTCACCTCCTTCTCCCCCTTTCTTCTCCCTCTCCTCTTCCCTCTCCCCTGTTCTCCCTTCTCCTCCCCTCTCAGCCCTCTGGTCCACCAGCCTTTGGGGGTGGTGCTTTATGAAAATTCTCCTTGTCTTTCCAGTTTCTAAAGGGAGACTTTCACAGGGAAGGAACGGCTAGACCCCCAGAGGGCAGCAACAATAAGATTTGAACATTTTGTTCTTTTTCAGAGCATTTGGTCTCTTTCAGCACGTGCGGAAGCCTTGTCTACGGGGCGATCTGCTCTCCCCACATCCCAGCCCAGAAGGGTGGGTGTTCTGCAGCGGGGTACACCAAGGTCCCTCAAGGGCAGTGACTTGCTCACACCTCAGTGGGCCAGCGGCTGAGCTGGAGCGAGGCGCCCTAGTTCCCATCCATACCTCCACAGCTGCAAGGACAGTTCCTGCTGGCTGCAACGTGGGGGTCACACCAAAACAGGTCAACGAGAATGTCCTGAGACCGTACTGCTCCCCAGGCCTGAGCATGAGGGGCGAAAGGGAGAAGAGACGACACAGCCGGGCTCAACAGCCAAGGGCTGCCTGCGCACCCCCCACAGCCACCGACCGCGGGTCTGGCCCCACAGACAGCGGAGCTGGGCCTCAGCTTGCCCCTGCCTTCGGGGGCGGCATCGCTCGTCCCTGGACTGCGTTGAGACCCTCCACTTGCGCCTCCTCATCCCCGTCCACCTTGCATATGTTTGGCGCTCAGATGACGCTTCCTAGGGCCCAGCCTTAACCTTGCTTTCCCAGCTCAAAAACCTTCAGCGGCTCCTCATTGCTTTGCAAATTAAGAGCTGAAAGGGCTTCTTCAGCTCAGCACGCAGGGGTTGCTGAATAACCAGAACCCAGTCCGTCATTTTCCCTCCTTCCTAGCAGCTGTCTCATCGAAACCCAACCCTCTGGCTTCCTGACGTGCTCAGCTCTGCACCCTCTCAGCAAGCAGAGACCCATCACCCCAGACAGCCAGGTTTCCCTTTATACACGTCACAGCGTCACGTGTGTAAAAGTCAGATGAGACCAAGTGCTGGTGAAGGTGTGAGCAAACAGAAATAGAGACAGCGCTTGTGGAGAATGATTCTGAAGTGCTTCTCGAAGGTGAGTCTGTGTAAATGCCCAGCATTTCCATTCTTGGGCATTCATCCCCAGAAAACTCAGGCTCCTACAGGAAGACAGACCGGTCTGTTCATTCCAATGTTAATTGCAAAGGCGGAGAGTCACAAACAGCCTACAGATAGATCTCCCAACAGGGGACTCAGCCGCCCTGTGGCTGGACTTTCCTGAATGATAGCAGTGGTATTTCTCACTGTTCAATGTGGCAGTGGGCTTCCACATTCTTCCTACTGAGGTGGGTCCGTGTCTCTTACCTTGAAGCTTGATGGGAGCTGTGACTGCTCCAATCAGTAAGTATAGCAGAGAGTTCTCTTCTCTTCTCTGTCTTTCTCTCTCAGTCTCACACCTCCTCCACTTGTCCTGGGAATTGGTGCTGTGAGGAGGCCCAGGTCACGTAGGGAGGCCCCAAGCAGGGGTCCCTGAGTGCACAGCCGGCATCAGCTTTTGGGTTAATGAGCACAGGGGCCTTGAGAAGAGTCCACCGCCCCAGCCCCGGCTTTGAGTCTTCCAGAGGAGACCCAGATTTCAGGAACTAGAGAGAAGCCGTCGCTGACCCGCAGTGAGCATCGAATCCATGGCTGTTTCACACCAGGAAGGTTTGGGGAAACACGTGACTGAAGCAGAACAGCGGCACGTGGGCCGTGCTGGGTTGTGCAGAGAGCTGAGAGAGGACACGAGCGTTGCCAGGGCTGCTGTGCTGTTGACCTCATACGCTTTCAAAATGGCAAGCAGTGGAGGTGTGAAATGTGACACTGTTTCTACACATTAAGACACAGAGCAGGTACACGGGGCAGCACAGGTGAGATCAGGACAGGAAGGACTGGAATGAAGAATGAAAGAAGGAAGAAAATCAGGTAAAACTTATTTAAAATGGATGTTCTCTTAAACTTCCAAAAGAGTTGATTAAAAGGAAAGAAAGCAGGCAGCAGTGGCCGTGGTCTGCCTCCCCAGAGCTGCGGGTTCCCCACTCACTCCTCAGCTCTGATTCCTGGGCCGTCTCTGGCTGCCAGCCCCAGCGAGGCATTGGGACACCAGGAAGGAAGGCTTAGGCCCTGTCAGGCGGCTCCCTGTCCAGTTGAGAAGGGCACTGGAGTCCCTGGAGGGTGTTAGCTGGAGGTTCCAAGGTGGTTCAGGATACAGGGGAGAGGCACGGCAAGTGCAGGAGTGGAGGGGGCCTAGGGACAAAGTGGACAGAGAGCGGTGGGCTTGGTGGTGGACTGCCTGCAAGGAAGGATGGCTGTGGGCTGGGGGCATGGGGGGTGCCCCCACAGAGACCGGAAGGCGACAACCTATTCACTTGGAGAGGCTTTGCTTTTCTGGATGGGGGAGTCCTTCAGTCCCAAAATCCTGACGTGCCCAGCGGTGACCAGAAATCTCGGACCGTGGTCCTGGGAAGGCCAGAAACCCCAGTTGAAGGTGGCGGTCCCGGGGTCAGCCCCAGAGGGTGAGGAGAGCGTACCGCGACCTCCTTTTGCTTTGCCGAGACTGTCCTTGGGCTGTGAACTGCGGACCGACCGCTCTGACCTGCGGCGTATTGAAACGCGTCAGGCCGCGAAGGCAGCGATTCCCGCTTGCGCCTCTGCCAGCAATTCTGTCTCCAAGCTGGGCTCGCCACCCACCTGGACGCAGGGCTTTGCTCCTGACCGGCCCCACCAACCGCACCAAGCACAGAGGCAGTGGCCTGGGCGAGTTCGCGCGTCCCGGTCCGACCCTGCGCCTTAGCGTCGGCGATCTGCCCAGTTGCCCACACCCGCGCCTCACGGCCCAGGCTTCGCCGCTGCAGTGTCGGGAAAGTCGCTGGGACCTGGCATGGGAGGCTCAGAGTGTGGACTCGCCAGCCTCTGCCCGGCGCCTGGCGGCCGCGCTCCCCATAACCCCCAGACGGCAGGCGACAGGGGAAAAGGGGGCCTGTCCCCGCTTCGGGTCCACCGCCCCGCTTCGACCCCAGCCTAGGCCCGGCGCGGCAGCGAGTGGAAGCGCCGTTCTCACGCGCGCCCCCCAGGGACAGTGGGAAGACACCCGCGAGCGCCCTGCGTCTGGAAGTGCCCAGCCTCTACTCCCAACAGCCTGGAACGGTCTGGGACGCCTATCGTCCGCAGTTATAGGATCAGAGACGCGAGGCGCCTCCTCCAGGGCCACACAACCCTGACAACCCTGGAGCGGAGAGAATTAGAACTCAGACTCAGAGGAAGCCCGCCAGGCCTGAGGGAGATAAACTGAACTGCCACTAACCCAGACAGGCGCGTGGCAGGACTGGCAGGAGTGGGCCAGGCGCCGCTCACAGGCCCAGGGGAGCTTGCGGGAATTGGACGGCTATCGGAAAAGCACTCCTCCCCTTTGTCTTTTTATCTGGCCCTTCTTCTGGCCTCAATTTCCTTATCTGTCAAAAGCGCCCTCGTGTAGACGGTGTCTGCCCCAAGGCTAGTGATCCAAACGAATTAGGCGCTCTTTCCCAATTTCCTTGGCCCAATCCCCTCTGGCTGGGGTACCTCTACTCCCTGGAGTCTCTCTGGCCCTGGACACCCCAGGGAGCACGGCTTGGGAGACCTCAGCTCCCCCCTAAAATCCCAACTCGCTCCACTTTGGCTTAGTGGCCTCATACACAAAATGAGGAGAGGAGCCCCCATCTGTGTGGCTGCCTCCAGGCTAAACAACCTGGGGAGTCCCTGTCATTGATTATTTTTGCCCCTCCGGGGCTAGGTTGCCGAGGCAAAAGAGATGGGCTGGGCATCTTGTCCTAGACTCCCCAGAAAAGTCCTCCCACCCGAGGTCGCGGCAGCCACTGAGCACTAGAGGTCCTTCCTGGCAGCCTCCGGAAAGCGCATCCAGGACGCGCTCCCAAGAGGTGCACCGTTTTGTCTCTGCTAACCCAAGCCGGGAGGGCCCCGCTGGCTAGGCCTCGGCCGCTCTCGGAGCACCGCCGCCCCACCAAGCCGCCGGACTCCGGGGCATCGGTGCCGGGCGGACCCGGAACTCCAGGCTTGCCGGAGCCAGGCTCACCTACCCTCCGGGGGAGCCTCTCCTGCTTTCTCTCGTCAGTTTTCTCCGCTGAAAAATGGGGGTGATGCTCCCTCCACCGTGCTTGTTTGGAAGAATTAAGCAAAGCGCAAGCCCAGGCCTGCGGTCACCTCTGGGAACGCGGGCGGTACTCGGATGGACGGGAGCCCGGGGCTGGCCCTGGGACGATGGATGTATCGCTCGGAAATAACCCGCTTCGGGTGAAGCCAGCTCCACCCGCGCGTCCGCGCAGCGTTCTATTGTAGGTAAGCCCGAAGTTTACCCCGGAGCGGAGACACACAGCCCCAGGGTGTGTTCTGTTCCCGAACATCCCGCTGCAGAAATGGGAGGAACTCCCCACCCCTTTAGGGCGAAGAAGCGGAGCCGACCAGGGATGGAGCCTGCCCCGGAGACCTCCGCGCACGGCAGAGGCTGGGCCGGAAGCTCCCACCCCCTTCGAAGGCCCGGGCGTCCCCGGGAGCCGGCGGTGGCGGAGCGGGCGCGGTGAGGACCGGCGTGACATCGAGCGGGCTGCCCGCGGAGCCCCGTGGTGGGACTTCCTTACTTACTGGTACTGAGCCCGGGAACTGGAGAGTTCTACCGAACTACATTTGGCACCGAAAGCATCTTTCCTGAAGTGCGACTATTAAGCTATGCCACGCTTTCGCAGTCGTGTTTGGGCAGTGTTCCCATTTTTAAATGACACGCGGGGTCTAATAAAAATATGTGGCCCAGCCTCCTGCAGTTTCTTGGGAGCCCCGGGGTCTCCAGGCAGCCCTACACACACGCACAGCCATTCACACCCACACTCGTGCACACACCACGCGCGCGCACACAGTTACTCGCGCTTGGTCCGGCACCCTCCTCGCGGCGGGGTAATTACGACTCCGCCGAACGGTGATTGGCCAGCCCGTTCCTCAGCGGGGCCCCTCAGCCAATGGATGGCCGCTCAGCCCAGGCCCCGCCCCCCCCGGAGCGGGTGGCGCGGGCCCGGGGAACCGATCACGCGGGGCCGGACCCGGGGCAACACCCACCCCCCTGCACCCGGGGCCGCCCGCCCTCGGCTGCGCCGCCGCCCGCGCGCTCAGGTCTGGGCAGCGTCACCCGGCGGCGGCCGCACTCGGGGTCCGCGCGGCGTCCTCGGGACTCAGCGGGCCGCCAGCCCGACCCAGCCGCGCCCCCCGCCCCTGCTGGCCCCTCCCCCTCCCCGCCCCCAGTGAGGCCGCCCGGGCGGCGACCGGGACCGCGACCTGAAAGGCGAGCCAGGCGGCTGCCCGATCGGCTGTCGGCGCGCACTCGCTCCTGCCCAGCCCAGCCCGGAGGCCGCCGCCTGCCCCGCGGGGCCCGACGCCAGCGCTCCGGGCAGCGGCTCCGGGGTCGGCCCGCGCGTGCGCCCGGGAGCCGCGCGCCACCATCCCCAGCGGGGACCGGGGTCGGTCGCGCCCGGGGCGACCCCGAGGAGCCCGGCCGAGCCCGAGCAGCCCGCGGCCGCGATGCCTGACGAGCTGACGGAGCCCGGGCGCGCCACGCCGGCCCGAGCCTCCTCCTTCCTCATCGAGAACCTGCTGGCGGCCGAGGCCAAGGGCGCGGGGCGCGCGGCGCAGGGCGACGGCGGCCGGGAGGACGAGGAGGACGGCGACGACCCGGAGGATGAGGACGCGGAGAAGGCGCGGCGGCGACGGCTACAGCGGCGGCGACAGTTGCTGGCGGGCACGGGGCCCGGCGGCGAGGCGCGGGCCCGGGCGCTGCTCTGGCCGGGCGCGCTGGGCCTTGGTCCCCGGCCGCCCCCCGGTCCTGGGCCGCCCTTCGCTCTGGGCTGCGGAGGCGCAGCGCGCTGGTACCCACGGGCGCACGGCGGCTACGGAGGTGGCCTCAGTCCTGACAGTGAGTGAGGGCGCGGGGAGGGTGGGCCAGGCGGCGGGGCCCGACTTCCTCCCTGCTCGTTCGCTCGGGGACTTCGGACTTGCCGCCGCCGGTTCTCGGCCATCTTCTCCCTTCCGTGGAACGGCCTCTGGGCCGTGAGGGGCCCCCACAGAGCCACTTGCTGGGCGGGTTTTGAGGCCTACTTTCTGGGGCAGGAGCTCTGCTAGAGAGGAGGCTTTGCAGGCCATGGCTTCACTCATCGCCGGCTCCTCGAGTTCCAGGGAGGCTGGGGACAGGGGACAACAGGCGGCCAAAGAAAAGAGAAAGGAGAGTGGAAGAGGACAGGAAAAGATACAGGAGAAGGCGAGAGAGGCTGAGAAGGAGAATGGGAGGATGGAGGAAGAAAGGAATGTGCTTCGGGAGGGAGAATGAGGGGAAAAGGGAAGATGCTGGAAAGAGAACCCGAAGAGTGATCCCAGAGAGAAAAGAGAAGAAAATATGGAGGGAAAGGGAGACACAATAGCGTCAGACAGGGAAAAATAAACCGGGGCACTGAGCAGAGGGCCCACTCTTGTGGGGGTGGGGCCGGGGAGGAGCCTTCTAACACAAGAGCTGTGACCCCCAAAGTCATGTTCCTCTGTGCCCACCGCAGACAGCCTGGGACAGGGGTCTGGGCCTCCCTCTTGGTCCTGGGTGGGGGTGGGGGAGACATGGGCTGTGCGAGGCAAGAAGGGAGCCTGTTCTGAAGCCCCCAGTCCGACCCCTCTCTTCTTTTTCTGCCCCTCCCCCTCCCTGCCTTTGTTCACTGCTGAGGGCTCCAGACTGGGGCTGGGGGTTTCTCAGCCCCAGAACCCATCTGCCCCCTTGCTTGGGTATCTGACCCCTGAGTTCTGCTTCCCCTCCCCAGGGTTCCAGGGTTGCTGCCCTCCTTTTGGACCTCCCCTTTAGGAAGGCCCCTAGGAGGAAGGCCAGGAAAGCCAGTCCAAGTCCCCCAGCCCCAGCTTTGCCAGACCCCCACCCCCAACACAGCCTTGGGACCTTGGGGCCAGCTGAGGATGGGATCCCTCTGCAACCTCCGGCTCTGGGATCATTCTGTTCTCCGTGTGAATATCAGTGTGTGCTGGGGAGTAAGTGGCCTCCGACCCCCACTCACTTGGTAGATAACCATTTCCCTGACGTGGAGTGACCCCCTTGTAAAAGGACCCACATCTTGGCGCCCAGACTCACGAAGTCCAGGCCCCCACCCCCTTCCCGTAGACTGGAGAAGAGCCTCCCTGGCTTCCTGGAAATTAAGCAACTCCATGTAGTGCCCTTCTGGGGGAGATTCTGGAAAGGTTTCTCAGGTTGAAATTTGTTCTTTGCTCTTCCCTGGGGCGCATCCCCTCCTGCAGCCCAGGTGGCACCCCCACCCCTGCAGAGGCAGAGCCTGCTTATTTCGTGCCATGCGGGTTAGGGTCCCGCTTCCTCACCTGGCAAGCCAGCCCGGTGCCTTGTGGCAGCGTATGGGCCCCTTTGAGTTTGGGGTCTTGGGGTATTGGGGGGAGGCAGGGACTCCCCAGATCTAGTAGCATGCACCACAACCTGCTACCGACTCCTCTGTGGGCACCATGAGGGCACACACCATGGGGACTGGCCATGCAATGAGTGGGACGTACACTCCTTGGGCACCAGCACAGAGCTGGAGCCATGCACAGCAGCCCAGCAGTGTGTGTGCCCATTGCATGAGCGTGCAAACACAGCAGTTACTTTGCAGGCACACACCAGCCGAGGGCACAGCCTTCTGAGGGCCCAGGGCCAGGCCAAACTCTGCCTTGACCTCCGACCTGTCAGCCAGCGCCTTCCCTTTGCATGAGAGGCTTCAGACCCAGGCAGAAAAGCAGCCGGTCCGAGTCAGCCTCGGGAACCTGGCAATAGGAGGGCTGCCCTCTTCAATCCGGGCAAGGGCTCCTGGGTCCCAGCTGGTGTCTTTAACCTGACACCGTCCCTTGCCAGCCCTGTGGGCATCCTCTTGTGCTGGGAGATGAGCAGGGGAGCTTGGTACTGGCAAAGTGAACTCAGACACCCGCTGTGAGCTTCTATACCCCCAAACCCATGAGGTTGACCCTCCAGTCTAGAAGGTGTTTGGGGCAGGCTCATGCTACATGATGCTTGGAATGACATGTGCCCGTGTTCCCTTTGAGCATGACTGTGGCTGGTGTGGACTTGCCTTGAGGGCACTGGGGCAGGGTACAAGGTATGAGGTGTGGGGGTGCGGCCTCAGCCGGCGGGAGTTCTCTTTTGGGGATCCTTTGCTTTGGTTTGTCCTCCTGCTACGGAATGTTTCTGTGCAAGGGGCAAGGGGCGTGGGAAGAGCCTGGGAACTCTTCATTCCTCCCTCTGGGGGCCTTGGTGTGGGGCTGGGTGCCAGGTGGCAGGGGTGTCCTGTGCTTGTTTTTCGGTGTGTACCTTTCTCAGAAGGACCTCTTTCCTCTTGTCCCGGGCTTCGCGGGTGTTCTGTGTGATTCTCCCGCCGCCAGCGGTGCAGCTGGGAGTAGGGAGTGCTCCCTGGGCTCAGCCTGCTTCTCCCGCATAGTACTTTCGTTTCTTTTCTTTGCTGTGCAACTCTTTATTGTCCTCTGGCGTGGGTGTGCGTTTGTGCGTGCGTGAGTGTTGCGGGGTGTTGCTTTGGAGCCGCCTCCGATGATTCAGCCTCCGTCTGCATCCCCAGAGCTGCTGGGTGCCCAGCCCTGTGCTGGAGGGTCTCCCTGCTGGTGGCTGTGAGCGACCTGAAGGTGGGCACGGCTGGCCTCAGTGATTGAGTCTGGATATCAGCGCCCTAGAACCAACGGTGGTGCCCCTCTCTCCCCTGCAGCCAGCGACCGGGACTCACCGGAGACAGGCGAGGAGATGGGCCGTGCTGAGGGCGCCTGGCCGCGAGGCCCCGGGCCAGGAGCGGTGCAGCGGGAGGCGGCGGAGCTGGCGGCGCGGGCCCCGGCGGTCGGCGCGGAGGAGGCGGCAGAGCTGGCCGAGGTCCCGGCGGCGGCGGGGGAGACACGCGGCGGCGTTGGCGTGAGCGGCGGCCGAAAGAAGAAGACGCGCACCGTCTTCTCCCGCAGCCAGGTTTTCCAGCTCGAGTCCACCTTCGACCTGAAGCGCTACCTGAGCAGCGCCGAGCGCGCCGGCCTGGCCGCCTCCCTGCAGCTCACCGAGACGCAGGTCAAGATCTGGTTCCAGAACCGCCGCAACAAGTGGAAGCGGCAGCTGGCGGCCGAGCTGGAGGCGGCCAGCCTGTCCCCGCCGGGAGCGCAGCGCCTGGTCCGTGTGCCAGTGCTCTACCACGAGAGTCCCCCGGCCGCGGCCGCCGGGCCCCCGGCCACGCTGCCCTTCCCGCTGGCGCCCGCCGCGCCCGCACCGCCCCCGCCGCTGCTCGGCTTCTCTGGGACCCTCGCCTACCCGCTGGCCGCCTTCCCGGCCGCCGCTTCCGTGCCCTTTCTGCGGGCGCAGATGCCGGGACTGGTGTGAGCCCCGCCCGCCGGGCCCTCTCCCCGCGGCCCCCGTGGACCTCTGTGGACGCGCGATCCGGCGGCAGGTGCAGGGCGCAGGCGGCGTTAGGGGAGGCATGGCCGCTCCTGCGGCCTCCCCGGCACCTCGGCACCTCGGGAGCGCGGGCCACGGCCAGACGGGCCTCAGCCCCTGTGGGGAGCGCCTCTAGAATGTAACGGGACGCCCCACCCAGTTGCCAGTCTGGATCCACACTGGAACAGCGGGTAATACAGAGAATGGGCGGCACAGCCCACGGCGCCATGGCCACCTCGAGCCTCAGCGAGGAGCGGCCGGTCACGGCCACTGGGGCAGCTACCCCTAGGCCAAGTCCAGCGCAGCAAAGGAAAACTATGAACCGGCTGTCCAAGGCTGCTCAGATACTGTCCCCACAGACTGCCCCCAACACTAAACGTCCCTTTCCTGGGACCCAGACAGCAGGCCGACCGGAGGGCCGAGCCACCCCTCCCGCGGGCGCCGGTGGAGAAAGCACCCTGGACCTGTGGTCCCCACGTCCCTTCCGCGACCAGGCAGGCTCCCTCCAGGCGCCGCGGCCTCCAGGTGGTGGTGGTTTTTTTTTTTTTTTTTTTT
>NW_016107432.1:4530568-4544782 GCF_001604975.1 Cebus imitator
TTTAAATGAATCTACTTATTTGCGTATGGAATAAAAAGGGACATTTTCTGGACAGTTTCGCTGCTTTGTGATCATGGGGGCAGGGACCCTTCAGGCTGCGGTGGGTGACGTCCCTCCCTCCCTGGAGCACCTTTCAGTGCTGACTGGGGACACCTGGGGCCCAGGGATGGGCCGGTGCAGGTGGGCATGGCGGATCTGAGTCAGAGGTGGTGAGCGCCGTGCCCCGTCTTCTACGACACCGGCAGCAGGGAGGAGGAAGTGGTGATGGTGTGTCCGAAGTCCTAGGGCCTTCACTGAAACCGAAGGCAGGAGCAGGTGAAGGCCGAGGCCGCTGGATGGCCGCTGGCATTTGTCACAGAGGCTCCGGCTGTGTGGTGCCGTGTGCACAGCCCTTTCCTATCTCATATGGAATTTTTCTTTGGGCCAAAACAAAGCCGTGGCACTCAAGGTCAGGCCACTGTGCTCTTGCCTCCGGCCTTCCTCACGGCCTACCGTCTCTGGTCGGCTGGGGCACTTGGGCAAAGCTGTTCATGGCCCATGGTGATGGGCTGTGAAGGAGAGCTGGTGCCCCTCTTGGACCATTGGGGCCACCGAACCTCCATCAGCCCCAAGCCGGCTGCTTTTGGGTGTAGCCAGCCCTGCCCTGGGTGGGGGAGGGACATGTTTGGTGTGTGTTGGAGCCTAGGGGAAAGGCGGTGTTCCGGCTTGAAGAGGTCACTTCCATGGCCCAATTTTGTCCCTAAGAAAACCCGTCTCCCTCCGGCTCCTTCACTGGAGAACAGACACTCCCTGGGTGAGCTGGGCAGCAGCTGGGCCACACGCTGGGCCTGGGGCCAGTAAGGTAGTGCCAGACAGCCAAGGAGACAGTGCGGACAGCGCTGCGGTCTGGGCTCAGTGCGTCTGTCTGTGTCTCTCTGCCATCCAGCTCCTGACCCCGAATCGTGTCCTCTCAGTCCTGGCCCCTGCCCGGGCCCATCGGATGGTTCCTTAACATGAGGCCGGCTTCCAGCAAACCCTTGGGGCCTCCTTCAGCCCCTGGGCCCTCAGGCCCACCCCTATGGGTTCCCAGGCCCTGCGGTGTGACAGTGTGGGCATTTTGAGAGACTCTTAGAGGGGGCAGCCATCCTTGGCCTTGAAGCAGCCCCCTCCCAAACCAGTGCCCACCCTGCAGGCTTGTGGCTGCCTGGACCCTTCCCACCTTTCCAAGGCTTGGGTCTGGCTCCCTCCCTGATTTGGGGCTGCCCCCCAGCTGCTTTCCTGGCTAACCCAGGAATTCAGTTCTCACTCGGCTTTATCTGGGAGAGACTCAGGTGAGGCCTCAATAAAACTAAATGAACGCTCCCGGTTGGCAGCCTTGAGGCACAGGGATTGTCCCAAGAGGCCCCTTGTGGTCACTCACGCACAACCCCCCTGCCCCTTCCCATGCCTCTCCCCACTGGGCCCTCTAGGCCTCGTGCCCCTGACTCGGGCTCCTGGGACCCTCGCCCTCCGGGCTTCTATCGCTTTTGTGCTGGCCTCACCCAGTCACCCGACACATCACTGCAAGTCCTGGGAACAGATCAGGGCACAGCCCGTGACACCGTGGAGCCTGCAAGCCCCGCGCAGGCCAGTGGGCAGAAGCAGCAGACTCCGCCTCTCCTTTTGAGGTCCAGGCACTGCGCACCATGGCACTGCCTTGGCCTTCCCAGCGGCGATGCTGCTTAGGACTGGCAGGGTCTCAGGGACTCGCACCAGGAGGATGCCTGCCTCCTCAGCCCTATTAGAATGGGATCATTGAAGTTCCGGCTAAAGAGGTTATCACTGCGAGGCAGCTGTGTTATTCGACTGCTTCTGGCCGAGGTGGGTGCAATCCCAAGGTCGCGTGGTCACTGTAGGGCGCCTCTGAGTGCAGTTTTGGCGCCAAGGTCTGAGGGTGAGTCCCCTTATAGGCGGATCAGTCGAGGGCGGCCACAACAACTCCAGGAGTCATCTGACTCCTGGCCACCTAGAAGCAGGAAGGGTGAGGGCCCTATGGGCACTGGTTTTAGATCATCCACTCTGGCTGCTGGGGAAACCTTGGAACCGGTCACCGGGCTAGTCTCGGCCGCCAGCATCGGAGGGGCAGTCAAATGCAGGGTAGTTTCCAAGACAGTGGATGTGTCTTTCGATAGAATTAGTTTAAAATCGGGCTGGAGAGCATTTTATGGGCCTCTGCTCGGGGCTCGCCCTGGTGGGAAGGAGGCTGCCGGTGTGGGAGGAGGGGACCATTCCCGAGCTCGGGGAAGGGCCGGGCCTGGAATACTGTAAGAAAGAAAGCAGATCCCAAGCTGGATTAGGCCACTGGGCCCAGAAAAGCCGGCCCTGTTCTGTTATCTGGAGGGCTCTGGCATGTTCGGGCTGGCACCGGAAGGCAGAATAATCCAGAGAGAAGCAGTGTAGGACTCAGAGCCCACGGAGCCCTGGAGGGCGTGCGGGACCAGGGTGGGGGTACTCCTGGCCCCCCTGAGCCCTGAGCTCCAGCACCATCGATCGCAGGCGCACCTCGGGTGTGTTGGCTCCGCTGCTGGCAGAAGATGAATGACTTCGATCTGTCTCCACCACATGCGCCATGCGCCCTCCCCCTCACCTCACCCTTCCGCACCTGAGGCCGGATTCCAGCCACCCTGAGCTGCTCAGGGCTTCCAGGTGCACAGCTGTGAGCACCGCGGGGTGCAGCAGGCTGTGCACATCCTGGACACATGCCTTTGCTGGACCCGGTCCGGCCTCCCCGTGACCGTAGTCATGCCCCTTCTCTTCTCCAGGCCTCGGTCTCCCCATCACACGCCCATGGTGAGGACTGGGGTCTGTAGTTTGTAAATGCTGGGCCTTCTGTGATTTGAGTGAGGCCAGCAGGGTACCCCAGGCCAGCAGGACTTCTCCCCCCAGCTCCCAGCTGGCACGTGACCTGCCTCCTCTGGGCCTCTCAGTGCTCTGGGACTACAAGAGCTGAATCCCCCTGGAGCTGGCCTGAGGGGTGGGAAATCAAGTCCCCCCATCCCCCAGAGTTGGATATCTGGAACCTCCGAAGGTGAAGTCCGTGCCCGGAGCACCAGGAAAGGCCACTCAGGTGGCATTTGGTGTGAAGGATGTGCTGTCTGGGCATAAGGGTCCTGTTGGGAGCTGATGATCAGGCAGAGATTCCCAGCCTAGCTCAAATTCCACAGGGATCGGAGGTGCCAGAATCCTGGAGGCTGACTTGGGCCTGCCCCATTTCCCCAGGTGGTTGCATTGCCTTGGGACACTCCAGGCCCTTGGCTGAGAGAGCAGGCAGCAACAGGGCTCTGTGCTCCCTGCTTCCTCCAAAGCCGCAGTGAGGGACAGACCTGTGCCCGGTCACTGCCCTTGCAGCTGCTAAGTCCCCTCTGCGCACCACCCAGCTCGGCCTTTGCACTTCTGAGCGCCCACCGACTCCCATTCAGGCAGAAGCACCCTGAGAAGATCCTCCTCATCAGGTGCAGGGGAGGGGTGCCCAGTGCCCTCATCCAGCTGCCGTGAAGGGAGGCTTCCCAGAGCCTTGGCTCTGACCCCACCCTGAAGGGAACCTAGCTGGGCGGAGGCCAAAGGCACTGGACCAAGGTGGGGTGAGCCTCACGAAGGAGGCGGGGAGAGGCCAGGTGGGCTTCTCTTTTTCTTTCTATATGTCAGTGCCTCTCCCACAAGACCCTTTTGTGACCTTCTGCCCCACCTTGCAACTTGTCGGAAAGGGAAACCGAGGTTCTGAGAGGGGCAGGGTGGCACTGAGGCTCCCCGTCGCCCTCCTCCACCCGCCGGGGGGAGGCAGCAGGCTTGACCTGCACCCGTGCTGCTGCTGCTTCTCCCGGCCTGTCCACTCATATGCTTCATACCCTTCGGCCGCCCTGCCCCTCTGGTGCCAGAGTGGGCATGCCTGTCACAGGTCCCGCTGGGAAGTGGGGTCCCAGCCGCCGCAAATACGTTCCCTAGAAGTGTCTCCTGGACCCCTCAATCCCCAGGTCAAGGTGGATCACCCAGTGAATGGCTGCCCTGGAGGGAAACAGAGAGGTGAGCACCCCTTCACAGGTGGGCCGGAGAGGGGCAGCCCTGTCCTCACAGAGCTAGGCTCTGCGTGTAAAGCCGGAAGGACACACAGGACAAAGGTGCAGAGAGGGGGTGAGAACCGCGAAGTGGTGGACCAGCCAGCCTGGGGAGCTGACTGCCCTGGCAGGGTTCTGCAGCTGCGGGGCTCAGTTTTTATTTTTTTATTATAAAACGAATAGTGCTTGTTATTATCTGGACATTGCAGTGAAGTTCAAACGTTAATATGTCTGCACCTCCAACATCAAAAGCCAACTGCCTCTGAGTGTTGGGTCAGGCCGTGGATTTACCGGAAATTATGATTTATGCCGTATTGTTATTTTTAAAAAAGTTCTTATCAGTGAAAATGCATTTATGTATTCACCGGTGAAAATGTGACTGCTTTACAGTAAGGCAACAAAAAATCAGTTAGTAAAATTAAAAGGCGGCGAATAGAGGAAACTAGACGAGTCAGGCGTTCAGAGCTGCGGGATGGGGGTGGGTATATGGGAGTTCACTTGAAGGCTCCCTCGATTTTGTTTTATATTTGAAAATTTCCATAATAAAATGCTTTAAAAAGTGACTACCAGGAAACCTGAGGAGCGCGCGCCCCCAGCGCGGAATCTCTGCCGGCCGCTCGGGTCGCAGGTTTGTTCCGCCCGGTCCGGGTCTCACTTTGGTCCGGCTTGCACTCTGCTGTTGACTTTTTCCTGCTTAGCTAGAATGTTCGCATTTACACCCATTAATGCGGTCTCTATAGAACGGCTTCAGGCTTAACCCTTCCTCTTTTCCACGCAGCTTTCCCGGCCTCCGCCGTTTCTCCACTGGTACCGGTGCCCCCTCCAGGTTCTGCGACCCAGGCACCTGCGCCGGGGCGTCGGGAGGCCTCAGACCGCACGGAGGACAGATCAGGGAGGACGGACAAGGGATGAAGGATGCTTGGCGCCGCCTCCCGGCTCCCTGGCCCGAGTCACCCACGCTGACGCGGTTCCGACTTCGATGCAGGGTTTGGGAGGTTGCCCTCCACGGCCGTCTCTGGGTCCGGCGTGCGTGCCTTTGGTTTCCCGCAGCTTGCCTGACGCACTCGGCTTGCTTGGTCTGCAGCGCCCGACCCACGCGAAAGGTGCGCCCCGCCTGGCAAGAGGTTGGCAGCCCAGATCCCGGGGCTCTGAGGGTCCAGAGAGCGCCTGGGAGTGGCACAGAGGCCCTCGAAACCACGGCACCCCAGGCCAGAGCTGCGGGCCTCCCCGGGTCTCGCCAACCGCCCGGGAGGCCTCCTGGCCGACACCCCTGAAGCGCAGCCCTCAGCCGTGAGTCCGGGGCTTCTCCTGCGCGGCCCCGAGGTCCCCTTCGCTGCTCTTCTCCCGACACTCCTCTACTCGTCCCTTCTCTCCGCGCTCTAGGGTCCTGCCCGCGCGTGCGTCTGCCCTGCTGACCGCGACTCCCGCGTGGTTCCATATTCCCCTCTCGCGGGCTTGGTTCTCCCCACTTCGGACTGGCCCGAGTCGGGGAGACGGAGGGCGTTTATTTCTTTGCGGAGGAGCTCCTCCGCAGAGGCCGCGGAAAGCGTGGATTCCAGGGCGCAGCGGACCTCTGATCCCCACCCTCCCGCCTTTTCCGCGCCCGGCGTCCTCCGATCTGGCAGAGGGAAGTCGGCACCGCAGCTTCTAATTCGGGCCAGGCCTGCCCAGCTGAGGCCCTTGAGCCAGGCTCATTCTGGCCTGGCATGCGCTTCCCAGCAGGTAGAGGAGGGCAGCGGCTCCCCGGCCCGCGGGGCTGCCCGAGCTAGATGGAGCAGAAACCCGGCAGTGGCGCCAGCTCCGCTGTACTCCGGACCCCGCGGACGCAGCGCGGCCCCTCCTCTTCCCCGTCTCCGGCCGCCCGGCGGGGGCGCGCAGCACCGAGGCCGCCCGGGACTGTCCCAGCGCCCGGCCCTCCGGGACGCCCCGCCCCCTCCCCGCGGTTCCGGCCCCGCCCCCGCCCTGCCCGCCGGCGCCCGCGCCCCCGCCAGCCCCCGCCAGGCTCACCTGGTGTCTCTCTGGCGTCTGGAAGTCTGGCTCAGCCTTCGGCCCCGCCCCTCGGTTCTCACCTCGCCCCTGCTGGCTCCCCTCACCGACTCCTTCTCCCGAGGGCTATTCTCGGCGGATCCGTCCGGTCTCCCCACCGCCATCCCGAGAAGGGCGCTGAGCTCGGGGGGCGGGCAGGGTTTGGGGCCGCGGAGAGGGGAGACGTCTGACCCGCCAGGGCCTCGGAAGGCTTCTGGAAAGAAGCGTTGTTAAACCCAAGATTGGAGCGGAGCAGAGCCCGAGACGCGTAGGTGGAGACGGGGCGGGTGGCCATGTGTCTAGGTCCGTGGAGGGGGACTCAGGGCTCTCTGCCGCCTGGCCTCTTCGGCCTAGTCCCTCCCTCCCCAGTGTTCCGTCGGGAAGGGTTAGATCCCTGGACCGTGCAGTGCCTTCAACTGGCCCGCTGTGTGGCTTTGGGAAAGTCACTTCACCTCTCTGAGCTCGTCTTGCCCATCTGCCGAGTGGTCATCGTAGCAGGGGTGTAGGAGGCACGATGTAATGACGGGAGCGCGGGTTGGTGGCCTGCTGCTGTGTACACAGCCTCCCGCGTTCCCGCTCAGCACCCACCCACCACGACCCGGAGCACCCCCGAGGCGCACAACGCACGGGCTGGTCCCTGCAGGTGCCCCGGCCCCTGCAATATATCAGGCCCAGCGGTCTTGCCCCCCGGCACTGAAAAGGTCAGGGGGCGCCCCCACTTCCATTCAGCGTGCAGTCATGCTCTCACTCGGGCGCTAGGGCAGCCACGGCGCGTGCACCTGAGGGTGTCCAGGCACCGGGGCCCGGCAGGCCTGCGCACGCGTGTGCAACGGCGCTCCACGAGCTGGGCTGCGCCTCTGATGCGGTCGGTGCTGTCACCACCGCCGTCGGCCCCGGCCCCGTCGGGGCTCTGCCGGTTGCCTCCTCCCCATTGGGGACCTAAACCCTCTACTGCCACAACGGGCAGTTGCGCCTCCTGGCTCCCAGCCACACGGTTGGTCGCGGGAATTGGGTATCCAGAGGTGGACACAGACCTGGGCCCAGGACCTTGGGCCACTGCCCTCTCCCGCTCTGGAGTGGCAAATGGCCCTTTCGCCTCCGCTGGAAGCTTGCTTGGGTAGGGAGCTGATCAGCGCTTTACCAGCCTTGTTCCACGGTATTCCTACGCTGACGAAGGGGTGGGGAGATGTCCCCATTCGGGTCCCAGGGCGACTCCACATCACACAGACCACGCACGTGTGCAGGGAAGGCAGATGCTCTGTCCCCATCTCTCCAGTGGGGGAAATGACAGGGCAAGGAGGTGAGGAGGCTGAACCCAGCCCATCCCCTGCTCTGGGTGAGTGGGGGAGGTTGTCAGCTCTGGTGAGCTCGCCCCTCCCCACTTCCTCAAACCTCCACTCCCTTTTCCAGCGGCCTCTCCACACCAGGGTCTCAGAGGCAGTACCCCTGTGTCCCCAGAAAGCTGCACCTCAGAAGGCCCCATACTGTGGAGTGCCTTTTATTCTTTGGAATTTTCTAAGTCCCGCGGACCTTATCTGGGACTGAGATGGAAACTCCAGGCCAGCTCAGACTTGCGTAGCCCGGGTTCCAGGAGGGCTGTCAGTCGGGACTGGAGAAATTGTGCTAACGGGATGATGATGACATGCTGAATTTGGGGTGACTAAAACTGTTTATATAGACAGGAGCCCCCCATATTTGTCTGAGGTTCTTCACATCCTTTGGGTGACCCTGTCAAGAGGTGTGGGGATTGGGGGTGCCAGCCTCGGAGCGATCCTGCCTCCCCAGCAGACCCTTAGCTTGCTAAAAGAGACATTGGCCAACCCCATCTCACCTGTGCCCATTTTACAGATAAAACCAACGTGGCCCCAGGAGAGGCAGAGGTGGGCTACTCAGAAGCCAAAGCCACCAGCCTCCTTCCTCTCAGAGGTCTAGCCAGGAGGGCACACCCCAGCACACGGGGTGCCCCAGGAACCAGAGGGGCTATGGCCCCCCCCTGCGTGGCGAAGAGAGGGGGGAATGGGATGCCCCAGAGGAAACCGAGTCTTTGAAGAAGGTTGCCCACCCCAGTTTTCCCCCAGGACCTCCCAGTGACTATCGTCTAAGAGGCCCAGCAGAGGAGTGCACTCAGGACCGACTCCGGGACCTTCCTTGTTCTTTGCCTGGAGCTCAGCGTCCCTAGCGGGCCCGGGGCATTGGTGTCTGTGCGCGTGAGTGTCACGGTGCCGACCTCTCCCGACCGCCAGAAGCGAGGCCCCGGCCGGCCGGGCCCTGAGCTCAGGGGCCACTCCCTGCCCGGCGTCCCTGCGAGAGGGCTGCTCAAGGTAGGGGCCAGGGCTTCTCAGTCCTGCGTGGACCTATGCATCCTGCCGGCCTCAAAGGAGCAAAATCGGCGCCTGGGCCTGGAGGCCCTGGGAGTTCCTGGGGTCCTGCCGCGCCCGGCCCAGAAGCGCATCCCCAGCCGCGCCCGCCAGTTCTCTTTTGCGAAAATTCCCTGAGGCCGCTCCGTTTTCCCCCCTCACCCCTCAGTGTGTCTGTCTCGCTTTTCTCTACCGGTCGGAGTCTCTTTCTGCTTCTCTAGACCGCTCTGCCTCGGCTTCTCGCCCCCTCCCACGGTCGCTGCTGCGCCCTTCCCGGAGCGCTCTCCCGGCTCCAGCTTCGCGCGCGTAACCGCAGCGTCAGCACATCCGGGCTGCGCTCATTTGATTTGGGTTTGTTTCTTAAATCGCGAAAATCCATTTCCCCCCAGTGGGCGGGGGCCTCTCCGGGCTTGGGAGCGGTCGGCCTGCTGCCCCCTCCCCCACGGCGGTCCCCGAGGCCAGGCATTGATCCCCGTCTTACAGTACATCGCATTAGCCCTAATGGCTTAGCTGCTGCTTCAACTTCTTTTTCCTTAAAAGCCACCCCTCGGTCTTCACCCCTCCTCTGCCTCCTCTCCCCGAGCGCCCTAAGCCCTGCGCTTTCAGGACCCACTGGCCCGTAGAGACGCGGCTCCTGGAGCTGGGGCCCGAGGCGTGGCACTGCGCGTGGAGAGGACCCTGGAGAAGCAAGTTTCCCTGGGCAGGGGAAGGGGAGCTAGGGTAGGGGAGGGAGGGGCGACTGCAGTTTGGGACCGTCTAGGACCTCGAGTCCTCTGTCGCGTAAAATGCAGGATTTAGACACAATCCAACCAGAAACGTCCCAAGTTGTTATTCGAACATCCAGACTCAGACCCAGGGCAGAACCGCGCAACGATCCGGAAGCAGGGAGAGCCCTGCTTGCTCTCAGAGGGGCTCCAGGCTTCTGGGCTGCGGGTTCCACAGGCCGGGAGAGCGAGGGCCGCGGCCAGCGACAGGCTCAAGGTCAGCTATCACTTCCGAGCGGAGCCGGCCCGGATCCCGCGCCCCGCCGACTGCGGAAACTCGGGGTGAGACCTGGCAGGCCCGGCGCAGCGGGGAAGCCGCGGGGGGAAGGAGGAGGCCGACGCAGCCCCGGACCCCGCCTCCGGCCTCCTACCTGGGGACGGAGCGCCACTGGCAAAAAGAATGCCACTCGGGGCGTAGGCCGCCGCAGCCAGACTCTCCAGGACTGAGGCTCCAACCCGGCGAGGCTGGCGGCCTGGAGGCGGCCGGGGAGGAAGTGGGGACGGCGTCCAGCCTCACCTGCCCCCGACGCCTCCTCGGCGGCTGCACTGCATTTAATGCCGCGAGGAATTCCTGCTCATTGTTTAAAAGATGCAGAAAATACAAGCAGTGAAAACAGGCATCCCAAGATCGACTACCTGGAGATAGCCAGAGTTTCGGTTTGTTTCTGAGACAGGTTCCCCCGCGGTGTCGCCCAGGCTGCAGTGCGGTGGCGCGATCAGGGGCTCGCTGCAGCCTCCGTTTCCCGGGATCAAGTGATCCTCCGGTCTCAGGCTCCGAGTAGCTGGGACTCGAGCCGCGCACAACCACGCCCGGCTAATTTTAATCTTTTTGTAGAGAAGGGGTGTTTTGTGTTGCTCAAGCTTGTCTTGAACTAAACTCAGGTCGTCCTCGCCCAGCCTCCCAAAGTGTTGGGATTACAGGCTTGAGCCACTGTTCCTACGGAGTTTTTGATAAAGTTTTTCCCCCATGTCTGCTGTCCGCTGGAGGGAGTAGTCCTCCAGGGACCCCACCATGATGCATGTAGTTTTTAAACAGGCAATGCATCATGCATCACCAAGGCACGAAATAACAGCAGATAAGCAGGTAGACGTGTAGAAAGGCTCCCTCCCCTGCTTCTTAAAAATGAGATGTGAATGTGCTTAGGGAGAAAAG
The DNA here is from genome assembly GCF_001604975.1 of Cebus imitator. Classification (NCBI taxonomy): domain Eukaryota; kingdom Metazoa; phylum Chordata; class Mammalia; order Primates; family Cebidae; genus Cebus; species Cebus imitator. The sequence continues at coordinate 4,540,938 of NW_016107432.1, forward strand.
CACAAATTTAAGAGTGCAATCGGAGGAATTCTGATAAATGTACACACTTGTGTAGCCCCACCCGAGTCCCCCATATTTTTCAGCAAGAAAAATGTCTACAAAGACGCCGAAACGATTTAAATTCAGAGAGACCTAGGGCCTCCTTCTTCCTCCCCTTCCCCTGCCCCACCCCTTCTCCTCCTCCTTGTTTTCCTTTGTACCCGAGCTATGAACACAATTTAAAATGTCCTCCACTTCTGCAAAGAGCATACACCGCAGCCAGGAGAGATCCCCTCCCCACCCCCACCACGGGACACAGCTGTCAACCCCGCCAGCTCTTGCCGCTCCTACCCGCCTCTATATTTCTAAATAAGACGCTGCTGCCACAATTGCTGGCTTTCATTTTTTTCCGTCTGTTCTCTCTTTTTTAAGAGGAATCTGTCCACTGCCTGTGGCCTGTCTGGAAGGCTGGACGTTCACCTGCTCTCTTGCTGCTCAGAAGCGCTCAGGGCCCTTCCCTCCCTCCTTCCCTTGGACTGAGCAGAGATGGGTCCCAGCGCTCACAGCGGCTTCCCGCGAACACCCTGCGCAGCTGGGCATGCACTACGAGCACAGGTTTTTTCTATACTAGTGGCCTTTCCCCCCTTGGCTTTCTATCATTCATCTGTCTGTCCCCAACTCCCTTCCACTGTGCTGCTGTCTGCTGGAGGGAGTAGACCCTCAGGGACCCCACCACATAGAGGTGGGAGGGAGAGGGCAGGCTGGCCCCTACAGGAACCTCCTATTTCCAGTTCCCCCATCACACTTTCAGAGACCTAGTCCAGAGGCGTCTGCAGGTCAGCAGGCCGATTGGCCCTCACTCCCAGCCCCACACTCCCAGGGCCCTCCCCACCCCCACATGCACCTCCTCAGCCGCCATCCTGCTGTGGGCGACCTTTCCAAAGACACTTGAGCCTTTCTCTGCAACTGCTGGGTCACATTTCACTCCCAGTTCGCACCTGGGAGGGCAGATGCATTCCTGAGCGGAGGCTCTGAGCGTCCTGGCCACATCCTCAGGCTCCAGATTGTCCTGGAGGGTGAATCCTTGACCAGCATCCAGGGAGGCCCTCACTGAATGAAGCCCTGCTGAGTGCCAGGTGAGAGAACGGACATGTGCCAGGACTCCTGTACCTGGTAGCTCACCTGGCAGTTGGCCGTCTGTGGGGCACTCACCCCGACCCCCAGGATCTGCTGGGAGACCCCCCCACTGCCCCCCACCACCCCCCACTGCCCCCCACAGCCTCGGGTCCACGCATTATTGCCTCCCTTGCATTCTCTGAGGTCATGGCTGTTCCTCTTCTGACTTTATTGTGAGACTGACCTCCTTGGGGACAGGATTCAGGCTCTGCCATCCCAGCAAGCTGCTCAGGGCTTCCCGAGGTAGGCACCATCGCTGATAAATGGGTGAACGAGGCAGGAGATCCTCACTGCACCCACGTGGTGTAGGTCAGCCTTGCGTGGCCAGTTAGCTGCGGCTTGAAGCCAGATCTGTAAAATGAATCTAAGAACGTGGGTCTTCCTGGTCTGTGATGAGGCTGGAGCAGGAGCCGGGCAGATTCATCTGCATGGAGTCCACAGGAAGGGAGTCCGGACCCTGGGGAAGCCTACGGTGAGGCGCGACAGCCGCTTCTGTCCTCCGCTGAGGGATGGGTGCCTGCTGGTGTCCCCTGTGTGGTGGTGACTGCACTTAGCAGGACACATGTGTCCCATGCCTAAGAAAGACGTGAGGAAAGACAGATGTTGAGTGCATCTCCCCTGCTAGGATTCCCATTGTTTACTGAAATTGATTTGCACACGTCTGTATTTGCAGATTTATTTTAGGATGTGGAATGTATGCCTCACTGTGCTTATGGCTACAAAGAGTGTGAAGTGTGTGGATGATCCTGGAATTACTACTGTTATCTTAGACTTCGTATTTTGAATGTTTTCCTTCATATTGTTCTTAGGAATGAGGGTTCTCCAAAGAAAGACACTCAGTAGAATAGAGAGACAGACAGGAAGTGCATATGCAATTGAAAGAAATTGGCTCACACAATCGTGGGGTCTGGCAAGCCCAAAATTTGTAGTGCAGGTTGGCAGGCTGGGGAGTTCAGGCAGGAGCTGATGTGGCGGTGTTGAGGGCAAATTCCACAGGGAGCAGGCTGGCAGCCCAGGTGGAGTTTGTGTGGCAGCCTGGAAGGGAATTCCTGCTGCTTCAGGGAACCTCAGTGTTTGCTCCACAGGCCTTCAACTGATTGGGTGAGGCCCACCATCCAACGGCCGGTCATCTGCTTTCCTCGAAGTCTATTGATATTAATTCCACCTCAAAAATACTTCCATAGGAACATTTAGACTGGAGTTTGACAAACCGCTGGGCACCGCAGCCCAGCTAAGTCACACATGGCATAACCACGGCAAGTGTCGGGGCCTCTGTGTGACGTTTAACATCCTTCCTTGACATAAGCACACAGGAATGTCCCTGCAGTCATATTTTCACTGGCATTATGGAAAATGTGTGCCTTGACTTGAGCAGCCTCTGTGAGCCTCAGGCTCTTCATCCCACTGAGGTGGACTGGCACTGGTCTGTGTGGGGCACGGGTCCCGCTGGGGGATGGAGCCCAACCCTGGGCACAGCTGTTAGCCTCAGGGCTGGCTAACAGCCCTTGAGCACTTCTCTGGAGGTGTAGCAGGATCTGCCAGCCCCCCACTGCCAGGCTGCCAGCTCCTAGAGGGTAGGGACCTGTGCCCTCTTGTCAGGCGTCCAGGACCCACTCGTAGCGGGGTAACACAGGGAGAAGTGGTGGGCGGGGACAGGCAGCTGTTTCCCCCATACTGCACAGGGATCAGCAGGAGGGGACGGCAGGGTTGGCTCAAGGCTCACACTTCCTCTCAGGTTGGTTCAAGATGTAAACACAAAATCAAAAAACTTTATAAAAAGACTAAAAATACTTCTAAGTTTTTATCTGATCTCAGGGTGTGGAAAGGGGGATCCATTCTCCCCTTTTTCCTTTTACTAATTGAACCCTTCTGAATTTCAGCTGGGCACTTAGCTAAAGACTACATTTCCCAGACCCCCTTGCATCTCAGCCTGGTCACATGATGAGGTTCTGACCAGTGGACCTTAGATGTGCAGTGCGCAATTTCTGGATAGATCTTTCTCTTATCAGGAAGTTGGGTGACCCTCAATGCCTTTCCCTCTCCTTCCTGGCTGCCTGGAATGGGGCTGTGATGGTCAGATGAGGACAATTTACTCAAAGCAAAGCAGAGACTCGGATAGAAGGAGCCAGGTCCCTGGTGGCCTGGCGCAGAGCTGTCCTATCCCCGGGATGCTTCACCAGCTCGATTCTTGTATTTGTTGTGAGAAACAAATACAACTTTCTGTCTTGTGTAAGCTACCGTGACTTGGCTTTTATTTAAGAAACAGAGTTGGCTGGGTGCAGTGGCTCATGCCTGTAATCCCAGCACTTTGGGAGGCCGAGGCGGGTGGATCACAAGGTTAGAAGATAGAGACCATCCTGGCCAACATGGTGAAACTCTTTCTCTACTAGAAATATAGAAAAAATTAGCCAGGCGTGGTGGTGTGTGCCTGTAGTCCCAGCTACTCAGGAGGCTGAAACAGGAGAATTGTTTGAGCCTGAAAGGCGGAGGTTGCATGTCGGCCCGTGGCTTAACCCCGTGTCCAGGGCCTCCATGTGACAAGATCGCGCCATTGCACTCCAGCCTGGGCGACAGAGTGAGACTCTTTCAAAAAAACGAAATAGAGTCAACACCGTAACTAATACAGGAGGCCTTTCTAAATTGGGCCCATTAGAATCTGTGTTTGGCTGCTGACAGACCACTGACCGCAG
>NW_016107432.1:4544885-4553492 GCF_001604975.1 Cebus imitator
TTTTGACTATCCTTAGTGAAGGTTTCATCCTCCAGGTCACAGAATAGCTGCTGAAGCACCAGCCCTCGAATTCCTGTTTCATTCGGGAATCAAAGGAAGGGCAAGAGGCAAAGCTGGGCTTCCTGTCAGCTTTTAGAGATGGCCCTGAAGCCTCTTTCATTGACTTCTGCTTTCATCCGTCTGGCTACCCCTATCTTCAGAAAGCTCTGTTACTAAACAGAGGGGACCGTATTTATTGGGAGGCAACTTGGAAGCCCTGCACAGAGGGGAAAATTCACAAAAGAGAATGCTGTCAGCTTGGGCCACAAAGCACCAAAACCAGGACTTGTAAAGCCCTTCCTCTGGGGCCAGTGCCCTGGTTCTTCCCCAGCCCCCAGGCTGTCTCCTGGTGTCCCCTGAGCTCAGACACAGGGTATGGGGTACATCCAGTCCCCCACACCCAGGCCCCATGCGTGCAGCCTCCTGTGAGGCAGCTGGCGCAGAGCAGGGAACCCGGCACTGGAGTCAGGCCGACCTGGAGGGAGTCCCAGCCCCCTGCTCTCTGGCTGTGTGGCTTTGGGCAAGGCTCCTGACCTCTCTGAGCTGCCACTTCCTCATCTGTTATAGGTGCTCAAAAAATGATGGCCAAGGTCGTTACAGCTGCTCCGTGACCAAGTGCAGTGGGGCAGACGCGGGCCGTGAGGGTTTCAGGCGGCTCCAGCGGGTCCGACGCCGCCCTGCAGCCGCGTTCACCGGATGTCTGCCTTGCTGGCCGAGCCCATCTGTTATTTTTATTACAAATTGCCACTCGATTGGCTTCACCCAAGGCCTGTTACCCAGAATACTGTGAGTGATTGCCCAGTGAACGCAGGGTCGGTACTCACGACGCCCCCCTTGCCCACAGCCCCTGAGAGCCAGGGCCGGGCTTGGAGAAGTCAGGAGAAGTGGAAGCCTGGAGCGCGCCGGCCGAGGTGTCCGGGGAGGAGAGGGCTGCCGGCCTGGGAGCCAGCTGGGCCTTGCGGTTTGTGTTGGTGCCCCCTTGACACAGGGCACAGGCTTGAGGCCCTCTTGTCTCTGCCTGCAGCTGTCGCCAGCCTGCTGCTGGCCGTGGAGCATGAGCTGAGGAACGTGGGTCCCCACAGGGCACGGGCCTGGGCCGCTGGCGGGAATGACGGTCTTTGCCGGATGTCAGGGAGGCCCACCCCACGGGGAAGCAGGAGGAAGAGTCCTTGGACTTGGGGGTTGGCATTCAGGCTCCTGTTTTATGATGGAGAAATGGAGGCCCCGAGAGGCCCAGAGACTGGCCCAAAGGCGCACAGCAGATTTGTGCCTGAGGTGAGCGCGGGTCCCAGGCCTGCCCTCTCCCTTCCAGGGCATCCCTGCCTGAAGCCCGCCGAGCCTTTGGCGATCTGTGAGTGGGCCTTAGGGGGTCTGGCGTCCCGCTGGCGTGTCTGTGCCTGTTCTGGTGTGTGCCATGCCCACAGCTCTTGGTTTCTCTGGGCCTCCTGCCCCCTCAGCCCCACAGCCTCCCTCGGCCCGCCCATGTGCCGCAGACACCTGGAGGAGCCTCTCACGTGGCAGGCCTGGCACCCGGGTACACAGGGCGAGTCTGTGGACTTAATGAGCGAAAGGAGACAGGGTGCTGGCTGAGGCTAGGTAACGAGTGGAAGGGCGGCCCACCCAGGCCGCAGAGCGCTGGGAAGCAGGCGGGGTGCCCAGGAGACGCCACCCAGGTTGTCCAACGAATGAGGGTCAGTACTCATCCCACAGACCCTCGGGGCTGGGCCGGGCGTGGCAGAGTCAGGAGAGGGCCCTGGATGGCATCCGAGCTTACAAGGTGCCCCACCAGTGACGCACCATGAGACCTCCCAGGAGTGCTGTGCTGACCTCCTTCGCTTCTCAGCTGCCCCTTGGGGCGCGTTGCACACGGGGGAGCTGTGGAGGGCAGCTACGGGAATGCCCACCTCTGCATCCTGTCGAGGGCCTGAGTCTCTCCCAAGCTGGATCTCGGCTGAGCACAGGCCGTGGGAGAGAAAGCCTGGGACGGGAGGGGCTATTCACAGGTCTTCCGTTCTGCCTCGAAGACCCAAACCCTCTTCACATCCCGCTGTGTCCTTCCACGTTGTAAGGGCCCCAGACCAAAGGGGGCCGCAGGCTTGGGTCGGATGCACGGGGTCTGGTCCCCGCTCAGTGATGATGGCTCCTCTGGCAGCTGGCGAAGGCGCTCCCAGCCTCTGTTTTCGTGTTTGCAAATGGGAATGCCCATTCAGAATTCCAGAGGCCTGCAGAGTTCCTGCCAGAGCCTGGCGTTAGGCACAGGGGCCCAGCAGTGGATTCCAGGGTCCCTGCCCTTGGGGAGCCCAGTCTGGCCAAGGAGGCAGCTGTGTCTGGAGAGGCAGTGTGCCCTGTGGGGCACCCAGCACGTGTGGGCACCACCCTGGAGACCAGGATTCCAGACAACGCTGGCCACAACACAGTCCCAGCCGCTCAGGAGCCTGAGTCCGCAGGAGAGATGGCGGATCCAGACCGGGAGCGGAGAACAAGTCACAGGGCTGGGTGAGTGGACTGGTGACGACCCCCGCGGGGCACGGCAGGCGCCAACACTGGGGTTACAGGGACGCAGGGGGGCAGGCAGCTGGCAGAATATTCTGGACCGAAGGGATGGTGCGAACAAAGGAGGGAGGTGGCATGGGGTGGGGTGGAGGCCGTCGTGGGTGAGTCATGTGTTGTGGGCCAGGTGCGAATGCTGTGGGAGCCTGAGAGGCCTGGACTCCAGGGAGCTGGCCAGGGAGGGCAGCAGAGGCCAGGTCTGGAGGAGGGCACAGCCTCCACCCCTGCCAGGAGCCTGGACTTCATTCTGCAGCCCGAGGTCAGGGGAGGGAGCAGTGCTTGGAGGGGCCACAGTGGACTTCAGCAGGCCCAGTGGAGACAGAGGCGGTGGGACCGGGACGGTGTGGATGGAGACAGCACCTCCACCGGAAGGGGAAGGGGCAGAGCCGACCACCCAAGGTGGTGCCCGGGACCCCACACTGTGCAGAGGTCCCCTGTAGGCAGGTGGGCGCAGGTAGAGGTCGGCTCTGAGGGATGGGGATGTGAGTGTGAGGGCCGGGTGAGTGTGGGGCTGAGCTTGGGGCTCCTGGGCACCCCGCCTGCTTCCCAGCGCTCTGCGGCCTGGGTGGGCCACCCTTCCACTCCTTACCTAGCCCCTGCCAGCACTCCTTTCCCTCATTAAGTCCACAGACTTGCCCCATGTTACCCTGGGGTGCCAGGCCTGCCCCGTGAGAGGCTCCTCCAGGTGTCTGCGGCACATGGGCAGGCCGAGGGAGGCTGTGGGGCTGAGGGGGCAGGAGGCCCAGAGAAACCAAGAACTGCAGGACTTGGCACACACCCATGGCCACTCCCTTTGTCACCTGCCCACAGTGTCCTTCCCATCCGGTCCCCGACAGGAAGCTAGGGCAGAGAACCCTCATCTGAGGACTCCAGGCTGAGGGTGAAGTTAAGTGACAAATCGCAGACCACACCTGATGCCTGCAGGGGCTGTTCCAGCTCAGAGACCTCCTGTGAGGGTCAGCATTTCCTCCTGCCCCACCCAGCAGGCCTCAGGGGCTTGGACGGAAGTGAGGAAAACCCCGGGGGTGGCACCCACGTGGTCCTGATGAGACTTAAAGACCCCACGTTGGGGCTGGGAGGTCCTGGGGCTGCCAGGGCCAGGCACCACAAGCGGGGGACTCCAGACAATGGAAACATTTTCTCTTGCAGTTCTGGGGCCACAAGTCTGAGTCCCAGGCGTCAGCAGGGCTGTCCCCTCCAGAGGCTCTAGAGGAGAACCCTTCCTGCCCTCTCCAGCTTCTGATGGCAGCCAGCAGCCTGTGGTTTGCGGTCACATGGTACCAGCCGACTGCCCGCCTTCCCCGTGTCTTCACACTGCCCTCCCCTAGTGAGTCTGTGACCAGAGTTCCCTTTGTGCTCACACTGCTCTGCTTGGGGCAGCTCCCAGCCTGCCCTCCCGCTTGCCTGCTACCTCAGGAAGGCCCTGCTTCCAAGTAAGCTCCCGTTCCGAGGTCCTGCCGGTCAGCACCTCCCCGTGCACATTTTGGGAGGGGACAGTTCTGCCCAAGACAGCTGCCATGGCTGTGCCCGTCCCACAGCCTCATGAGAAGGCTTCATCCCGCGCTTCATACCCCCATTTCACAGACGAGAGAATCAAGGCTCTGAGAGAAGACGTCCACGATGGAGCAGCAGGCAGGAGGAGGAGGGGACCCCCTCAGCCGGGCCTCCACCCCACGATGCTGCAGTCTGTCCAGAAAGGAGGAATTTCTCCTGCCTTAACGTGAGCTGGGCAGGAGACCCCCCGCTGGATATGGTCCACCTTTCACAGAGGGAGCATTTTTCTCTTTGTAGTTGTAAGTTTCCTGCTCTTCACCAAGAAGGTGAGACTTTGGGGACTGTGCAGAGGGCCCAGTGTCAGGGACCCCAGGCCCTTCCCTCGGGCCCAGCCTGTGGTCTTCGCCAACTAGGAGAAACCCTTCTGATGTCTCCCGGCTGCTTGCCCTGGGGTGCGCTTCTGACCAGGTTGGATGTCAGGCGTGTGGGTGTCTTGCTTGGCTCTAGTGGCCTGCAGACCTGTGTCTCTGAAGGGCATATGTGAAAAAGGGGAACAGGGGAGCCTGGTCTAGGTGGATCCCGAGCAGCTGGCACCTGCGAGCCTGCCCGAAGCAAGTGCCAAGTTACAGGTCGAGCTCCATCCACGTGCTGTGTGACCCAGGCAACTTACTCGCCTTCTCTGGCCTCAGGTTTCCTGTTTGTAAAACAAGGGGATTGAACTAGGGCATTCCAAGTACTCCGCCCACATAAGTAAAAGACAATCATAAACTTTCCACAAACTCTTTATTTCCATTTTAGCAAAATATCCTAGGCTTTAAGGCAACATCGTCCAATAGAAAATATGGCGGCAAACCGCAGATGTGATTTAAACTTTCTGGTAGCTACATTGAAGGAGAAGAAACAGGTGCAAATAATTAAATAATCATTTCATCCAGCATGTTCCCAATTCTTGTCATTTCAGCGTGCAGTCCATAGAAAAACACTGAGACGCTGTCCTGAGAGCGGGCGGGCCTGAAGGAGCGTCAGGCAGACTCTCACAAACATTTGCGATGCTTTTTTTTTTGGAGAGTACAAAAGTATGCATTTTTTACACACAGCACATCTCAATTCAGATGCCGATATCTTGTTGGAAATACTTGATCTGGATTTAGCTATCATAACATTGACAGTTGAAAAAGCAGATTCTCAGCCCCAAGTTGTTCCAAACATACTTCAGTGTTGTCCAGTAACCGAATCGAGTGTCGGGTTTTAGATTCAAACTTCGGTTCGCTGAGCTCAGATGTCACCCTGGACCTGGCGCTCCAGGGTGTCAGAGCCTGTTCCAGTTACCGTAAAGCCTGGAGTAGAGGGGGCTCGTTGATTTCAGGTCAACTTAATCCACTCCCGGGCAGCACGGGTCCTCTCCAGAGCCACTCCAGCCTCCTCCGAGGTTCTTCCTATCCTTCCCATTCCCCTGTTTCTGAATTCTGTTTCTTTATTCATGTGTCCAGAAAGCAATTACAGAGCACCAACTGTATGCAGGATGTAATGAAGGAGGAAACATAGGCAGGGCAGGCCTCGTATCCTGGAAAGACCACAGTTCCAGGTTCAAATCTGGACACTGCCAGCCCCACGAGGGCCTGTTTCCACATCTGTGACCTGGGAGCCCTCGGCTCTGAGCAGAAGCATCTCAGTGGGGACAGAGGGCGGCAGTGTGCCCGTGACCAGTGTCTGGCCCGCATGCTCTCAGGACCGGTGTTGTGCTGGGCCAGCACTTTCCGAGAAACAGGGCTCAGTGGCTTCATCTGCTGGTCACATCCCATCACAGAAATAGCTCTGTGCAGATGTGCCTTCCCCATGAACATCATTCCTCAAACCACGTTCCCAGAAACATCCTGTTCCTCCTGGTGTGAACCGCGAATTCTCAGGTCAAAGATATTCTTGGGAGACATCAGATCAAATGAGGCTCAGTGGCTTTTTAAAACTTAATTTATTAAAAAAATTTTTTTAAAGACAGAGTCTTGCTACGCTGCTGAGGTTGGACTGGAGCGCCGGGGCTCAATGCTCCCGCCTCAGCCTCCTGAGTAGCTGCTTACAGGCGTGCTCCCTGCACCCGGCTCAGTGGCTCTCTACTTTTATTTGCAGACTTTCTCGGAGCCCTTGATGTGGCGATGCACGTGGCAGGGAATCCCACTTTGCCAGTGTCAGCAGCCCTGGGCCTGCACTTTGAGACAGGAGCTGAGTCATACTCATTCCTGTATCCCATGTCACTTTTGCACACAGGGAACCCCTAGCTGACACCCTGCCCTCAGGGTGCCTAGCAGTGGCCACTGATTAAAACATGGGCTAAAAAGAGGCACTAAAACAACAGCATGCTGGAGCTCAGGGGAAGGGCCAATTATTTTCAGAGGATCCAGGAAGACTACCTGTAGGAGGAGACATTGGAACTGAGCATGAAGGATGGGCCTACAGACACCAGGGTAAGGGGTTCTTGGTACATGAAACGGGTGTTCGCAGACCCAGGAGAAGCTCCGTGTGTGGTTCAACGCTCAATGGGGTGAGGAGTGAGAGATTTGAAGTGTGGGGTGTGGGTGGGGAGGTGTGAGAGGTGGAAGAGGGAGGGGGCCTGCTCAGGACTCACGGGACTGCAGGTGGCACCTTGCCTGTGGTCAGTGCTACTGGCCCCAGGACCACTGCATTGGAATCCCAGGGGAGTGTGTTCTGCCAGGGCTCCCCAGCTTGGTCTTGCTGCGCCAGTTTCTGGGAGTGGGAACCCCCATGTTGACAAGTTCCCAGGGGGAGTCCTGGGTCCCTGTAGTTTGAAGACCACTCTGTGAGCCAGCTTTGGGTGTTGAGCCATGTGGCAGGCAGCAGAACATGCAGGATCAGCTGACACCTGGTGCAGACATGGACAGTGCTCCCAATACTTGGTTTTTCTCCCCTCTAGGCACACAGAAGATGACACCTCAGCCCCCGCAATGCAGGGAGCAGGAGGTGACCGGCGCCGATAACACGGTGGAGTCTTCGTCAGCCTGGATCCCCAAGTGACCTCATGGGGCACGCAGTGTGAGCAAGAAATAAACCTGAGTGTCCTCGCCCACCTGGATTGTGTTTGTTGCTGTTGTGTAACTTAGCCTATGATGATGAATCCCTTTCAGACGGGGAGTTTAACCCAGCGGATGCATTGTTAAATGTTGTGGACACAAATTTTGAGCACTTAAAATAGGTCACATTCTCCTCCCTTTCCCCCCCTCTCTCCTTACCCCTCCCTGCCTCCGGGGTGGCAGCTAGCCTTTCTACCCTCTTTGTGGAAATTAGGAAAAGGTTTGCCATCCAAGCAAATGCAGTTTTGGGCTGCTCAGCTTGATGAGCAGTGAGCAGAGAGTGAGCTAAATTTCAGCCTTGACCCTCTGCCTTGGCTGGGCACTTTTGAGCAGTGCACAACCTACACAGCAGTCCAGGGTGACCCAGCCGTTCATCCATCCCTAAACTGGGTGTAGAGCAAGTACCAGGCCCTGAGTTGGGCTCTGCAGGTTCAGAGAGAATAGAATGCTCTGTGTGCCTCAAGGAGCTCACTTTGGTGGAAGCAGACAGCACGCAGAAACGCCCTCATTCTGGTTAGCGTTGAGGGAGGGATCTCAGGGAGTCTGACCTGGGGAGGTGTAGGCGTCGTGAGGGCAGTGTGGGAAGCTCCCACCAGAACAGCAGGGCAGCGCACACTGCGAGAGTCAGGCTTTTCCATGTCTGATGTGCGGAATCTCCAGTGGGCAGGTGGAAGGGCTGAGACGAGGAGAAGGGTAATGATAAATCAAAGCTGGAACCTTCTGGACTCTTCTCTGCTAAGAGGTGCCAGGCAGCATTTGCTGCTGCCTAGGGGTCGTAACTTTTAGATTCGTCCCAGCGGCACTGTGGGGTTTGGGTCTTGGCCTCAGAGGGACCTTTCTTTCCACCCACCTCCCCGCCTGCTGTGGGCATCTGTCCCTGGCATCCTAAGGGTGAACGTCTAGCCCAGGGCGTGGGGCAGCCAGGAGCACCCTGCGTGGGCAGCCCAGGCCCTCAGCGGCGGGAGGGACCCCTCCGCAGCGCAGACTTATCTCAACCCCCCGCATTTCTCAGTTGGGAAAAAATTCTTCCATTAATCCACCAACACTTATTGGGGGCTTCTTTTTAAATAATGGTTTTATTGAGATATAATTCACATACTGTAAAAGTCACCCTTTCAATTGTATAATTCAGTGTTTTTTTAAACATATTCATAGAATCGGGGTGTAACCACCACCCATATCTAATTTTAGAGCATTTTCTTTCTTTCCTTTTTTTTTTTGAGACGGAGTATCGCGCGCTGTCACCCAGGCTGGAGTGCAGTGATGCAATCTAGGCCCACTGCAACCTCCACCTCCCAGGTTCAAGTGATTCTCCTGCCTCAGCCTCCTAAGTAGCTGGAATTACAGGCATCTGCTGGCAGTCCGGCTAATTTTTTGTCTGTAGAGACAGGGCTTCACCATGTTGGCCAGGCTGGTCTCAAACTCCTGACCTCAAGTGATC
>NW_016107432.1:4553617-4558581 GCF_001604975.1 Cebus imitator
TTTTTTCTTTTTTGAGACAGGGTCTTGCTCTGTCACCAGGCTGGAGTGCAGTGATGTGATCTCGGCTCACTGCAGCCTTGACCTCCTGGGCTCAAGCAATTCTCTCAAGTAACTGGGGCTGCCTCCTGAGTAACTGGGACTACAGGCACATACCACTATGCTCAGCTAATTTTGTTTATTTTTTGTAGAGATGGGGCCTCGCTATGTTGTCCAGGCTGGTCTTGAACTCCTGGACTCAAGAGATCCTCCCACTCAGATTCCCAAAGTGGTGTAATTACAGGCATGAGCCACTGCACTGGGATCAGAACATTTTCCTTACCCACCCAAAGAAACCCCATACCCATTAGCAGTCACTCACCCTTCTCCCTACTCCCAGCAAGGGCAACCACTCACCTACTTATATCTCTATGGATTTGCCTTTTCTGGACATGGACGGAAATGGAATCATGTCTGTGGTCTTTGTTTTTGGTTTCTATCACTTTGCGTAATGTTTTCAAGGTGTGTAACAGCACTTCATCCCTTTCTATGGCCAAATAATATCTTGCTGTATGGATGTACCTCTTTGTCCATTCATCAGTGGATGGACATTTGGGTTATTTCCATTTATTTGGAACGACGCTGCCATGCACGTACATGTACACCTTTTTATGCTGAGTGTGTTCTGAGTGCCCCTGGGCAGATACCCAGGAGCAGAATCGCTGGCTCGTGTCATAAGTGTATTTGAGGAGCTGCCTGACTATTCTCCAAAATGGCTGCACCCTTCCACCTTCAGCAATGTGTGAGGGTTTCCATCCCTCCACGCCTTCGCTGGCGTTTGTTATTATATCCCATTTTTTTATTCCAGCCGTGACAGTGGGTGTGAAGTGGTATTTAGTTGTGGTTTGATTTGCGTTTCCCTAATGGCTAATGATACTGAGTATCTTTCCATCTATTTATCTGCCATTTTTATATCCGTTTTGGAGACATGTCTGTTTGAATCCTTGGGCTACTTTTAAATTGGGTTATTTGTCTTCTTATTGTTGGGTTGTCAGAGTTCTTTATATATTCTGGATACAGGTTCTGAATGACATATATGTGTTGCAAATATTTTCTCCCATTCTTTGTGTCATCTTTTTACTTTTTTGGTGGAGTTCTTGGAAGTAAAAAGCTTTACACAAATACATTAATTTTTGGGCAATTAATAACAATGGTGACTATCCCATGCCAGAGTAGTGTATGCATTGGCCCATTTAAGCCACACACCAACCCATGAAGTCCGGTCTCCCATCGTCCCCAGGCCATGCTTGAGGAAACAGAGGAATGGAGAGATCAAGTAAGAGGCTCCAGTGAAGCTGGTACAGATAGAGGCAGGCCCGGCCTGGCATCTGGGCTCAAGCTCCTGCCCTTCACCACCATGCCATCGGGCTCTGCACTGAAGCCGTCACCATTAGAGGAGCCAGGAAAGTGGGCTTGTAGTTGTACCAAGAAGCATTATTGCCTCTTGCAAGCACCGGGGATCTTCAAGGGAGGGAGGGTTCTCTCCCAGGAGTGGGGCATCAGAGGATGGGCTCCCAGGCTCTCAGCAGACAGTGACGTCACTGGGCCTCCCTACATCCTGGCTACTCATGTACGGCTCTCAGTCCCTCATTAAAGAGGCCATCTGCCCCATCACCATCGTCTCTACCACATAGTCATCACCATCATCATCATCACCACCATTACCACCACCATCATCACTACCATCACATCACCATCATCACCACCACCATTATCACCATCACCACTGTCATCACCATCATCACCACCACCATTATCACCATCACCATAATCACTACCAGCACCATGACCACCACATCACCATCATCACCACCACATTACCATCATCACCAACACCATCATCAACACATCACCATCACCACCACATCACCACCACCACCACCATCACCACCACATCACCACCATCACCACCAATGCCATCACCACCACATCACCATCACCACCACCACCATTATCATAATCACCATAATCACTACCAGCACCATGACCACCACATCACCATCATCACCACCAAAACCACCATCATCGCCACCACCAATATCACCATCACCACTATCATCACCATCACCATCACCATCATTACCACCAACAACATCATCATCACCACATCACCATTATCACCATCAGCACTGTCATCACCATCACCATCACCACCAACACATCACCATCATCACCATCATCACCACCACCATTATCACCATCACTATAATCACTACCAGCACCATGACCACCACATCACCATCATCACCACCAAAACCACCATCATCCCCACCACCAATATCACCATCACCACCACCAATATCACCATCACCACCACCAATATCACCATCACCACTGTCATCACCATCACCATCATTACCACCAACACCATCATCACCACATCACCATTATCACCATCACCACTGTCATCACCATCACCATCACCACCAACACATCACCATCATCACCACCACCATTATCACCATCACCATAATCACTACCAGCACCATGACCACCACATCACCATCATCACCACCAAAACCACCATCATCACCACCACCAATATCACCATCACCACCACCAATATCACCGTCAGCACTGTCATCACCATCACCATCATTACCACCAACAACACCATCATCACCACATCACCATTATCACCATCAGCACTGTCATCACCATCATCATCACCACCAACACATCACCATCATCACCATCATCACCACCACAATCACCACCACATCACCACCAGCACCACCACCATTATCACCATCACCATCATCACTACCAACACCATGACCACCACATCACCATCATCACCACCAACACCATCACCACATCACCACATCACCACCACATCATAATCATACCACCACATCACAATCATCACCACCACAACACCATCATCACCACCAACACCATCACCACCACATCACCATCATCACCACCAAGTCACCACCATCACCACCACATCACCACCATCACCACCACCATTATCACCATCACCATCATCACCACCAACACCATCACCACCACATCACCACCATCACCACCACATCACAATCATACCACCACATCACAATCATCACCACCACATCACAATCATCACCACCACATCACCATCATCACCGCCAAGTCACCACCATCACCACCACATCACCACCAACACCATCACCACCAATCACCATTATCACCACCAACACCATCATCACCACATTACCATCATCACCAACACCATCATCAACACATCACGACCATCACCACCACATCACCACCAACATCATCACCACCACATCACCACCATCACCACCACATCACCACCATCACCACCAATGCCATCACCACCACATCACAATCATCACCACCACATCACAATCATCACCACCACCTCACCACCATTACCACCAACACCATCATCACCATATCACCATCATCACCATATCACCATCATCATCACCACATCACCATCATCACCACCAACACCATCACCATCACCACCATCACAATCATGACTGTGGTGGCACTGAGAAGTTGTACTGAGCCCCTCACTTGGGGCCAGGCCCAGAGCTCTGTGCTTTACAACTGTCACCTAATTCAGTCATCCCAGCTGCCCAAAAAACTGGGCCTGAGACTCAAAAAGGAGCAGTCACTTACCCTCCACCCCGTAGCACCTGTTGAACCTGACCTTTACTCTTAACCAAGCCCTGCCCATCCATCTTACAGTTATGTGAATGGAGGACCTGCTATTAGGGACTGAGAGAAGGTGAGGGGGGCCGGTACTACAGTAAAATCCTGGCCAAAGTGGAGGGCTGGCCAAGCGGTCCCTAGACTGCAGCCTCCAGGAAAAGATGCTTCAGCAAGCCGAGAGAAGGAGGCTAGAGGCTGGGCTCCCAGGCGTGAAGCCATTCTGGCCAAGGGCAAGGTTGGGGGACCATGGCCAGCCCTATCAATTAGTGCAATTAGGCGTCAGGACGGAGGCCTGGGCGCTAATTGCCTGGTGAGCAGCCGAGGTGCTCAATAATGGATTAGCTGAGTTCTCTGGCCACAGTAGAGGTGGCCTTCACCTCCTGGGGTCAAGGCCAAGTGCTCCAGGGAAGCCTCCTCTCCTGGGCGCAGCCCAGACCTCCACAGCTGTGCACCGCCCCTCCCCTGCCTCTTTCCTTTCCCCAGGACTGAGAAAAGCCAACCCAGGTGGGCAAATAACTGTGGTCACAAGCGTCCTGAGGTCCCTCAGCCAGGCCCTGGGTGGGGGGGCCTCTCTTCCTGCCAAGACCTCTCCTCTCACACGTGGGCTGTCTGGGGATTTCAGGCCCCTCTCTCCAGGAAGCGCTGGGTCAAGCAGGACCCAGGGTAAGGACATCCCCTCCCGGCATCTTGGTCCCCGCTCTGTAGATGGGGGCCACTTGCCTACCTTGCCTCCCTGCTGGGATGAGAAGGGTCCACGTTTCTGAAAGCTCCTTCCAAGACCTGCTGCCTGGGGCAGCTCTGCCCCACTGGTGGAACTGGATGGTGCAGTCCCAGCCACCCAGGATGGTTCCTGTCTCTTCATCTGCCCTCATGTACCTGACTGGGTCAGGTGGAAGACAGGGGGTTGGGGCCAGTTTCTAGGGACCTGGGAGCTGGGTTAGGCATCACTGAAGGGCTCTGAGCAGGGTGCCTCAGGCCCCTTTTGCATGGTCCCTGCTGGGGCTGTGAGGAGGGGCTGAAAGTGGACGGGGCAAGGCACTGGGGTGGAAGGGCATGTCCGGAGCCAAGCTGGGAGAGGGAAGGAGGTGGGTGTTCTGGAGACGGGAGTGGGGAGGAGGAGGGCGTTCTGGAGCCGGGAGTGGGGAGGAGGCAAGTGTGCTGGAGCCCGGAGTGGGGAGGAGGAGGGTGTGCTGGAGCAGGGAGTGGGGAGGAGGAGGGTGTGCTGGAGGCGGGAGAGGGGAAGAGGAGGGTATGCTGGAGCC
>NW_016107432.1:4558826-4583567 GCF_001604975.1 Cebus imitator
GAGGGAGGAGGGTGTGCTGGAGCTGGGAGAGGGAGGGAGGAGGGTGTGCTGGAGCCGGGAGTGGGGAGGAGGAGGGTGTGCTGGAGCCGGGAGTGCGGAGGAGGCTGGTGTGCTGGACTTTGGGTGGCAGTAGGTGAGCCCCTGGGACCGGCTTGAGGGAAGAGGGTCTCTTCACTCTTCACTCACCCTGGAGTTTCAGCTGCCGGTCCCTTTCTGCAGTAATCACCCCTGGGGCCTCACGACATCACCTTCTCCATCCCTGCCTTCGTCACTGGCCCTGCCTCCTGTTCTGGGCCGTAAGCCTTATGTTTCACACCCCCCTCAACCCCACCTGGGGCAGGTTCAACTCCTCTCTCTCCCTGGTCACGGAGGAGGCCCCGTGCAACCCTGGCAGGGCTGGCCTTGCCGAGGTGCCCAACTGCGCCCCTCCGAGTCCCACCGCCTCACCCAGCAGCTCTGGGCAGCTGAGACACAGGATTGTTATTACCGTTTTTAATTTAATTAATGAGCTTTACTTTTAGAGCAGTTTTAGGTTCACAGAGATGTTGAGCAACAAGCACAGAGAGTTCCCATATCCCCATATCCCAATATGTCCCGAATCCCGATACCCACATATTCCCATATCCCAATATGTCCCAAATCCCCATACCCGCATATCCCCATATCCCAATATGTCCCGAATCCCCATACCCACATATTCCCATATCCCAGTATCCCCATACCCACATATTCCCATCTTCCCATAGCCCAATGTCCCTATGTCCCCACATTCCTATATCCCCACATTTGCATGTCCCCACATCCCCATCTTCCCACCTTCCCACCCCCAAGTTTCCCCAATTCGTATCACCTTGCATTAGCGTGGCACACAAGTGATGCCCACAGTGATCCGTGGTACCTAGACCTCACAGTTCACGTGTGAGGGTTCTGTCTTGGTGTTGCACACGTGCGGTTTGTACAGACGCACAGAGCCACGGCAGTACCACACGGAGCCACGCTGCTGCCCTAAATATCTTCTGAGCTCTTTGGTTCATCCCTCCCTCCCCAGCCCCTGGCAACCACCGATCTCTTCACCACTCCATGGGGTTGCCTTGTCCAGAATGCGACTGAGCTGGACTCACAGGGTGTAGCCTTTTCAGATGGGCTTCTTTCACCTGGTGACATGAACCTAGGATCCTTCACGCTTTTCACAGCAGGACAGCTCACTCCTTTTGAGTGCTGAATAATAATCCGCTGTCTGCACTACGATTTATGTGCCCATTTGCCTGTTGAAGGACAACTCGGTGGCCTCCAGTTTCTGGTGACTATGAATAAAGCTGTTGTAAATGTCATGTGCATGTTTTTGGGTGGCCATAAGTTTTTAAATCATTTGAGCAAATATCAAGAAGTGCAACTGCTGGAATCGATTTTAAGTGCGTTTAGTTTTGCAGGAAGATGCCGAGCTGCCTTCCCGAGCAGCAGCGCCACGTGGCGTTGTGCGCCGTTCACACGCTCGTGTTCATGCATTCAACGGGAGCCACGAGTGAGCGCTCCTGTTTCGTACCAGCGTTCAGGATAGTCCGTGTTCTGGATTTTGGCCATTCTTATAGGTATGTAGTGATGTCTGCGTGTCGTTTTACATTTTTGTTGTTTTTTTTGACAGGATCTTGCTCTGTTGCCCAATCTGGAGTGCAGCGGTACAATCACTGCTCACTGCAGCCTGGACCTCCCAGCCTCAGGGGATCCTCCCAACCCAGCCTCCTAAGTAGCTGGGATTGCAGGTGCAAACCACCACGCCTGGCTAATTTTTGTATTTTTTGTAGAGACAAGATCTCACCATGTTATCCAGGCTGGCTTCGAACTCCTGGGCTCCAGTGACCCACGTGCCTCGGCCTCCCAAAGCTCTGAGATTCCAGGTGTGAGCCACCATGCCCAGCCTTGGTGTTTTAATTTGCAGTTGCTGGATGACGGATGATGTGAACCGTCTTCCCCCGTGCTCATGACCTTCCGGATATCATCTTCGGTGTCTGTTAAGATCTTCCGCCCCCATTTCACTTGGGTTGTTTGTTTTTCGTCGTTGAGTTCTGTGTATGTTATTTGTACTCATTCTCTTAATGATGTCTTCTGCAGAGCCTAAGTTCTTAATTTTAATGAAGTCTAATTTGTCAAATTTTTTTCTTTTACCGCTTATGCTTTTGGGGTATCAAACGTCAGTCACTGCCAAATCCAAAGCCACTCAGATTTCCCCTCTGTTACCTTCCAGGAGTGTGTCTGTGACCCAGTTAGAGTTAACTTTTGAGGAAGGTGTAGGCCGGCGTCTGGGTTCTCGCGTGGGTGTCCATGTACAGAATTTTGCACAGCTCCCTTCTGGTGACTGTCCCTTGCAGGAGCCTCTGCTCTGGGGTCAGCGGGTGGAATCCCAGCTCTGGGCCTGAGGTGCTGTCCTGGGAACCCTGGCGCTCCTATCCTGAGTTCCTGGGAGAGGAGCCTCACTCCCGTGAGGGATGTGAGGGCACCGAGAGCAGAGAGGCCAGGCAGCTCCTCCAGGTGGGCCGGGCTGCTCCCTGAGCCTCTGCATTCTGGCTCGTGAACCGTGACGGCTCCACACTGGTGTGACCAGGGCTTCCACCTCATTGGAGGAGTGATGTGGGAACCCCTGGGCTGTGCTGAGTTCAGGCAGGCCCATGTGAGCAGGGTAGCTGTGCTCTTGGGGGCTGTGGTGGGGGGCAGTCAGGGAGGGCTCTCTGGAGGAGGTGAGACCAAAACCCAGACTGGAACTAGATGGAGAGTCTGGATCAGCCATGCAGAGTGGATGGGGGTACCCCCTCCTTCCCCTTTCTCCACACCCCACTGGCCAGGTCCTGCCTGTTCCAGCCCCAACACCCTTCCAGTGCACCCGTGTCCAATCCCGGCCCCGCCCCTTCCCGGTCTCCCTTCCTCATCCTTCCCATGCCTGTCCGCCCCTCATTTACCCTCCACACAGCTACCAGCGCGGCCGGCAGCCCCGGCTGCACACGACTCTGGCTGGCTGGGCGGCTCCCTGGTCACCCTGGCTCTTGCAGCCTTACACCTTGCTGGGTCATCAGGCCTCACCTGACCCACACCAGTCCCAAAAGCAGGACCAAGACAGGGGCTGCATGTAAAGAACTGGTTTGGGAGGCTCAGGGCTCCCAGCAGGGGAGGGGGAGGCGAGGCAGGACAGGCGGGCATCAGCCAGGTACCACTGGGGCCGCCCCATCTCACCAGGCACTCCTCCTGAGTGATCCCGCAGTGGGGCTGGCACTGGCTGAGGGCTGCTGGGAGGGGGCGTTCATTTCCTTGGCACCTCCTCAGGCAAAGAGATGTGGACAGTGAGGAGGGGAAATTACCAGGAGCTGCAGGGCAGGGCCGGACGGTGTGGGTGATGGGGTGCTGGGGGTCAGGGCAGTAACACATGGAGGCGCTAAGCAGGGCAGGCAGCCACCAACCACCACGGGCAGACGACACTGGGGGGACATCCCCTATGGCTGAGTGTCCCTGAAGCTGCTGCCCAGCCTGGGGTCCTCCTGGCCGGTCCTCCTTGCTGGCATCCGCCTGGCCTTCCCCATCCACACGAGGAGCAGGCCTGGCTGTGTGATGGGAGTCCACACGGGGCTGTCGTGGAAGTGGCAGCGGCTCTAGTGTTCAGGTCCTCGGAGTCTGATGAAGTGCCACAAACCAGCGCGCTCCCCCAACCCTCCTGTGCCGGGACCCTGCTGGGCCCCGGTGATATCGCCCATTCAGGGCCCGGGGTAGGGCCTGGAAGTCTGCGTTCTAATAAGCTCCCAGGTGGTGTCAGGCAGCTGGCCCAGCGACCACACTCAGATAGCCACCTGCACATTCTAAAATCTCATCCGGAAGCCTTCTGGAAGCAGCTTTGAGAAAAAAGTACTGGCCTCTCTTTCTGGCTCCAGAACTGCTTGGCTGTGTGACTCTGGGAGAGTCATGACCCTCTCTGTTCTGGAGTGTCTTCACAGATAACACAAAGCCGTAGCAATTCTGTGATCTGAATTGCACCTCAGCTGTCAAACAGCACTGATTCACTATCACAAATCTAGAAAACATCGCCCCCATTTCACAGATGAGAAAACCGAGGCCCAGACAGTTCCCAGCAGGAAGTTATTGCCCGGCTTTTCGGCGGCAGAGGGCAGCTTTGAACCCAAGTGGGCTGGCTGCAAAGCCTTTGCTTTTTCTCCATCAGGCTGTCTCCTGTTTCACTTGGGGACTAAAATAAAACTTTCTCATAATGAGAGATGAGACGCAAGAAAAGCTTCGAACTTCTGAACCCGGAGAACAATCATTGCTTAGGCAAAGGCATTTGTGGTCATTTACGGTTTCCTCCAAAACAGTTTTCTGCAAGTTGATGAGAAAGATTTTTTTTCTCCGTAGTCTAAGGAAGTGAGTCACTAAACAAGAAAATGGGCCTTCTCATAATTAGCTCTTAAACTCTTCCTCCGTATGAAAGTTCCCCCAGCCCAAGCTCCATCTTGCTTCCTGCACATTCTTACTATACAAATCTGAACAATTTTTGACAAGATTTTTGAGTTTTGTCAGATGTGAATTGTTAAGATTTAATTGAAAAAATGAACAGAACACAGCGACTATTTCAAAGGGAGTGACCCAGAACCAATTAGAATTTAGTAACAATTGACCATTCACCACTGAAATCCATGTTGAGAATCAGATTAAAGCCACTTTAATTCCCCCCGCCCGCCCCTTGTTCCTGAACTCAAAATATCATTAGTGGAAGATTTCCCTGAATTTTTTTCCAATCAATTTTCCTGGTTTTAAAGGTGAAGTTCAACCGGGGGGACTGTGCAGAGGAGGGTGCCGGCTGGCCATCTCCCGGGCTGAGATGATACACAATATAGGTTACCATCTTGAAAAAACAGGTCAGGCCCAGCAACATTCCTCGTCAAATTGCTGTTGACAGCCCAAACAGGAGATGCAGGAGGGCCACAAAAAGGCCCTTTCATCTGAAGACAACACAGCGTATAATTGGTCATTCTTTCCTTCTCTGGCCTCTCCTTCTCAGCTGGGGGAAATTTCCCAAACAAAGCCAGCCCTTCCTAAGGCAACTTCTTAATCCTTTCTGGCAGATGCGCCCGGGGAAGTGTGGGCTGAGAGGACAGGGCAGGGCACTGGCAGGGCCCACGTGGGCACAGTGCCTGGCGCATAGTAGGCGCATAGTAGGTGCTTCTGGCTGGCCTGTCAGTGAATGGTCGTTGTTGGGAGTTGTGGCACCTGGCTCCTTAGCTCCGTCCGAGAGGCACGAGGGCAATTGCAGAGCAGATGTGTGTGAAGTGGCTTTTCCTGATCCGTCCCAGACCTCTGCGGCATGACCCCAAACCACCCCACTAGCGGGAGCCGAGGCCAAATTCTAGCAGACGAGAGCCAGCGCTTCACGTGGGCTCCAGCGTCTTCATCCAGCCTCCTTTGCACTGTCCACGACAGCTCCCTGGGCTTTCCGGATCGTCTCCGAAGACCTCCTTGTCTGGCTCCGGGTACAGTTCGCTTCTCTGCCCAGCTCCTGAAGGTCACCACTGCCTGCCAAGCCCACACCAGGTGCTGGGGGCTGCGGGGGCTTTGCATCATAGCCCTCCAGGACCCCTACAGGGAAACGGAGGCTTGGGGAGGCTGCGTGGCCGTGGACTAGACCCCCATTTTCCAACGCTGGGTCCTGGAGCTTCTAGAAGCAGGGCACTGCCCCAGGCCTTTTTGTGTCTAGTCCCAGGGAGTGGGAGAGCTCAAACCCAGAACCTGGCCACATCCTGGACTTGATTTTTGCAGGATGAGATGAGTCACAGACACGAATGTCCAGGCTGGACCCTGTGGCCACTGTTACATCATTATTACTTTTACATCACCTTGAGGAGCCGCCCTGGAATCAGCTGCTTCCCACGTGGCCTTCCCACTAGCTGGGTCTTCACCTCCAACCCCCGACTGGTTTTGGTACATTTATTTCCATTTCCAGACGTCAAGTAAGACCCCAAAGTGTTTTCTGAGTGTCAAAATCCAAACACAACAGAAACAAGCAAACAAAACCACCCCACAGGCATTTAGAATAGGAAGTCCGGGGACCGGGCGCGGTGGCTCACACCTGTAATCCCAGCACTTTGGGAGGCTGAGGCAGGAGGATCACCTGAGGTCGGGAGTTCGAGACCAGCCTGACCAACATGGAGAAACCCTGTCTCTACTGAAAATGCAAAATTAGCTGGGCGTGGTGGTGGCATTCGCCTGTAATCCCAGCTACTTGGGAGGCTGAGGCAGGAGAATCGCTTGCACCCGGGAGTTGGAGATTGCGGTGAGCCGAGATCTTGCCATTGCACTACAGCCTGGGCAACAAGAGGGAAATTCCGTCTCAAAACAAAACAAAAAACAAAAGCAGAATAGGAAGTCTGGGTATTCAGATCTCAGATGTTTGGTGTCTGCGTTTGGGTCCCCAGAAGCAGACGCTGAGACGAGGACTTATTTGGGAGATGATCCGGAAAACATGGGTGGGGAGGGGGGAAGGAGGCAGTGAGTGGTTTAGAGTCGGACGGGGTTCTGCCGCGGGCGCCTGGAGCTCCATCCTGTCGGGAACGTGTGAGGCGCCGTGTCGGGCCGAGTTACCCCAGTGGTGTGGGAGCTGGGGTGTTTATCCGGCTCCCACCTGCTTGCAGGTGATGGGCCATTCATTCCTGGGTGCTTCTGGCTGCCTGCCTGCCCATGGCACAGAACCAGCCAGGCAGGCCCCGGCTGAAAGGGGCAGCTCCGGCCTGTGAGCAGCTGGGGTCACGGCAGCTGCTGCAGCGGGGACAGTCTGTGTCCTGAGCATGGTGGCCCGAGCCCGTCCAGCCTTCGGTTCGGAGGAGCTGGCGGACCTGCGTGGCTGTGTGTGCTTGGGCGAATTGCATGAGCTTTCTGAGCCTCAGTTTCCTCACCTGTACGATGACGGCAGCCGCTTCTTAGGTTGGTTATGAGGCTTCAGTGAGACCCTATGGGTGTGGCACCAGGACCCAGAAGGGCCAGTAGGAAGAACCGCCCCACAGCCGCGGACGCAGTTGAGTCAGGTTCAGAAATGCGTGGGCCTCATGTCCCCACTGAGGGCAGTTCGCAGACTCTGCTGGGTACCTTGAAGTTGCTCAGAAATTAAGGATAATTAGATAGTGTCTGGGAGGTCCCAGGACTCAGTGTGAGGTCATAGCGGAAACTGGGCTGTGACACCTGAGAGAGAGGACATCAGATCCTGAGATCACTGTCTCTGGAAAGACGGGCTCACATGCCCTGCACAGTCCTGAGGTCAGCGCTGGGGACTGCGAGAGCGAGTACCTCTTTCACGTGCATTTCAGGAAGGATGAAGCCGATGGTAGAAAGAACAGATCACTCCATGAGGTAGTGAGCTCTCTGTCTTTGGAGGTGTGTAAGAGGCTGGATGTTGTGTTCACTTTTCTTGGTCATGTGGGGAGCTCCTGGCCTTGGATGGCAGCAGTGGTGGTGGATGGGGCTGGCTGGATAGGATGCCTTTTAAGATCTTTCCCACCCCAGAGAGTCTAGAATTCCATGTGTCTGCTAGGGGCCGAGTGCTGGAAACGTGCTCCTCATTTGATGCATTGCATCCGTGACTCCTGGAGGCGCCCTAGGTAGAGTTCAGCAGCTTGGGCCTGGTCTGAATTAGTGGGAGAGTCGTTGATGGGGAGAGCCTGGCTGCAGCCTGAATGATCTGCTGAGTGGTGACCTGGAGCCTTGATGGAAGGGGAGCCGCTAGTCCGAGGAGTCCCCGGGGCCTCAGACTGGTATGAAAAGCAGAGGGGAGCCTGCCCTGATGGAGGTGGGGAAACGCCTGGGGGCCTGTGTCTAGCCGGCAGCTCGTGCTTTGGGGGTTCCCTGAGCAGAAGCCTGTGGGAACAGTCTCTGAGAAAAAGGAGCCACATTCACACCCAGCCAGGGCCCACCTGCACACCTTGGCCCAGCTGAGCTCCTGGGCCGGGGGCTGGGGGTTCAAGTCCTGCTTCCTCCTTTCTGTCAGTCCCGAAAGCTCCCCAGTGTTCTGCTGCGCCAGGTGACATGCCCCTTTCCCGGGAAGGTATGTTGGCAGCTATGCCCAGGGATGGGATGCTTCAGAGACGCAGCCAAGGCACCATGCAGCCTGGGGCTTATTGCTGCTTCTCAGGCTTGTCCTGGTAGCTCGGGACCCTTGGGCTGGGAGTCCCTGCTGTGGGGTCTTGTGGTGTGGGCGCACCCATCACCCCTTCTGTTGCCTGGCTGATATCACAAGTGCTGCCACCTGTGCGGTGCACCAAAGGAAGCCACAGGGACAGATGACACTGGAAATCAGAACTGCCCGGTACCCACTCCTGTAGGCTCACCCAGCCACGGTGGACCCTGAGGTGAAGAGAGCAGCCTCGGCCCCTGCAGGCTCCCGGCTGTGGGCTCCGGAAAGTTTCATTCATTTGATCGTTCATTCACTCACCTCCTCTGGGCTGGGCTCTGTGTTAGGCACAATTATCCCAAATGATACCATTGGTAATCCTTAATTACCAATGCAATAATTGAAGAGGCCTCACAGTCTGAGTGTCCTGGATCTTGGCCCAATTCTCGTATCATCGACAGAGGGAATACTGTATTGCTGGGCCCTGCTCGGGTTTTAAGGGCAAACAGTGCACCACGCGCATCTTTACAGACCGCTCGCCATGGCCCCACTGATTGATTTTAGACGGCTTGACGGCCATGCCTTGAGCTTGTCCTCCTTGCCTGGTGCTGGGCCTGGGGCTGGAGGTGCAGAGGCGACCGCACTGTCCCACAGAGGCCACGAGAGGCAGAGCCTCAAGGACCAAGGCACGGGGGCCATTCCCCCTCTCTCCTCCCCTGTATAGAACTCAGATGAAGGAGCCAACATCTCACCTATCGAAAGTCAGCGGTCCCAGCTACAGGGCCTGGGGCGGCCCCTCGCTCCAGGCTGACACTTGCAGATGCCTGGTCCATCAAACCACGAGGTTCACGCCACAAGAGCCCGAATTTGCCCACCACTTGCTGGTCTCGTCCAGTTATGAGCCGCCGGGGCCTCAGCGTACCCATCTGTAGGGTGGAAGTAAGAGCTTTCCCACATTGGGGTTTTTGTGAGGTTTAAATGGCTTAACTGCGCTTCTAGAAAAGTAACCTGCAGGATTATTGATGGAATTTAATTTGAGCTGCGGACAGCCAGGACACCGAGGCTGCCAGAGGCAGAGCTTGGAACCCAGGTCGCTGGGCTTCCAGACTTTGTCGCCCAGCCCTTGAAAACCCACAGACTGGGAAGCAGTTTGCGGGGTGGGGGCCGTGGCGGGTTCTCCTTCACCGGAGGCGCTCCCGTCTTCCCGGAGGACGGCTCGCTCGTCTCTCCTTAGGGCTAGGCGAGCGGAGTGGGGCCAGAAGAAAGACTTGAAACTGTATCCTCCCCTGGCGTGGGGTCAGGGGATCAGACCCCACATTTTCCCCACCATCAAAATCCCCCTAGGATTTTCTTGAAGCTAAGTTTCACATCATATGGCTGAACATTTGGAACTTTTTAAGCGGAAATTGTAGAAAAAATGAAAAGTATTTTAGTCTCAGAACACAATACGTTCCTGGCAGGGAGCCACAGGAGACATGGAGCAGCAGGCCCGACGCCGGGGAAGACGGCGTCATCAGTGTCCGTCTGGATTAATGGGCGTTCGTCAGGCTGAGCAGCTGATCAGGGCTTGGAAGACATTGTCTTTTGTGACTGTACGAGGCTCCGCTTTCACTCATCAGCTAATTTTCCTATCACATTTCCTTAATTGTAAGCTTGGTTTAATGGAGCCCCGGACAGGACTGAGCCGTAAGGAACGCGCTCATGTCCTGGTTAGAGGGTGCCAGGAATTTGTGGCTGAAACGTCACAGCTCATCCCCTGCAGCTTAGTGGGCGATGCTCAGAAAACACCTCAAGGCCTCTGGAAAAATTCAATCAGTGGCGGGCTGGGGCAGGCCACGTGTGGCGTCACGGTCCGGGCTGCTGTGTGGGAGGGTCCTGGCCTCCAAAAGCCCATGGCAGCGCTGAGGCGTCATCCCTCAGACTCCCTGCAAGAGAGGCAGTCGGAGCTCCCTCTCACAAACGCTGGAACTGAGAGGCAGAGACAGGGTGGGTGGGGTCTCCTGTCCTGGTCTGGGGTGTAAGGCTCCCCCGGCCTGTGCCTTGCCTGCCAGATGGGTGGGTGGTATGTCCCTGCCTACCTGGCAGGGGTGACGGGGAGGAAAGGACCTCTAAAAAGACCATACCCACTGGATGCTGGCCTTGGGGGAGGGTTGGGCAAAGCTGGTAGGAGCCTCCCTTTCTCCATGACCGCCTCCCTCCAACCCCGGCCCGTGTGTCTCTGCTTCCCCATTTTCCCTTCCTGCCCCCTTTCTCTTCCCCAAGACCCTCATCCCGCCAGACCCTGCTCCCGTGGCCCATCAGGCTTATGGCGGGGTGGTCACCATTCTACCCTGGGCCTCAGATCTCAGGAGCTCCGGCCAATGGGGAGGGGCAGGCAGAGACAGGAAGAGGGGGTGATTTTAAGGTGGCAAGTGGGGGCGGAGTGGGAACCCCTTTCCCAGGTGACCCTGAATTTACCTGGAGGCAACGGAAAGTTCTGGGCTAGGCAACAGATGCCCTTGAGGTGAGACTTGGCGCCTCCTCTCCTGTGACCTGAGGAATTTGGCCCAAGGGATCACCAAGGTCCTGCCAGTTCGTCCACCCTTGATGCCCCGGGAGCTGAGCTCGGTCCAGATCTGTCAGGCCAGAGGCCAGAGCAGTGTCCTGAGCTGCAAAGCTCTGCAGGGCCCAGGGAAAGCAGCCGCCACGCCTGGCCTTCTTGGTTCAGTGGCCAAGGCCACTGGTCCTGTGTGGAGTTTGTCAGAGCCACGCCAGGCTCCAGATCAACCTCTGTTTCACAAGCCTTTGGTGGGTCCTCTTAGGATAAGCCTTTAGTCCATCCCCACCTGGGGCCACAGAAAGAGATTGGACATCTCCTGCCATCAGAGAGCACATGGCTCAGGGGAGCTATTGGTCCTCAGTCAGAGGTTGCCTTGTTGCCAGTTACAGCACAAAGGCAGGATGTCAACTCTGCTTGGTGCCTCTAGGAAGGCTTCCTGGAGGTGGTGTCTCTTCAGAGGTTCATAAAGGTTAATGCGAAAATGCTAGATGCACAAGGTCCTGGTGGCAGTGAGAAGAGAGGAACAGGAAGGAGTGGCCTTCAGGGACCTGGGGGCTCAGCCTGAGGCCCCCTGAGTCAGAAGATGTGCTGAGGAGTCTACAAGAGCCTTGACTTTCTGGTTCAGAAGAAAACTTTGTCCAGAGGCAATGGTAAAGCTGCCGGGGTTTTGTTTGTGGGGAGGGAGCTGATCGTACCCCGTTGGTACACTCTTCAGCAGCAGTAGAGGGAGAACCGGGGTGAGTCTGGAACAGGTGACGACCGAGAAGTCCTTGAGGATCCAGGTGAGCGGGGGTGGCAGTCCTGCTAGTCAGTGGCAGTGCGCCTGAGGGAGTGGACAGATGGGAAGGGTGGTTCTGGAGGGCTTGGTGCCTGGTGAGATGCTGTTGGGGGTGGGGGGGACCTGCGTGGGCATCGAGGCTGACTTCCTAGTCCCTGGTCAGGGGGATCAGACAGATTTGGTGTGGAAGCTTCAGGGACAAGAAAAACGGACCACAAAAACCCACAGCAGCCCCCTCCCCCAGCCCAAATTAACCTCCAAGACCCTGGCAGAGTCTTTGAAGATGAGAAGGCCCGCGCTCTGGGTCAGCCTGGCCCTCCACAGCACCTGAGCCCCGTGGCTGACTCCGAAAAGCCCTTTGGACATTTGGGACCAAAGACTGTGCACCCAGAGTGCCCCTGACACCCCTGCGTACCCCCCGCCTCTCCCCCGCGTCCAGGGAGGGCTCTGCGGGAGACTCAGATTTGAATCTGGGCCAGATGTGCCCCAGTGCCCAGCGGCGCCACTGCAGGGAATGATTAATGAACACTCTGTCCTCAAAGCTCTCAGAGATAAATTCCCACTTGTGTTTAATTCTAGGATGCTCATCTCTGCAGACCAACTGGTCAGAGGTGACAGGTGGCTCCCTACGGGCTCCTCTTGACCATGGCTACCAAGCTGGGGTTTCCCTCCCAGTGCCCACTGGTGTTCTTCTGGCCAGCCTGGGAGCCAGCTGGCACCGGCTCTCTGTCCCCTTCTCGAACTCCTCCCTGTGCCCCACGTGCCAGCCTCTGTGGGACCAGAGTGGGAGGAAGACAGCCAGACACTTGCTGGCCCTCCTGGACCACGTGTGCTTTTTTTTTTTTTTTTTTTTTTTTTTGAGATGGAGTCTCACCCTGTCACCCAGGCTGGAGTGCAGTGGTGCCATCTTGGCTCACTGTAACCTCCACCTCCCAGGTTCAAGCGATTCTCCTGCCTCAGCTTCCTGAGTAGCTGGGATTATAGGCACGCGCCATCACACCCAGCTAATTTTTGTATTTTTATTAGAGACAGGGTTTCACCATGTTGGTCAGGCTGGTTTTGATCTCTTGACCTCATGATCCACCTGCCTCAGTCTCCCACAGTGCTGGGATTACAGGCGTGAGCCAGCATGCCCGGCCCACACACGTGCTTTTTAAATGGTTTCCAACGTCAGTCACTTTGGAAAGAGCTGTGATGAATCTCTTTCTGCTTCATCGAGGATGCCCAGGTTCTCCTCTTTGAGTCACACCTCACCGAGTTGTTCTTTTTTCCTAATTTTCCCCAGACTTCTTTACTTTCTCCATCACCTTGCTCTCCACGGCCTTCCCTGTCTACCAGGCTGGGGCATGGCAGATTGGTGGCAAAGGTGGCCCAAGTCTTCCATCCTTCTCTGGAGCTGCAGCTTAACCAGTTGACTCTTCGGGATGGCATTGGTGCCCAGCCCTCTGCCTCAGAGGCCCGTGGCCAGTGGAACGTGGCAGAAGTCACAGTGTGGCCACCGCAGGCCGAGGCCTGAGAGACGGTGTAGATCTTCATGAAGCCTCGGGACCAGCATTTCCCCTCACTGTGTGCATTTTTTGACATTGTGTTTAGAAATTCCTTTCTACTCTGGGGTCAGAAAAATATTATTTTGTACTTTTTCCTAAAAGTGTTGTAGTTCTTTTCACATTAATGTCTTTAATCCATCTGGAATCGATTTTTCTGCACAGGGAGGTGGGGATTTAACTTTCCCTTTTTACATGTGGAAAACCCCCTGTCGCAACACCACGAGGGGCTGGTCTGTCCTGTTTGTGCTGATTCGTGTCGCTGTTTCCGTGGAAAGTGGGGGTCCCACGCGCTCACGTGTTGTTTCCGTACATCCTGGTTGGCTCCTTCTGTCTTTCTCTTCCTGACCCACTTGCACACTTTCCTAATTACTGTAATTTTAAATTAGTAGGTTTTATTTTTAAGAATGGTTTTAGGTTCACAGCACAATTGAGTAGAAGATGGGTACAGGGATTTCCCATTCCCCCTGCCCTGACGTAGGCACAGCCCCCTCTGTACCAGCATCCCCACCAGGGTGGTACACTCCTCACAACTGGTGGGTCTCCACAGACATCATCAGCACTCAAAGTGCGGAGCCTGCAGGACAGCTCACTACGGGTGTTGCAGGTTCTATCGGTTTAGACAAAGGTACAAGGACAGGTGTCTGCATTTTACTGTCATACAGCATAGTGTCACTGTCTGAAGCTCCTCTTCACTTCACCTGTTCATCTTTCCCTCTCCCTGAATCCCTAGTAGCCATTGATTTTTTTTTTATCATCTCCATAGTTTTGCCTCTTTTCAGAATGCCACGTGGTTGGAGTCATATCATATGTACTTTTTAAAGATGAGCTTATTTCACTTAGTAATGCACATTTAAGTTTCCTCCATGTCTGTTCATGGCTTGATACCTCATATCTTTTTAGTGTTGAATAATATTTCATTGCCTAGAAGTTCACTATTTGTTTATCCAATCAGTTACTGAAGGATATCTTGGTTTTTTTTCCCCCAGTGTTGGCAATTATGAGTAATGCTGCTGTAAATGTTTATTCATAAGTAGGTTTTTATATGTATATAAGTTTTCAACTCCCTTGGGTAAATAAATACCAAGGAGAACAATTGCTGGATCTTTTGGTAAGAGTATGTTTAGTGTTGTAAGAAACCACCAAGCTATCTTCCAAAGCAGGCATACCATTTGGCATTCCTACCACCCAAGAATGGGAGTTCCCGTTCCTCCACACCCTTGCCAGCATTTGATGATGTCAGTAGTCTGGATTTGGGTTGTTCTACTAGGTGTATAATGGTGCCTCAATATGGTTTTAATTTGCAGTTTCTTAATGACATATGATGTGGATCGTCTTTTTTATGCTTATTTGCCACCTGTATATCTTCTTTGGAAATATATCTGTTAAGGTCTTTGACCCATTTTTTATTTGGGTTTGTTTTCTTATTGTTGAGTTTTGAGAGTTCTTTGTACATTTTGGATAACAGTCCTTTATCATGTATGTCTTTTGCAAATATTTTCTTCCAGCCTATGGCTTGTCTTTTCGTTCTCTTGACAGTGCCTTCATAGAGCAGAAATATTTTAATTTTAATGAAGCCCAGCTTATCAATTCTTTCCTGGATCCTGCTTTTGGTGTATCAAAAAGGTCATTATGAAACTCAAGATTGTTCAGATTTTCCCCTATGTTATCTTTTAGAGTTTTATAGTCTTGCGTATTATATTTAGGTCTATGATTTATTTTGAGTTAGTTTTTGTGAACTGTATAAGATCTGTATCTAGATTCATTTCTTTTTTTGTTGTTGTTACATGTGAGTATTCAGTCATTCTGGCACCATGTCTTTGTCCTATTCTATTGCCAATCCTCCTTTGTCAAAAATCAATTGACTATATTTATATGAGTCTATTTCAGGGTGTTTCATTCTGTTAGGTTGATCTATTCATCTTCTTTTTTGCCAATATCACACTGTCTTGATTACTATAGCTTTCTTTATGGTAAGTCTTAAAGTCAAGTAGTGTTGGTCGTCTAACTTTGTTCTTCAATATTGTGTTGGCTATTCCGGGTTATTTGCCTCTCCATATAAACTTTAGAATTAGTTTGTTGATGCTCATAAAATAGCTTGCTGGAATTTTGATTGGGATTGCATTGAGTCTATGGATCAAGTGAGGAAGAATGGACATCTTGATAATATTGAGTCTTTTTATCCCTGAATGTGAAATATGTCTTTATGTATTTAGTTTTTCTTTGATTTCTTTGATCAGTTTTGTAGTTTTCCTTTTATAGATCTTATACATATATTGTTAAATGTATACTTAAGTATTTCATTTTGGGGGGGTACTAATGTGAATGGCATTGTTTTGATCATGTTTTAAATTTTGAATTACACTTGTTCACTGCTGCTTATATAGGAAAATGACTGAATTTTGTGTAAGAACCTTATATACCACAACCTTGCTATAATTACTTAATTAGTTCTAGGAGTATTTTTTGTAGATTCTTTTGGTTATTTTACATAAACAATAATGTCAACTGTGAACAAATACAGTTTTATTGCTTCCTTCCCAAGCTGTATATCTTTTATTTCCTCTTCTTGTCTTATTGCATTAGCCAGGACTTACAGTATGATATTGAAAAGCAGTGGCGAGAGGACATCCTTGCCTTGTTCCTGATCTTGGTGGGAAATTTTTGAGTTTCTCACCATGAAGTATGATGTTAGTTATAAGATTTTTGTAGACATTCCTTATCAAGTTGAGAAAGTAAGCTCCTCTGTATTCTTAGTTTACTGAGAGATTTTTGCCATGAATGCATGTTGGAGTTTGTCAAATTCTTTTTTGCATTTATTGATATAATCCTGTGATTTTTTTTCTTTAGCCTATTGATGTAATGTATTATATAAATTGATTTTTGAAAGTTGAACCAGACTTGAATACCTGGGATAAATCCCATGGTGCATAATTCTTTTTTATACATTGTTGATTTCTATTTGCTAATATTTTGTTAATTTTTGTCTTTATGTTCATGAGACATATTATTCTATAGTTTTTTTTTCGTGTAATGTCATTGTTTTTTGTTTTGTTTTGTTTTGAGACCGAGTCTTTCTCTATTGTCCAGGCTAGAGTGCAGTATAGCATGTTTACTGCTCACTACAACCTCTGCTTCCCAGGCTCAAGTGATCCTCTTGTCTCAGCCTCCTGAGTAGCTGCAACTACAGGCTCATGCCCCCATGACAGGGTGTCACTACATTGCCCAAGCTGGTCTTGAATTCCTGGGCTCAATCAATCTGGGTACCTCAACTTCCCAAAGTGCTAGGATTGCAGATATGAGCCACCATGCCCAGCCTCTTGTAATGTTTTTGTCTGGTTTTGGCATTAGGGAAATGCTGGCCTTAGAGAATGAGATGGGGAGTATTTTCTTTGCTTTTATCTTCTAACAGATATTGTACAGAATTAGTATAATTTATTCCTTAAATGTTTGGTAGAATTTACTAATGAACCCATCTGGGCTTTCTCTTTTGGAAGGCTATTAAGTACCAATTCGATTTATTTAATAGACACATGCCTGTTTAGATTGCCTATTTGTTCTTGCATGAGCTATGGCAGATTGTGCCTTCCAAGGAATTGGTCCGTTTCATCTAGGTTATCAGATGTGTGGGCATAGAGTTGATTATAGTATCCCGTAGCATCCTTTTCATGTCCATGAGACCTGTAGTGAAGCCTCTCTTTCATTTCTGATATTAGCAATTATCATCCTCTTTTTTCTTCCTTAGCATGGCTAGAGGCTTATTAATTTGTTGATATTTCAAAGAACAAGCTTCTGGTTTCATTGATTCTTCTTTATTGCTCTTCTGTTTTCAATTTCATTGATTTTTGCTGTAATTTTTATCATTTCTTCTTATTTTGGAATTAATTTGCTCTTTTTTTCCCCTAATTTCATAAGGTAGAAGCCTAGATTATTGATTTTAGATCTTTGTTACTTTCTAATATATTTATTCAAAGCTATAAATTTCCCTCTAAGCACTGATTTTCCTTCATCCAACAAATTTTTATAAGTTGTATTTCATTTTCCTTTAGTTCAAAATATTTTTAAATTTCTCTTGAGATTTTTTTCTTTGACTCGTGTTATTTAGAAGTGTTTTGTTTAATCTTTAAATAATTTAAAATTTTCTAGGCATCTTTTTGTTACTGATTTCTGATTTAATTTCATTGTGGTCTGAGAGCAGATCTTGTAAGATTTCTATTCTTTCAGTTTGTTAAGGTGTGCTTGATGCCGCAGAATGTGATCTGTCTTGGTAGTTGTTCCCTGAGAGCTTGAGAAGAATGTGTAATTTGCTGTTGGATGAAGCAGTCCATAAATATTAATTATAACCATTTGATTGATAGTGCTGTTGAGCTCCACTCACTTTGTCCTTCCAGATTTTCTTCTTGCTGGATCTATCCATTTCTAATAGAGGCATGTTCAGGTTTCCAACTGTGATAGTAGATATATCTATTTCACCTGGCAGATCTATCAGTTATTGCCTCAGTGTAGTTTGATGCTTTCTTCTTAGGTGCATAAATATTAAGAATGGTTATCTCTTCTTGGTGAATTGAACTTTTTATCATTATGTATTGACCCTCTTTATTTCTGATAACTTTACTTTTTCTGAGGTCTTCAAAAATTAATTTTAAAGTAATGTTTTATATATTTTTATGTTTTTAAATTAATTGACTTATTTATTTAATTAAATTTTTATTTATTTATTTTATTTATTTTATTTTATTTTATTTTTATTTATTTATTTATTTTATTTTATTTATTTAATTTATTTATTTATTTTTTTAGTCTTACTCTGCTGCCCAGGCTGGAGTGCAGTGGCGCCATCTTGGCTCACTGCAACTTCCACCTCCTGGGTTGAAGCAATTCTCCTGCCTCAGCCTCCCGAGTAGCTGGGACTACAGGCGCATGCCATCATGCCCAGCTAATTTCTGTATTTTTAGTAGAGACGGGGTTTCACCATGTTGGCCAGAATGGTCTCAAACTCCTGACCTCTTGATCCTCCCACCTTGGCCTCCCAAAGTGTTGGAATTACAGGTGTGAGCCACCATGCCCAGCCTCTATATTTTTATGTTCTAAACATTTACATTATTCTGGTCATTTTCTCTTCCATTATTCTTTTATGTTAGCTTTCCATAGTTGTCCTATGAGGAAAACTGTGTTAGAATTTTTGATTCAAAGTACATTGACTCTAAAGGCTCATTTAGGAAAAATTGACATGTTTATGATATAGAGTCTTCCTATCCATGAATATGGTATATTTCATAATTTTTCTCAGTAAATATATCACACAGTTCTAAATATTAAAGTCTTGGTTGCCTTTATGATTGAGAATCTTTTCTCTATTTTGTTATTATTAATGGCATATAGAAATTCTATTGCTTTTGTATCCAGCAAACTAATTATTAGTTATACCTGTATTATATTTATACTACTTATACCAGTTTGTCCATACATTATTTTAGATTTCCTATGTAGACAATCAGTATTTTTCAATGTTTGCATCTTTAAATTTTTTTCTTGTCCTATTGCATTGTCTAAATCCACAAGTACAATGCTGAACATAGTGATGATGAATGCATCCTTGTCTTGATCCTGACTTTAGTGAATACTTTTAAACTTTAATAATTGAATATAATGTTTACTCTGTGTTTTAGATAGACACTCTTTATCAGGTGTAGCAGACCATGAAAATGGACCCTTCTTACCCCTCCTCCCTTATTTTTTAAATTTTAGTAATAGATCTCCTTTCGATTGTAGATGGATATGTGTCCACCTAGGTGAAAAGTACATTTTCACTTCCCTTATAGCCTGGCATGTCCACATGACTAGCTTCTCATTGATAGGCATAGGAGTAGTGATATATGCAAACTATGTATCATGTTTCCTCTTTGTTTTTCTGTGGAAATGATAATAGTGAATGCACTTTGGCTCTGTGGATGAGGACAACATTCTAGAATGCATAAGACATCATGATAGGAGGCACCTGTGTTCCCAGTACCTTTGTCTCCCAGCTCCCCTGCACTGCTACAAATCACAGACACAAACTCCACTCCCATCCCAGCCACCCTGTTCTGGTGTCCCTGTGTTCAGCAGCTTAGCAACAACCTTGTCTAAATGTATTCGAATAAGAAAACTTCATGCTATTCACAGTTTGCTAAGAATTTGAAAACTCACTCTTAAATGCTGAATTATATTGAATGCTTTTAAAGTTTCTATTAAGATGATAAACTTGAATTTTTACCTTCTCTCATCCTCTCCTCTCTTAATGTGTCATCGTTTATCCCTAAATTTTTTTTTTTGACAGAGCCTCACTCTATCACCATGCTGGAATGCAGGGTTGTCATCTCTGCTCACTGCAATCTTTGCCTCCTGGGTTCAAATGATTCTCATGCCTCAGCCTCCTGTATAGCTGGGACAACAGGTGCATGCCACCACACCTGGCTGATTTTTGTATTTTTTTAGTAGAGATGTGGTTTCACCATGTTGTTAACCAGGCAGGTCTTGAACTCCTGATCTCAAATGATCCACCCACCTTGGCCTCCCAACGTGCTGGGATTACAGGCGTGAGCCACTGTGCCTGGCCTATTTCTAAATTTTTGAAATGAGTACTCTCCTTGACTTTTGGAGATAAACTAAAATGGGCTGTCATTATTGTAATATGCAGCAAGATTTGATTTGCCAGACTTTCCTGTAAGATTTTTTAAATCTATGTTTAGAATTGAAATTGGTGGAATATTTTCTTTTCATAAATGATCATTTAACTTTAGTCACTAGGTTATACTTCTCTCATAAAGTGAATTGTTGTTTTCTTCCCCTTATTCTCTGCAATAGTGTGCATGCAGGAGGGATCATTGTCTCTTGAAGATTTGGTGGCTCTTGCTGTAACACCACCTGGGCTTGGTGACTTTTGTTTGTTTTCTTTGCGTATATAAATGTTTGCTAATCCATTCTATTTTTCACTTGTTATTGCTTTGTTTGTGTCTTCTATTTCAACTTGAATTAATTTTGGTAATTTTTCTTCGAGAAAAATGTTCGTTACACTGAAATTTAAAACGTATTGGCATGAAGTTGGTTGCAGCATCCTCTCACAATTCTTCTAAATCCCTTCTGCTTCCTTCCTCCCTAATGTGATTTGTTGAGAGCACTTTTTTCTTGGTTAGTCCTACAGGGAATCTTTCTATTTTATTTTCTCTGAGACCAGAATTTTGCCTTTGTTGATGATTTCTATTTTTCTTCATTTTCTGTTTAATCCGTTTCTTCTCGCGGCTTTGCTTCTTTTCTTCTATGTTCTTTAGAATTATCGTCAGTTTTCTATTTTAGTAAAGATTGTACCTTGATTATTTGTAAGTTTTCTTATTTTTGTAATGAACGCATAGTTTATGAATATACCTCTAAAAACTAATTTGAGCTGCAACCAAGAAAACTGCTATATAATGCCCTTTTTCTTTTTTTTCCATCCAGGACTAAATCATTTGTAATTTCCATTGCAATCTCCGCTTTAACTGCAGGCTACTTAGGAGCATGTGTCAATCTCCTAAACTTATATGGACACACATTTTAATCCTCCTGTGGTCGGAGAATCTACTCCGTACGAAAATCATTCTTTGAAACTTGTTGAGGGTTACTTTTCGACCTGTACGTTGTCACGTTTTGTAAGTGGATTTCCCGGGTTGGAAACAGTCCTCAGAGTCCCCTGCAGAAGGAAGTAGCATCATATCCTCGTGGAGACTGCTTTTCACCATGTTCAGTGCTGAGCAGCACAGGGTGCTTTTTTATACCCTTGTAAGTGGGTCCAAACAACCCTGGGAGGGCAGCAGGGCAGGTGATAGCCCCGTCCGATAGGAGAGGGGACTCGGGCTAGAGAGGGAGAGCTGCGTGCCTGACGTTCACAGCTCCCGTGATGAGTCCCTGTGGAGGAGCACAGCGCCTCCCTTCTGTTGCTGGGGACGCCTTGATGGTGCTGAATGGAACGGTGTCAAACACCGTGGAACAGCATGGGAGGGTGCGTGGGTTCTGCGTGCGTGAGTACTGGGTCCTGGTCCTGATGCAGGCAGCAGTCACGGTGCCCTCTCCACAGCTGCGCATTCTCACATCTGCAAGGCCCAGGCCCTGGTCGTGCCCCTTCCGGCATCCCCCACTTAGCTGAAGCTGGGCCCTGGCCTCGAGTGCCTTCTCCAGCCCACATGATTTCGGCCTGTCCCCGTCCACCCTTCCCTCTGGGGTCCTCCTCCCGCTTCAGGTCTCCTGCTCTCTGTCGAGTGGGTGGCCTGTCACCACTCCCACATAGGCCGCGCCCTCTGGCCTCCCAGGCCTTTGCTCAAGGTGCAAAAGCCTGCCTTGGGGTTTCTACAAAGCCGGTGTGACTTTGCTCAGCCCTCTGGGAGCCTGAGCCCACCTGGGCTCTCCTCAATCTAGGGCATTCTCTGGCCACGCCTTTGCCTGCCTGCGCTGTCAGAGAGGCTGTTTCTAACATGTTCTGCCCCTCTCCTTGGCTCATCCTCTCACGGCCTCCCTCCTCTGGGCAGCC
This sequence comes from Cebus imitator, assembly GCF_001604975.1. Lineage (NCBI taxonomy): Eukaryota > Metazoa > Chordata > Mammalia > Primates > Cebidae > Cebus > Cebus imitator. Next base: position 4,580,358 of record NW_016107432.1, read on the forward strand.
CCTGCTCCAGTTATGCAGAAGAGTTCCATCTCTCCTCCCTCTGTGCCCAAGGTCACTGCCAGTGCTGCTTCCTGTCTAGCATCCTCTTCTCCTTCAGTGCTTTCTGGCCAGTGCTACCCATCCTTCAAGACCCGGCTCCTTATCCCCTCCTCCAGGCAGCCTTCCTTGGTCTCCATGCTGGGTGAGGACCATCTACCATTCCACCGCACCTGGGGCTTCCCTCGGTCCGAGTTTGGATGGTGTGGTGCGATTGTTGCCATTTTACTCAGCAGCAGGGATGGCACCTGGTTTGAACCTCTGACCCTGGCTGTCCATCCTGGCTCTGCCCCACAGGTGGGTCTCGGTGTAGGCTGACTGCTGGACAGTCATCCTCTGAGCTGCTAGCAAGTGTTCCCATCGGGGGCGGGCGTGGCATCACTGTCTCCTGTGTGTCCTTGCAGTGACCCCTGGATGGAGAGCCCAGCCTGCTGACCAAGGTCAATGCCCTTTCCAACGGCCCTTCATTAGCGAGTGGACATCTCGCTGAGTCAGCGGGGACCTCTTCACCGTCCTGTTCAGGGTCACTAGGTCCCTGGAGAATGTGGCCCGGGGCGGCTGGACGACAACAGGGGCCATTGTCCTTGCCTGCTGCGGACCGAGTCGTCCCAGGCCCATCTGGACAGGGCAAGGGGCATGACCTCAGTGCACCCGAGGGGTCCTGCCGAGCCCCCGGGTGCAGCCAGGCTGGTGAGGTGGGAGCACAGATGGCGTTGTCTTGAGAGAGGTGGGCCCCCTGGGAACAAGTTTTAGGGTCCAAGGGGGCAGCTCCATCTCTTCCACCCTCCTCACCACCCCCATGCCCCCACGAGGGACTCTTCCACAGCTTCCCCAAGGCGAGGGTCAGTCACATGCCCAGTGGTGGGGACCTCTCCCCTTCCGTACAGTTCCCTCACCTCTGACACTTGAAGCTCTCCTAGCCTGCTGGCCAGAGCGAAGCCTTTGGGACCGCACCCTCAGCGACTGCACCCCCCCCACCCTTCTTTTGCACTCTGCCCCTCTCCCCACTGCTCCTCAAGAGGCTCTCAGCCCCTCCCCCGCCCTCCACTGGCCCTGGAAACAGCCGTGGTGCCAGGGGGCAGCCACGGAGCGTGGAGACCACAAGCTCATCTTCACTGGAGCTTGCTCACTGGCCAAGTCCCCGGGATTGGGGGCCTTCCACAGGCCTTACAGGAGGCAGAAGGCCCAGAGCTCAGAAGCACTCTGCCTGGGGTCCCTGGGTCACCCAACGCAAGGCTGGAGCCAGCAGGGCAAGAGTGAGCTGCACAGAGCACCGCCTCCCCAGAGCTAGCCAGAGCGGGTGGCCGGTGGCTGTCTCGGGGCTGACGTCCCTTCTCTGCTGGAAACTCAGCCTCTGCGGGGCTACAGGCTCTTGTGATGATACTGCCGTTGCTATTGTTTTTGCTTCCTAGGCTTACTGTGTTTTAAGAAGTGAAGCTTTACAGCCCATCTGAAACCCCCTCCCCCCTCTTCCCCTGAGGTCACCCCCGTTCTACAACGAATGTTCAGACCTTTTAGCTGCATGCCACCTGGCGCGGCAGCCCGTGCTCCTGATCTGGTCTTTCAGGCATTGACACGTGGGGCCATTACGAGACTGAGCTGTGCGGATCTCCTGTGTCCAGTGCACAGGCTGAAGGAAAGCTGTAGGAATGGACACAGCGGCGGCCTCTAGTTCACTGAAGGGGAAACAGAGGCTCTGCAAGCTGGGGACGGGCACGTTCATGTGGCCTTTGTGTACCCAGGCTGGGCCTCGAAGCTGGGCCTGGCTACAGACCCTACCTTCGCCCACTTGGGTTACCGGTGTTTGCCCTGCAGGGGGTCTGTCCCCACCCTCTGCCTTCTTACTTGGGAGGCCACCCTGCCATCCCCTTTCTTGGCTAAGTCTAAGCTCCACCCAGAGCCGCTTGCTTGCCTGCTCCCCTCCTCCTGTTACCCCATCCTGCTCTGCCCTGCCAGGCACTCACCACCCCCTGACTGAGGCCCACGTGCCCCGTGGCCAGGCCTCTGCCCAGCTGTTCTTTCTCCTGCTTGCCTGCCTGGGTCCCACCTGGGCTTTAAGGCCCAGCTGAAATGCCCCTGCCAGGCCCATCACCAGCAGTTAGGAAGGGCTGTGGGTCACCTCACCCAGTCAGTCACCTGCTAGGAAACAACTGCTCTCCCCAGCACTGAGCCAGGGCCTGAGGGACAGATGCTGACCAAAGCTTCCAAGAGGTTCTGCTCTTTGGCAGGGGTGGGAACCACACTGTGGAGACCCCTGCGTGCTGCTGCAGGCTGCCCTCCCTGCCAAGTTCCTGCTGGAGTGACCGCTTCTGGGCACCGGAGCTCAATTCCGCATGCAGAGAAGGGAGGCGGTGCTTGTCTTAAACCAGGCACGGCTGAATTGAGCATCAGGGACCCAAGCCCACGTGAGAGGTCAGCAGCCCTCTGTGTGCAGAGCCACCCAGGCGAGCTGCCAGCGGGTCCCATGGCCGCATGAGAAGCTGGGATTTCCGGCTCAGAGCCACTGGACAAATTGAGAGATGTCTGGGGCTCTGGCAACTCCGGAAGAGCACGGATTAAGATGTCTCTTGTCTTGTGCCCCAAGCCTTGTCCCATTGCTGACCAGGTTACAGTGAGTGAAGGCTCAAAGGTGTTGCCTCCAGGGGTTTGCAGGTGGGGTAAGGGGACAGCTTGCCTCAGGACTTGGGGCTGCCTCTGGGGACAGGCCTGGGGCAGGCACCATCACCTGAGGCCCCCGCAGCCGTGGAATCCTCCAGCACCTGGCGTGGGTGGCGTGACACTCAGCAGGCCCTCCTTGCCTTCCTGCCTCACCGGCTTTCCACCACGGGCATTGCTCCCCAGGTATGGAGCAGCCAGCTACTCCGCAGCAGGCGGCCGGGGTCCACACTGTAGGCTGTCATTCCGTCCTCACCAGCAATCTATACACCTACTCCAGTCCTGTGCTGGACAAGGAGACTGGGACAGTCCTAAGCAGACAACCGAGTTGACAAGGAGCAGGGCCAGCCTGGGGAAGGCCCAGTGGAAGAGCTTCTGAGCCTGGGGAACAGCCTGCCGAAGCCTCTGTACAGACCTGGGTGGAAGAGCCTCTGAGCCCCGGGAACAGCCTGCCAGAGCCTCTGTACAGACCTGGGTGGAAGAGCCTCTGAGCCCCGGGAACAGCCTGCCGGAGCCTCT
>NW_016107432.1:4583982-4598970 GCF_001604975.1 Cebus imitator
AGAGCCTCTGAGCCCCGGGAACAGCCTGCCGGAGCCTCCAGGCAGTCACATAGGCAGCCACAGAGGCGAGTTGGCCAATTAGGTAGACCAGAACAAGGACTCATGGGAAGTCCCAGCAGGGACTGTGGGGTGATGGAGATCTCTCACTGTGGAGAGGGGATTACAGGGTCCAGGGAGGAAGAGGGCACTGAGGAGGCAACTTCCTCCAGAGAGGAGGTGCATGGGAGACGATGGTGGCTTGGACCAGCAGGAGCAGGGACTGCTAGGGGCGGGATGCCTGATGCACTTGAAACACACAAGGACGAGTTTACTTGGGAACACCTAAACCCAGGTTTAGGGTGTGGAGAATAGGGAGGAAGTAACCAGCCGCCACAACGAGGCCTCTGTGTCCTGAACAATGGAATTATGGTGTCTTTTGAGAAAACAGGGAAAGAGATTTGGACAGAGACACAGGGACACGGAGACACATGGGGAGGAGGCCACTGGCCACAGAGACGGGTCGGAGGATGCATCTATGAGCCAGGGAACACCATGACAGAGACACAGGGACACGGAGACACACGGGGAGGAGGCCACTGGCCACAGAGACGGGTCGGAGGATGCATCTATGAGCCAGGGAACACCATGGGTTCCAGCAGCCACCAGCGGCTGGAAGAGACAAGGACAGACTCTGCCCAGAAAATGAATATGAATGTGCATTAGGTATGCCCCTGATTTGGCAGCCGCGTGCAGGCACCGGGAGCTGCAGGGTGGGAAGATGCTGCAGGCAGAAACTTGGTTTCTGTTGTAAACCAATGGCACTTAAGGTCGTGGGTGGAAAGAGCGCCCACAAGATGTGTCAATAGGAAGGGGAAGGGAAGTGGGATGGGGTGGGGGGCCCACTCCCAACAGCAGAGGTGGGGTGGTGGCAGGAAGGAGCTGGGTGGAGCTGGGAGGAAAAGCCAAGGGACAAATGTAAGTGATTTATGGGGGAAACAGGCGCCCCTGTGAGGTCCAGGGTGATGAGAACAAGGATGGAGACTTGGTCACTTGCAGGCCTCCAGCGACTTGACATGATCTTGACAAGAGCGGACTCAGTGGAGGCCACCCTGGCATGCTGGCAAATGTTCAACAACTGGTTCTCTGCGAGAAACAGCTGATTTCTGGCACTTGCTGATTTCTGAAGCGTATCCCACCATGGCAGAGCTTGACAGTTTACCCACTGGTCGGGAAATTTCCTGACCACGTAACAACTACTCTTGCAAGCCAGGGTGAGCCTGTTGGGTAGGGCTGGGTCAAGAGAGAATGTGATGTGAAGAATATGGCACCTCCTTTGAGGGCTTCTAGTGCAAAAGGAGTCAGAAAATGAAATAATATCTTAGAGGAACATGGAGCCAAGTGAGTTTAAAAAAAAAATTTTTTTTTTACATGTCCTGTGCCAAAGGGGCCACAGGAGATACATCTGGATAACAGAACAGGAGAGCATAAAGTAAGGTTTGTGGTTTCACGCCTTCCAAAGAGATCCCCTCTCCACTCGTCTCCGTGAGCTCCTGTTGAAGGAGCACCAGGGTGTGGCCAGCTCTGGGCTGGGTGGGGAAGGATAGGGTCAGGCATGACCCTGCCTTCAAGAGCTCACACTGCTAAGCAAGGATGGCTGGACAGGGACAGAAGATAGCATAATGGACTCAGTATACAATTCTGGCCACTGGGAAATTCTAAGCTGTACCACACATAACACTGCATTCCCTCCCCTTTGCCGTAATGATCATCACCATTGTTAATGCTATCACCAGTATAATCACCACCATCATCACAATGATCACCGCCCTCACCATCATCACCACCATCCCCATCACCTCCATCATCACCATCACCATCACCACCATTGCGATCCTCCTCCTCATCACCATCACCATCCCCATCACCTCCATCATCACCATCACCACCATCCCCATCACCTCCATCATCGCCATCACAATCACCACCATTGCAATCCTCCTCCTCATCACCATCACCATCACCACCAGTGTGATCCTCCTCCTCATCACCATCTCCATCACCATCATCACCATCACCACCATCCCCATCACTTCCATCATCACCATCGCCATCACCACCATTGCGATCCTCCTCCTCATCACCATCACCATCCCCATCACCATCACCACTGTCCCCATCACCTCCATCATCACCATCCCCATCACCTCCATCATCACCATCACCATCACCACCATTGCGATCCTCCTCCTCATCACCATCACCATCACCATCACCACCATCATCACCATCACCACCATCACCATCACCACCATCATTACTGTCATCACCATCACCACCATCACCACCACCATCATTACCGTCATCACCATCACCACCATCACCACCACCATCATNCCACCACCATCATTACCGTCATCACCATCACCACCATCACCACCACCATCATTACTGTCATCACCATCATCACCATCACCACCACCATCACCACCATCATTACTGTCATCACCACCACCACCACCATCATCACCACCACCACCACCATCACCACCACCACCACCACCATCACCACCACCACCACCACCATCATCACCACCACCATCACCACCATCATCACCACCACCATTACCACTATCATTACCACCACGATTACCACTACCATGACCATCATCAGCACCATTACCATCACCATCACCACCACCACCACCATCAGAACCATCACCACCATTGCCACTATCATCATCACCATCAAGATCACCACCACCACCATCAGCAGCAGCAGCACCACCATCATCACCACCACCATAATCATCGTCACTACCACCATTGCCACTACCATGACCATCACCGGCACCACTGCCGTCACCATCACCACCACCGCTGCCATCAGCACCATCACCACCATCATGATCACCACTATCACCGTCATCACCATGATCATCATAACCACCACCACCGTCATCATCATCGTTATATAATCACCCAGCAAACTCTCGCTCCTTTAAATTTGGAAAATTTATCTTGAAAATTCAGCAGTTTGCTCTTCAGCTCACCTCCTTCCTCTTGCATTTTATCATCGGCTGCAAGGAGAAGAAAGCGGTGCTTTCAGTGTATTTTCCGGACAGATAGCTAGATCGCGGGTGAGCAATCCAGCCCACCGGCTGTTTCTGCAGGCGATGACACTGAGATGCAGCCATGCCCATTTATTGGCGCATTGTTGATGGCTGCTTTCGAGCTACAGCTATAGACTGGAGGAGTTTCAACAGAGACCAGTTCCCCGACAATATCTAAAATCTTTACCATTTGGCCCCTTACAGAAGAAAGCTTGCTACATCACTGAGTTAATTAGGTGCATTTCCTGTTCCCTATGTTGTGGCTTGTGGCAGGACTGGCCTCCTTTGTGTGACTGACCTCCCTTTTTCTCTGGTTTCCAGTGATGTTCTTCCTGGTCGTCCTAGGCCCTCACTGGCAGTCTTCTGAAGGCCCCTTTAGCTTCTACCCACTGCCCAGGACCAGAGTTAATGCTGGGGATTTGCCCAGATACCAATCTCTGTCCCGTCAACAAATAACAAGCCACCCCAAGCTTAAAGATAAAGCCACAACCTCTTTGGGAAAGGAGCCAGTGGGGATAACTTGTCTGCTCCACACAGTCTGGGGGACCCCTGCTGGGATGACGGAGGGTCTGAGGGACTCAACGCCTGGGGGCTGGGGTCACCTCATTGCTCACATGGTTGGTGCCTGGGCTACAAAAGCCAGAGCTGCGGGCACCACCACATTTTCCCAACTAACCTCCCTGCCACGATATTGGCTACAAAAGAGTCACGAGCCCGGCCAGCCAGCTTCAGTGTGTGCGCGCGTGTGCGTGCGTGTGTGTGTCTGTGGTCTGTGACCTGCCTCTCGATGCCAGGAGGTCCAAGAACGTGTAGACACGCTTTGAAGTTGCCACACCTCTGTTCTGTCACCTGTAAAATGACGATGGGAATTCCTACCTTGTGAGGGTACGGGCATCACAGGGGTTCGTCCACACGGGTTGCCCAGGACAGTGCCTGGGATTCAGCAAATGCTCTGGAGCTGCCGTTATCACGCTTTGTGAGGTCCCAGCTTCTACCCACAGCATGCGCACTTTCTTGGCGTCCGCCACCTGACTTGCGCTGATTAGACATGACCTCACCTTGAAAGGAGGAGCAGGCGGAGGAGCTCTCACAGGTTGCACCATGCGCCGGGCACACGCGAGGTCGCCGCTGTGGTTTCATCTCCCCATCTCACTGTGAGAGAGGTGCTGGCCGGGCTCACACCTCAGGAGAGGACCCCCAAGCGGCAGAGGCCAAGCATAGTACCTGCGGCCAGGGGCTGCTGACCACCTGCTTAGCGCTCAGCTGTCATTCATCATTCGTGCATATTCACGTCGTATGTCCTGAGCTCCTAGGCAGAGCCAGGCACCCTCTCATGCTGAGTGACTGGACCACCCTAAGCTGTATTTGCATGGGTCTTCCTACCTGGTATCCCTTGGCCAATCCTGTTATTGCCCCTGGCTCTCCACTCCGCCTTCCTGGAAGCCCCCCATCATTTACTCACAGCCCTCACTCTTTCCGCAAAGGATCTGAAGCTGTTTACACCATGAAGCACCTTAAACAAACATCGTTAACTCTAACTAGAATCCACGACAGTAAAGTAAAAGAGAACGCACGTGTCATAACATAAAGGACCAGCCTTGCCGATACACTTGAGCTTTTCGTGGACTTTGAGCTTCCTGGCAGCCAAGGAGAAAATAAATCATGATTAAGTTTACAGTCGTCAGTATGGAATTGGAAGACGCATGTTCCTCCAGCATGTTCCTTTAGCGAGAGTTCTACCAAGCACTCAGTTTAAAAACAGAATTCTCCTGGGGGGGTGCTTCCAAGGGAGGGGAGTCAAATGAAGTCATGAACCACTTTCCCCAGTAGTGAGGCTGATGGCTGGTGACTTCCACCAAGGCCAATGTGAGGTTCTGCTTCAGAGCCAGCTGTTTGCAATCTCTCCAAGCTCAAGTGGAAACAAGCCCCGGGATTATCTCTTCATTTGGGGTCAAAAGGCATGAATTTCAGCTGCGAAATGGTCCACGCTGCAATCTTTGTTTTCTGCATGAGCTGATAAACTCTGAGGCCAGGCCCACGGGGCCTCCTGCCACATTGCCCCCGGGCTTCAGTAAATCTTTTGACAGGAGTCATTGTCTGGGGCAGCGCCCTAAACGACTTCTCTAAACGGAGTTATTCATTTGGCCATAATGGGAGGCCGGGCTGCCTGGCCCTGCTGATGGCGATAATTTCACATTGATGACCTGTCTTGTCAGGGGATTTGCAGACTAAATGCCTGGCCAGCAGCGCCTCCAGCAGGGGAGGGGCATCCCCTAGGTCTGGGGTCTGGGCTGCGAGATTGGAATTGCTGGTCCGGAAGGCAGGTATGGGAACCCCTTTTCCTGCAAGACAGGAAACAACGTTACAGAGAGAGAAGACAGGCACTCAGAGCTCTGGCAGATGGGCTGCATCGTGGCGCTTAGGTGACTTTGGGCTGCTGATCACCTCTTTGGCCTTAGTTTTCCCATCTGTGAAGTGAGAGGTAAGGATGCCTTGCCCTTGACGGACTCTGAACACAAGTACGGAGCTTCGCTCCCCGGGCCCAGCACTTGGCCAGCCTGGTGGAGATACCTGGGGCCAGGTTGGTCTGCTGGCTAGCTAGCAGGTCACACAGAGCCCAGGCTGGCCACGGGAGAGGCTTAGTGAAGAGGCACCTTCTCCCTTCGCAAGCCCTTGCTTCGGTGCACACAGGAACACGCAGCGAGGTGCATGGACCCTAAGTGCAAAGCAGGTGACCTCTCTGGCCAAGCACTGCTGGGGTACCAGCACCCGGCCAGGACCAGAGCACGGCCATTCGAAGTGCCCTTCGGCCACTCCCCGAAGGTAACAGTGGGGGCTGGTTTCGCCCATTTCGTTCGTACTTTGGAAAAACGGAAACACCCAGTCTGGGCGGTTTCGCTGGCTTCTGTCAGGGTGATTCTTCCTGTCCCGCCTGCAGTGGGGTTGCGGTGCTCTCTGCCAAGGGGCAGGTGTCGGGTGCAGAGGCCACACGTTATATAAAGGAATCTGAATGAGGACAGTCACGTGGTCCCTCACTGGTTCCTGCTGAGTGTGTCCAGCACGATGCCGGCTGCAGGAGCACTGGGTGATCCTGCTCTGGGCGATCCTCTGCCCCGCCCATCCCACCCTCCCCCTGCTGATTGGACCAGTCAGGGGCCTTGGGACCCTACGGGTGGCATGGAGGGTGACCAGGTGCACCACTGAAACTCATGCCCCTGAGACAGCCCTTAGTCCCAGCAACCCCGACAGGCCCTCGTGGTCTGTTCCCCACAGGCTTTTCTGGGAGGGGTGGGCCTCCAGCAGGGCATCTTCCTGGATGTGGAAGTAGGCAAGGAGCCAGCAGGAGTTGGCATTGCCAGGGCACAGGCAGGGCTGCTGGGGCAGCAGAGCAGACCTGGAAGTGAAGGTTGAGGGGGTGATGCCCACTGCCCCGGGGTTGCTGGGGTGCCCTTGCTTAGAGCAGCTTCCTGCCCTTTGCCCCCCAAGCCCAGCCTGGCTTTCCCACAGGATCTGGTAGTTGGCATTTCTGGTCCCCTGGGTGCCTGCCTCCGCTATTTGTCCTCTGCATGTCCCCACCCAGCCCTGGGGAGCCTGTGCTCTGCTCCTCAGCAGCACACGCAGCAAGACTGGACTCCAGACGCCTGGATGCCCCGGCCCTGTTGGGCCCTGGGGCCTGCGCTTGCCTGCGGTTGGCACCCACCTTGGCAATCTCGGCCCCAGCTCCTATTTGTCTAGATCAGGGGTTGGGAAACCATAGCCCCCAGGCCGAATCTGGTCTGCTTTTGTACAACTGGTGATCTAAAGAGGACCTTTATGCTTTCTAATGGCTGAAAAGAATCAGAAGAAGACACATATTTTGTGACTCATGAAAAGGATAAAAAATTCACATTTTCATGTTCATAAATGACGTTTTCCTGTACTTGTTACCTTCGGCTGCTTTCCTGACACCTGGGCAGAGGTGAGCAGGCCCAGAGAGGGTGGGCAGCCCGGAGCTGCAAACACAGACTGTCTGGGCCTTTACAAAGTTTGCCGACCCTGGTTCTGAACCTCACGGGAAGGGTTTTGCTAATGACAGCCTTGAAAAGAATATCTGGTAGATTTCTTTTATGAGGCATCTCTAGATATCTACCTTGTGATTTTCTCAATTGTGGCAATATATACCTAACACAATATTTGTCACTCAATCACTGTAATTCACAAACAATGGCATTAAAGACGTTGGCCACGCTGAGTACCCAGAGTCACTGTCTCTACCCAAGCCCTTTCCATTGTCCCTGTGTTGGTCAGTTTTATGTGGCAACTTGACTGGACAACAGGATGTCCGGGTGTTTCATGCACACATTCTTCTGGCTGTTTCCAGGAGGGTGTTTTTGAATGACGGTCGCATTTGAACCTAAGGAGGTCGCCCTCCCCTAATGCGTAGGCCGAATCTGACCCATCGAAGGCCTGCAAGGAACACGGGGCCGCCTCTCCCTGGACAGAGGGCGCTCCCCTGCCTGGCAGTGTGGGCTGGGCCAGCTCACCATGGCTCTCCAGCAGCGCCTGGCCCCAGACTCCAGCAGGGATGTGACTCTGATTGTGGACTGGCCAGCCTCCAGAAAGCCAACTCCTTATAATAATGGCATCTGTGTGTGTGTGTGTGTGTGTGTGCGCGTCTCCTGTGTGTGCATGTGTGTGCATGTGTAGGCGCATGTCTCTGTGTGTGTGTATGTGTGTGCGTGTGTATGCACATGTCTCCCTCTGTGTGTACGTGTGCATGTGTATGCACGTCTCCCTCTGTGTGTATGTGTGCATGTGTATGCACGTCTCCCTGTGTGTGTGTGTGCGTGTGTATGCACGTCTCCCTCTGTGTGTATGTGTGCATGTGTATGCACGTCTGCCTCTGTGTGTATGTGTGCATGTGTATGCACATGTCTCCCTCTGTGTGTATGTGTGCATGTGTATGCACGTCTCCCTGCGTGTGTGTGTGCGTGTGTATGCACGTGTCTCCCTCTGTGTGTATGTGTGCATGTGTATGCACGTCTCCCTGTGTGTATGTGTGCATGTGTATGTATGCACGTCTCCCTTTGTGTATGTGTGCGTGTGTGCTTGTGTGTGCAAGTGTATGCACATGTAGCCTTCTGTGTGTGTGTGTGTATGCACATCTCCCTCTGTGTGTGTGTGTTCATGTGTGTATCTCCCATTGGTTCGGTTTCCCTGAAGAACCCCAGACTGACGTGGCCCTCAAAAGAACTCTGCCCCCACTAAACAGTAACACCTCCTTCCTCCCAACCCCTGAGAACTTCTTTGAGAAGCTGGACCCAAGCCTGAACACCAAGTGGGTCCCGGTGGGGATTCTGAGGTTCCTCTAGGTCCGCGCTGCCACAACTTGTCCCCAAAATGGGTCTCTCCCAGCTGCCCCCCCCCACCCCCTGGTCCTTCTCTGGCTGAGAGAAGGGAAGGGACCACACATCTTCCTCATGGGATTTTCCCAAAGCACTCAGAGATTTCAAGTTTGAAGCCCACCCAGGTCCACCTGAGACGCCAGATTTGGGGTCAGCCTCTTAGGTCAGCGAACGTGCATGGTTCCGTTGAAACCCGTGGCGGGGCAGTGACCAGCACGTCTGGCTTAGAGAGATGTTTGATTGACAGGAGACGGAGGAATTTCTTTTTTTGGAAATGGAGGAATTTGTATCCACTTAGTATTCACTGAGCAGCTACTCTGGCGTGCTGGGCTGGGGACCCCAGAGCTGCGGCCGAGTCCCAGAGGCAGTCACAGTTCCACGGGGTAGCCAGAGGGGCTGGCCACGTGGGCCAACGTGTGCTGAGACAGAGGGGAGCACGGCGCTGCCCAGCCTCTGTTGGGGAATGAGGAAATCGTTTTGGGAGACGGTGATGCCCAAGCTGGGCTTTGTGAAAGGGCAGGGATCGACTGCACAAATAAGGGGAGTGGAGAGGGCACTCAAGGCGCAGGCGACTTTCAGGGCGGAGGCCCGGCGGCCGTCCTCCTGCCCTTGGAGAACTGAATTGAGGGATCCAATCGTTGAGAATGAAGAAGGCATGTACGTGTGCACCTGTGTGTGTGTGTACCTGTATGCATGTGTGTACCTGTGTGTGTATGTATGAATGTGCCTGTGTGCTGTGAGTACGCATACACCTGTGTGTGTGCACCTGTGTGCTTTGTGTACGTGTACACCTGTGTATGTATAAAACTGTGTGCATGTGTGTACCTGTGTGTGTATGTATGAGTGTGCCTGTGTGCTGTGTATACGTGTACACCTGTGTGTGTGTGCACCTGTGTGCTTTGTGTACGTGTACACCTGTGTATGTGTAAAACTGTGTGCATGTGTGTACCTGTGTGTGTATGTATGAGTGTGCCTGTGTGCTGAGTGTACGTGTACACCTGTGTGTGTGGGCACCTGTGTGCTGTATGTATGTGTACACCTGCGTATGTGTGTGCCTGTTGCAGTGTGTGCACCTTTGTGTGTGTACCTGTGTGCTGTGTGCATGGGTACCTGTGTGTGTGTGTGTGCTTGTGTGCACCTGTGTGTGTGTGTGCACCTGTGTGGTGTGCACCTGTGTGTGTGTGTGTGTGTGTGTGTGTGTGTGTGTTAGTGATTCCCAATGGCTTGGAAAGCAACAATTCCCACATGAAGGACTTTATGTGCTAAGAGTTTTAAGGTTTTTGAAAAAAGTTAATAAAATTACAGCTATTCAGTTATCTGCTGTGGGCTCAGGGCAACCTTTCAGCCTCACGTGGGCCTTGGTTTCCCACGTGTGGGTGAAGCCCAGGGCTGAGGGGCTCTTGCAGCTCGGATGCTCTGGCTGCCTAGACCCCGGCCCCAGCAGAAGGAAGGGCACCATGGCAGCTGCCACTGCATCCCAAGGCCCACCCATCTCAGGGAGGAGCAAGAGGCCTCTGACCCTGGCCTATGGAGGAACAGGCTCTCAGCTCCTTGTAACAGGAGCCCCAGGACACAGCTCATTACAACGCCAACAACAAGCTTGCCTTTTAATTCTGCCACTGGAGAAGGGCAGCGGGGACGCAAGCCTTCTGGGGCCTCGGGTGACGTGTCGATCCATTAGTCACAAACGTCAGTGGTCCCGGGAGAAGGGACTCCAGCGGCCAGGTGGTCCGTCAGAGGAAGGGGCCAAGGCTGTGCTAAAGTTGGGCGAGGCAGCTACATGCTGGGGGTCAGAAGCGGGAAGTGGGGTGTCTTTCCATTCTCCTTAGAGAAGGGGGTGTTGTGACAGTCTGTTCTCAATTTGCCCAAGGGGTTTGACACTCAGCCATTTAGGCACAAACAGTAGCGATGGCAGCCCGAGGCCCATGCTCTGCCGCTCTAGGAGGCGTTTGAGATCATCTGTGCTCTCAAGTAAGGACGTGGTGGGCTGCAGCTGGAAGCAGGGCCTGGGTGGAGCACTGGCCGCCCCCACTGTGGCCCTGGGTGCACCGCGGAGGCTGCAATCTGCACGGAGCCTGGCGGCCCCTCCACGCTGCCCAGTCTCACTTCCGTCCTCACAGTCCTGCTCTCGGTCCTTAGGGAGGCCAGATGGGGACATGGGAATTCTGCACCAAACTACCATGACCACTACCATTATCTGGGGATGCCAAGGTCCTGAGAAAAGCACCCCTGCCTGCAGGCCGCCTCCTCTCCCTCCTCCCGGCCTGTGGGCCTCCTCCTTTCCCTCCCTCCTCCTCTCTCTCCTCCTCCTGGCCTGCAGGCCTCCTCCTCTCCCTCCTCCCAGCCTGCGGTCCTCCTCCTCTCCCCCCTCCTCCCGGCCTGTGGGCCTCCACCTCTCTCTCCTCCTCCTGGCCTGCCGGCCTCCTCCTCTCCCTCCTCCTCCCATTCTTCGGGGCCTCCTCCTCTCCCTCCTCCCGGCCTGGGGGCTTCCTCCTCTCTCTCTTCCTCCCGGCCTGCGGGCCTCCTCCTCTCCCTCCTCCCGNTCCCGGCCTGCGGGCCTCCTCCTCTCCCTCCTCCCGGCCTGGGGGCTTCCTCCTCTCTCTCTTCCTCCCGGCCTGCGGGCCTCCTCCTCTCCCTCTTCCTCCCAGCCTGCGGGCCTCCTCCTCTCCCTCCTCCCGGCCTGTGGGACTCCTCCTCTCCCTCCACCTCTCCCTCCGCCTCCTTGGCCAGCGAGCCTCCTCCTTGTGGCAGGACCAGGGAAGTCGAGATCTGGAGAAGCTGGGCTCCTCTGGCCTCGCATCTTCCTTTGGTGACAGGGGACTGAGTTCCATTTTGGGAGGAGGCTCCCCGGCCTCATGGGATCCCTTGGCTGAGGACCCAGATACGCTGTATGAAGGAGAGGAAAGAGCTCCACAAGGGGCCAGGAAACAGCGGAGTCCTGCTGCCAGCGTGGCTTTGCAGAAGTCACTGTGCCTCTCTGAGCCTCAGTTTCCATGTCTGTGGGATGGGAGTGCCAGTGTCAGCTCCAGAGGGCGGCATGAGGCGAGGCTGGCACATACCCACAGCTGCACTCAGAGCCCTGCCCCTCCCTGCTCTCCTCTCCAGCCTCCTGCCCCCTCCCTGCTCTCCTCCCCAGCCTCCTGCCCCTCCCTGCTCTCCTCTCCAGCCTCCTGCCCCCTCCCTGCTCTCCTCTCCAGCATCCTGCCCCCTCCCTGCTCTCCTCTCCAGCCTCCTGCCCCCTCCCTGCTCTCCTCTCCAGCCTCCTGCCCTGTGCTGGAGGCACTTCCCTGGGCCACCTGCCACCAGCTGCTGCCGGCCTCCTGAGGACTCCAGCCTTGCCCTAGGTACAGAGACTCCCACCCACAAACCTCCAGCGCACCCTTTCCCACCCGCCCTCTCCTGGGCGGTAGGTGCCCTCCACCAGACAACCATACTGGCCTTGCCCATTTGAGTTTGCGTGGTTACATCTATAGAGTTTGCAATTTTAACCTTTTTTTTGAGACTGAATCTCACGCTGTCACCCAGGCTGGAGTTCAGTGGCACGATCTCAGCTCACTGCAGCCTCTACCTCCCAGGTTCAAGTGATTCTTCTGCCTCAACCTCCCAAGTAGCTGGGATTACAGGCACCTACCAACATGTCCAGCTAATTTTTGTATTGTTAGTAGAGGTGGGGTTTCATCATGTTGTCCAGGCTGGTCTAACTCCTGACCTCAGGTGATCCGCCCACTTCCGCCTCCCAAAGTGCTCGGATTGCAGGTGTGAGCCACTGCGCCTGGTGACCATTGTTAAGTGTATGTTTTGGTGACACTGATTCCACTCATGTGCTGTGGTGCTATCACGGCCATCAATTTCCCAAACCCCTTCATGACAGGTTGATCAATCGCCATCCCAGTGCAGTCTCTGGGCCCCAGCTGTACCCACACCACCTCGTCTGAGCCAGCCTCTTTATTGAGGGTCCCTGGGCTGGGACAGGCAGAGCAGATGTGCACAGATCCTGATGTCACCAACTGCATGCCTCGAGCCGAGCTCCCTGAGCACCGGGCAGTGGGGCAGCTCTCGCGGGCAGGAAGCTGGAGGAGAGGCATGCGTTTAGGCCAGTCTGTGTCTCTCTGGAGAGGTCTGTCTGGAGCTGGCATCCTGTAGGCCTGCAGGGGCGGCAACTCAGAGCCATCCCTGGTATTCGTCCCCTTGTTCTTTGACAGCGACAGAACTTCTGATTTGTAGCTCTCACATGCCTGAAAAAGCCTGCATTTCCCAGCCTCCCTTACAGCTGAGCGTGGCCAGGACGAGTAGCAGGGCGTGGGGTGGGAGCTGGGGACAGCACTTTGGGGCTGCGCCTGTGGGGGAAGTTCAGTCTCTCTCCTTTCTGGAGTGCAGACAAGATGAAGACTGTCCCAGAAACCCTGCAGAGGGCAGTGCCATTGGCCACGTCGGGGAGGGCTGCCTGTCCGCCCTGAGCTCCCAGCCCTGCAGTGTTTAAGTCTCAAACAGCAGCCAGCATGTGCCTCAGTCACGACACACCACCGTGTTTTATTACATAGCGGAGAACCCCCGAGGGCAGGAGGTGCTCCAGAATCATCTCCATTTCTGCAGCGTCCAATTTAGGACTGTAGATAAATCCTTCCTGGGCGACCGAGGCCCTGGAGGATGGCGCCGGGGCCGCCGCTGTGTGTGGAAGGCTGGTCCCTGCATCAGAGGCCTGGGCTGGGGGTGCCGGGGCTCCTGCCCCTCCGTCTGCATTTTCCTTGCAGACAGACAGTGGCTCCTCTTTCGCCTGCATCTGGAACAAGATCCTCTTCCTCTTTGCATTTCGAGGTTTCACCTGCTCTGCGCCCTGAAGCAGGTCGCTACATCCCGGGTGAGAGGTGGCAGGATGTGCCTGAACACGTTGAGTGGCTGTTGGCACAGGAGCTGCAGACGCAAAGGTTAGCAACCCAGAAAACCTTTCTGGTCCCTTCTTGGTTTAAAATGGAGCTCTGGAGAAGTGAGACTGCTGAAGAGCTGACCTCTGCACGGCGGGGCATCGCCACTTCGGCTGCCTCAGCCTCAGCCCCACCCTGCCTGAGGGGCTGCAGACGGTGGACGCTGAGGCCGCGGACGTGCAGCGTGTACCCGTGTCTCCAGTGCTCGTCTGCCTTGGCCTCCAGGTGGGCTGGGGCTGGTGCTGCCGGGATTCGCTGTGGAGCACCAGGTGGCCTCGTATGGTGGGAACCTGGCTGCTGTCTTCCTGGCCTGACCAGAGCAGGGGCGCGGCCCTCCAAGCTGCCCACGTTCCATCAGCCCCAGGGACGCTTGCGGGATGTGAGGGAGGACACGGTGAACCCACACCCCAAAGTGACTGGCCGTGGTGTCTGCTGAGCCTCCCGTGCAGGACTCATGGGGGACACCTGGGCTCCCAGGGCCCGGCTGGCCTTGGGAACGGCTCAACAGATTCTTCACCTCGGAGCCCTGGGTGTGTCGCCTCTGCACTGGGGTTCCTCCTGGAACTGCTGCGACTCCAAGCGTAAGCAGTGGGGTTCGCCCCTGCTAGGTTTCTTGGTGTGGATCCCTCGGGAAGGCAGCTGGGAGGGCAGGCCCCAAGCCCTGGGGTAGGACCAGTGTCCTGGGGCTGCCAGAGCAAAGGACCATCAACTGGGGACTTCCAACCACAGCACATTCCTGCTTCACAGCCCCGGAGGCTGGTTGCCCAGGACCCAGGTGTGGGCAGGGCAGGCTCCTCCTGCAGCCGGGAGGGAGAATCGGTCTGGCCTCTCCAGCTCCTGCCGGCTCCGGCGGTCCTCCATGTCCTTGGCTTGTGGCCACGTCCCTGCAGTCTCTGCCTCCGTGCACACAGCCCCTTCGGACCTGCGTCCTCTCCTCTTCTCGCAAGGACACCAGGCATCGGATTTAGGCCCACCCTGGTCCAGAGTGAACTCAGCATGACCTAACTAACAACATTGGCAAAGACCCTGTACTCAAATGAGGGCATGCTCTGAGGCTCTGGGTGGACACAGGTTTGGGGGACACTACGCGCCCACAGGGACGTCCTCCCCACAGGTGACAGTGGTGTTCTTGGAAGCTGAGCTGCCTATGTGCTGGCTCACAGTGCCTTCCTCTTCCCCAAGGTGGTGTCCATGCTCCAGGCGGAGGCCCTCTGCCCAGCCCCTCCTCCCCAGCCCCTCCTCCCAGACCCTCCTCCCAGACCCTCCTCCCCAGACCCTCCTCCCAGCCTCTCCTCCCAGCCTCTTCTCCTCCCAGCCTCTCCTACCAGCTTCTCCTCCCCAGTCCCTCCTCCCAGCCTCTCCTCTCCAGCCTCTCTTCCCAGCCTCTCCCCCCAGCCCCTCCTCCCAGCCTCTCCTCCCAGCCCCTCCTCCCAGCCCCTCCTCCCAGCCTCTCCTCCCAGCATCTCCTCCCAGCCCCTCCTACCAGCCTCTCCTACCAGCCTCTTCTCCTCCCAGCCTCTCCTCCCAGCCTCTTCTCCTCCCAGCCTCTCCTCTCCAGCCCTTCTTCCCAGCCTCTCCTCCCAGCCTCTCCTC
>NW_016107432.1:4599206-4606563 GCF_001604975.1 Cebus imitator
CCCAGCCTCTCCTCCCAGCATCTCCTCCTAGCCTCTCCTCCCAGCCTCTTCTCCTCCCAGCCTCTCCTCCCAGCCTCTCCTCCTCAGCTCCTGCCGCTCCTTCTCGGGCTTCAGTTCACCTCTCAGTAAGCCTTTACCGGACGGAGGCCGGAGGCTGGGCCTTGCAGGGTGCTGGAGACAGGACATGGCTCAGCTGGAGATGCTGCAGAGGAAGAGGTGGAGGCCTGAAGGCCCACCTCACTCACAGTCAACCCAACTGCTTCCTCCAACCTATGCCACGGCGCTGAGATCATTTTCAGAAGAGGAAGTGTGACAGAAATTTGAGACGGTTCACAATGACACAGGGATTAAAACTCACTTCAATTTGGGAGAAAAATGCAAAGTGTCCTTGTCTTCCAGAAGTTCCCAGCACAGCATTTGTGGGGAGGGTGGGCGGAGGGTCTGGGAAGCAGCTCTGGCAGGGTCCCTGCTGTCTGTCTGCCTCTTTGTAGCCCTCCCTGCTTGGGAGGGGTCGGCATGTTTATCCTCACTTTACAGATGAGGAAACTGAGGCTCTCAGAGCTCCAGGCACGTGCCCCAGGCTGCTCCCGCAGTGGCCAGAAGCAGAGCCTGGGTCCTGCCCAGCCGTGGGCCATGCTGCCTCCTTCCAACTCCCTTGCTGTCCCACAGGAGCTCCCACGCGTGCACGTGAGCGGTTCTCATGGCCTCTGACGTTACCCTGCTGGGCGGGGATTTGTAACATCGGGGCAAAGTGCAGAATGGGGACTGGCAGGCATGAGGATGGTACCTGACACCCTTGTGGGTCCCTGGCGGGTCCGCTGCTCTGTGGTTGTTGAAGGCAATTTTGCCTCCATCCTCACCAGCCCCAGGTTCTGGTCTGGGCACCACCATGTCTCCCCTGGACCGCCATGGGTGGTCCTGAGGTCTCCTTCCTCCTGTCCAGGCTGTCCTCTACCCCACACCCAGACCAGAAGCCCTGGGAGGCACTGTGGTGCCCCCATGCCCTCCCAGAGGGGGTCCGGGTCCTCTGTGTGCAGCCTTGGCACCCTCCCCAGCAGCAGCCCCTGGCGCCCTTGGCTCCGCCTCTCCACTGAGCCCTGCTGGGCAGCACCTGGTGCTTCCTTCATTCCGGGGCGGTGTGGGTGCTTGTCTCCGGCACCCTTGCCCCTGGTGCCCACATGTCTCTGGAACGCTTTCCCCTGGTGCCCGCACATCTCTGGCAGCCTTGCTCTGTCTCCTGTGCTTCCCTTTTTCATCACGAGGTGGGAAGCATACTGGCTGGTGGGGGCGGTGAAACCTGCCTCACTCACTTACCAGCCCAGTGACCTTCATGGGGACACAAATGCTTGGAAACTTCAGCCTCTCAACTGGAAAAGGGGATGGGGGCCTGGGCCTGTCTGGTGCCTGGCATGAGAAGAGGCTCACCATGCAGAGCCCCAGCCCCTCCTAGGCCCCCATGTCCTGAGGCGGAACCCAAGCCCCGGATGGTGCAGCCCAGGCCCCTGGGTGGCGTCCCCAAGCTACGGTGAGTCACAGGGGCCTGGAGGACCCCTGTCCGGCTCACGTGCGAGACTCTTTGGGCTTCCTGTGGGCAGCTCTAGAGACACCAGATTCTGTGCACAGAAGGACGGACTCTGGGAAGCTTGGCGGCTTCTGCCCTTGGGCTGGCAAAGCTGTCACGGTGTTCCCCACTGACCTCACACTGCCCGGGACCTCCAAGCAGGCCTTCCTCGGGATCAATAGCCAAGCTGGTCAGCTGGCAACATGAGGCTAATGGACAGAGAATTAAAGAGCTGGGGCGCGTATTAATCTGGACAGCCACGGGGCTGGACAGGGCTTGGGTGGGGCGAGGCGGGCGGCCCCTAATGGAGCCGTATTGACTAGGCCAGCGAGACCGCAGCCGGGGTTCATGTCACTCTGCAGCCCGGGACCTGGGGGTTGATGGATTTCAGTGTTTTATAGGTTTGGGTTTAAAAAGAGGTGACCTCTTTTCTCCCCAGATCAATATACCCTTTTTAGCCGAGCGTGATCACCAATAGTCCATCAGTGCAGTCTCTGGAGAGGCTTGCAAATATCTGTGTTGGAAATATTAATACCTGATCGTAACTGGGGCCTCTGGACACGGTGAGGGGCCCGTCTCAGCACCCCCATGACCGTCCGTGCGGCAGGGAGCCCTGGGGCCTACCCTGGGCCTCCAGACATCATCGTGCCAGGCCGACACAGACGCTCTCTCCTCCCTTCCAGGAAGCTTGAAGTCACTCGAAAAGGCCACCTGGCATCTGTCACCATGGACACCAGGTGGGTGGCATTGACTGCCCGTGTGCAGGGGACTCTACAGTTTGTACCCTCCAATCATACCCCCCACACCTGGGAGGGAGGGAGAGAGGGAGGGAGGTGGGTGTGTGACCTCATTTTAAAGATGAAGAAACCGACTCAGGGACTTCCAGCCACCAGGCAAGGCCATGCAGTGTGCAGATTCTGCGAGCTGCTCCCACGCTGGCTTCCAGAAGCCCCACTTTGGGAAGGCAGAGATGGGCCAAGCCTTGGTTTCCTCATCTTTGGACAGGGGCTCCTGCTTGGTCCTCTTACCAGGGGCTGGGAGCGTCAAAGCTGTGCAGCTCTGGGGCTGTGCTCTGCGGCACCCTGGGTGGGCGGCAGACCCTACCTCTTCTGCCCACCTCCATGCCCACCATGGCCCCCACTCGGGGCAGCAATGAAAAAGGCAAGGGCTTCTGCCAAGTCAAGGGTAGAAATGGCACTTCCTCCATGCAGCCCTCCTGGTTGCATCCTCACAGCCGCTTTGGCTCTCCTTTCCTGACCACTGGCCTCTGCCCACCCCAGGCCTCCCCTCCACGCCCTCCTCCCTCCTCCAGTTCCACTCACTCTGATGTGTCTCCACCCTCCGCCAGGGTAGCCTTTCTAAAGGTCAGATCCAACTGCATCCCACCACTGACTTCCAGATAAGGTCCACTCTGCTGGGCACTCAGGCCCTGCTGACCTGTTCGGTCCACCTTACCACCCTCTGATGCCTGCCCGTCCACCTGCTGCGGCCACGCTGCAGCATCCTGACCCCGGCCCTGTGCTCCTGCTGCCACACACCCCTCCTCACCCCCACCATGGGAGGGGAGGATGCCGCCCATGAGGATCGAGGGCCCTTCCTGTGGCTCTGTTTCCTTGCTGCTCTGTCCAGGGGCTGGAGGTGCCAGGGGCACAGTTGCTGGCCAGTGGTCAGAATCTGTGGACCACACCCTGTACCAGGTACTGTGCTAGGTTGTCCCTGCCCTCTTCTGTACCGGGTGCTGTGCTAGGCTGCCCTGTCCTCTTCTGTACCCGGTGCTGTGCTAGGCTGCCCTGTCCTCTTCAGTACCAGGTGCTGTGCTAGGTTGTCCCTGTTCTTTTCTGTACTGGGTGTTGCACTAGGTTGTCCCTGTCCCCTTCTGACCCTCAAGTCACAGAGCACTGTGATAACCTGCCTTTGTGGAGGAAGAGACCCAGTCCCAGAGAGGCCAGTGACCTGCCTGGGCCCACCCAGCAGAGTGCGAATCCCCTCGCAGCAGTGGGGGCAACAACGTCTGGACATTCCCGCCCCTCTCTGAAGCCTGAGCTCCCACCTGTGCCCTGCAGCGCCCAGCAAGCCCGAGGAGCAGGACTGGCCTGACCACCCCGCTGCAGGGCCTTCCCTCCTGTGTGCTCTGGGTGAGTGCCGGGCTGGGGCGCCTGCAGCCGTCCTTTTGTGGAGCTGCCCGTGGGGTTTCCTTTCTGGTTCTTGGAGGTGGGGGGGGGCTCCCTTAGGGGCCCTGGCAGCCCCTGTCTTGGGGTTCAGTTGGGGGGCTGAGGGCCCTCTTTGGGGTGGCCCCAGCTTCCTTGTCCCAGGGAGTCCTGAGTGTGGGGTGAAGGGTGGAGGATCTGGGGGTTGTGGATGGGGCCTGCAGGAGGGGGCAGAGCTCACGACCAGGCCTAAGAGGCTGCCCACGGGGCCCACTCCAGGCAAGAGCAGCTGTGGGCCGATGCCACGCTCTGCAAAGCCCTAGGCCAGCTGCCTCCCAGAGCCCTGGGCCAGTCTGGAGCTCAGTGTGGACGAGGAGGCCTCTGGAAGGTCTGCTCTCTTCTCCTGGGCTGCCGGGAATGGGAAGCTAGTCAGCCAGCCTCCCCCTCGGCCCAGCTCAGGGCCCCACCCATTGGAGCTGTCCAGTGTCCACTGTATGGGCCACATCTGCAGTGTGAGGAGGGGGTAACCCCCATTTAACAGATGAGGACACCAAGCTCCCAGGAGGGAGATGGCCCAGGGCCCAGCACCCAGGACGGGAGTCTCGAAGCTCAGGCCCAGGGGCAAGCGAGTCCCTGCCACTCTTTCTGCCCACAGATCAGCCCTCCCCCATCTGCCCCCCTGGTGGCCCTAGCCTGGTCACCTGCCACGTCCTCGCTGGCTCCGGGCACAGCCCAGCAGCCCTCAGGGGGACCTTCCGCCTGGTTCCCACTGCACTCTGTGGCCTCATGGCTGGCTGCTCACAGGCTCAGAGCCCAGGGTCAGGCTGGGAATGGACAGGCACAGGGAAAAGAAGGGGTGGAGAGGAAGAGATGGGGCATCGGAGAGCCAGAGGAGCCGTTCAGGGGACAAAGGCGTCCCCATGTAGAGTGTGTGCGCAGGCGCCCGCCCTGCTGGCAGTGAGACCCTTGTCCGCTCTGCTGCCGGTGGCTCTGAGGACTCTGACGGCACACATCAGTCAATGACTCAGCCAGCAGTAGGTGCCGTGGCCCCTCCCATCTTGGTGGGACCACCCCCTCTCAGACGGTCCTGGGTCCCTCCGACCACAGGACAGTGCTCAGGTGGGCTCCCTCTGCAGTCAGCGGCCAGGGGCCCGAGTCTGTGGCTCACACAGGAGTTTACCTCCACACTCCGAGTGTTTCTGCTCCGAGGGCAAGGGTGGCTGGGAGAGGGAGGCCACGGTTCCCGGAGGAGGGAGGGCTGGAAGCTCACGGGATGGGGACCCACAGTCTTCTGGGATACATTGACTGCCCCACGCTTCCAGGCCTGCACCCCCAAGGATCACCTCCCATTCCTGGGAAACACAGACCCAAGCCTGCCCGTGGGAGTGGTGGCTGCCCCTTCCTGACGGGCCCCACAGCAGGACCCAGCTGGCTGTGCTTTCTGAGGGGCCTTGGGGATGATGGAGAGAAAGGGATGGGCACATTGTGGGTGGCACGGGTGCAGGTGCGGAGCGCAGGGCTGGGGCCTCCCCCCACCACCGTCCACGTCCACCCACTGGCTTTGCTACCCGCACAGTGCACGTGTCCTTCAAGGATGGGGTTGGGTGGACCTGGCTTCCAGCATGAGCTCCCAGCCCAGAAGAGTTGCTATGAATGGCAGTGTGACCCTAGAAAGGCCCCTTCTCCTCTCTGGGCCTCAGTTTCCCCCTTGCACCAAGAGTCCTGAGAGGGCTGTTCTGCAGCCGTTAGTGCAGCACTGCGACTGTCTGGCCACCGAGTCAAGCCACCCTGCTGGCAGTTAAGAGAGCACAAACGTGTCCTGTGCTAAATAATTAATTTTTGCTCTGAGATAAAAACATCGTCTTGATTTATAACCCCTCCCAGCAATTCAGCCTTTCGATGGAAACCTGATTCTTAATTATTGTCCCCGGCCGGCTAGGAGGCGTATCCAGCTGCCAGAGGAGCGGCCCCAAATGCTCCCAGGCTTCTCTGAACCTCGGCACCAGCTGCTTCCCTGCTGCTGGCTCTGCATTCCACGTGGGACTGTGCTGCCCACGGCCCATGCCACACAAGTGGCCAGCATCCCCAAAGGCCTGGGTGGGAAGCAGGCCAGTGAGGGCAGCAGCCACACAGTAGGATTTCAGGAGCTTTGTCACCGCAGGGTGAACAAGGAAGACAGGGCTGGGCTGACTGCCTGGGCTGTGCCTGCAGAGGTGGGGCTGGACTTCAGCTGGGGCAGCCTGACTCCGGAGTCCACCCTGGCTCCCGGCCCGGGCGCAGAAGCAGCTGGCTGTGGTCTCCTCTCCAGCACTGGCTCAGGCTGCCCTGTTCACTCTGCCCAGAGGACCTTGGTGGTAGGCTCCTTCCCTCAAGCCCTGCAGGGGTGGAGGGTGACCCTCCTATCCTCAAGGGCCCACGACATGGGCTGAAGTTGTTATCCTATAAATGTTTACAGAACACAATGAATGAACAACACTGAGGAAAGTCAGCAGAGACAGGAGACCCGCCCGGGCAGCGTGCAGGTGGCCGAGGCTCTGGGGGTGCATCCTGGCCCCGCCTACTCCCCTCTGCCCCAGCGAGTAAGGTCCCAAGAGGGAGGTTCAGTGGTGGGATGGGAGCCTGTCTCCTTATCACTCAGAGGCCAGGGCTGAACGCAGGGGCCAGGGATCAGGGTCAGAGGTAGGGAGGGCATGGGGAGGGGGACTCCTGGGTTGGGTGAGTCATTCATTCTTTACCTGGGCGGTGCGTGTACAGGTGCTCACCTACTCGTCCAGGGGAGGGCTGCAGGGGCACTGTGGGTCACAGGGCTCTTTCGGCCAAACCCTCCCCTCCAGGCTGCTCCTCACTGTGCTTGCCCCTGTCACTGAGCACACAGCCGGGCAGTCCCAGCTCTACCCCCAAAACTGATGACATCCTGCCCCTCACAGCCCTTGGGGAGCAGGCAGGATGGGCCCCACTTTTCAGATGAGAGTCAGAGGGGTGAAGGTTCTGAGCTGCGGCTCCCACCGGGGTACAGACCGGTGTCTGCCCGCCTGGCCTGCCTCTCGCCCCGCTCCATCCTCTCTGGTCCCTATGGCCCCTGGTCAGGGAGGCATCAGCACAGACCCCAGGGCAACAGACAGCTGGTTCAGGCACAAGTCAACCCACTGTTAATTCAAGGCGGCTCACAGCAGCATCTGTGCAAAGCTGTGACGCAGCTGTCTGGTTTGTGTTGAAGAGCAGGGTGGCTAACCCCAGGTGGTCAGCGGCTGAGCTGTGGCTGAGCTGGCAGTGGAGGGCCTGCTGGTGAGGCCGTGGGCATTCTGTGAGCTCAGATACCTGGTTTAACTACTCTCATCACATCTAGGAAACACAAGCATGTTTGAACAATTACGGAAGGCCTGCTCTGTGCAGTGCATTCCAGTGGGCGGGGCACGGTGGCGTAGCTGGTACTGCCCTTCCTGCCACTCAGCCTCGGGCCCCTCGCACCAGCTGGACCACCGGCCTCCTCCTTTGCTGGCACACAGTAGGGAGGCAATGCTGGCGCACAGTGGGGAGGCAGTGCTGGCGCACAGGGGGAGGCAGTGCTGGCGCACAGTGGGGAGGCAGTGCTGGCGCACAGGGGGAGGCAGTGCTGGCGCACAGTGGGGAGGCAGTGCTGGCGCACAGT
>NW_016107432.1:4606703-4618211 GCF_001604975.1 Cebus imitator
GGGGAGGCAGTGCTGGCGCACAGTGGGGAGGCAGTGCTGGCGCACAGTGGGGAGGCAGTGCTGGCGCACAGTGGGGAGGCAATTGCAGCCCACCCATCACAGCCACTAGGGGGTTCTTCTTTCACTCGAATCCTCTGAAATGAGGCTGGGGTGACCTAACCCGTCCGCTTCCCAATCACGCTGAGCAAGGATTTGTGTGACCTCTACCAGTGCTGGGGCTGGGGAGGGGCTTGACAGTGGCTGTGAGAGGGTTTCCGCATCCTCAAGGGGGCCTTGGTGGGGGCTGCCAGGCTCAGGTGTGTCCCCGAGTCCCCACCAGGTGTTGGGGCTGTGCTGGGCTGTGCGCTGTGGACGTGACGGTGGGGCCGGGCTGCCCCCTTGGCCATCAGGACACAGGGAGATGGTCAGTGGCCAGCCTGGGCTCAGGGAGGGTCTCTGGTAGGACCAGGGACTGGCGGCAGGGGTATCAATAGAAGATTCTGAATGAGTTGCCATTTTTCCAGCCGCCACTCCCTCCTCTGCTACTGGAGATGCTCAACTTCCACCTCCTGCTCTGGCCTCCTTTGAGGCCACAGTGTCCTCAAATCCCTCTGTAAATGGACTTGCCCATGCCTTGGGAATCCTCCCTGATCTCACGCTCCAGGTAGAGTGACTCACTCCACCTTCATAAAGCTGCATGCTTGGAACAGCCATGTGGCACAGGAAGATTTGTTCAGCCAGATGCCACCCGTGGTGGCTGGGTGGCTCAGTGCCTTGAGGACAGGGCCACAACCTCTGCACTGTGGGGGCTGGTTCTTAGGGCACAGCAGGCGCTTGGTGAGCACTCAGTATTCAGGGGATACCCAGTGAGTGCTCAGTACTCAGGGGGTACTTGGTGAGTGCTCAGTATTCAGGGGTACCCAGTGAACACTCAGTACTTGGGGGTACCCAGTGAGTGCTCCGTACTCAGGGGTACCCAGCGAGCACTCGGTACTCAGAAGTTACTTAGTGAGTGTTTGCTGCATGAGTGAATGCAGGGATGAATGAATGAGCACCACTCTGTCCTCTGGGGCCTATATGTAAGTCACCTCCCCCCGCCCTCTCTTCCTCCAGCCCCCAACCCCTTGCGTATGCACCTGCCCTGATCCAGGCCTCATATCCCCCCACTGACCTCTCAGAGCCTCAGTTTCTTCATCTGCATTGGGTCATTGCAGAGCCGGAATGGGATGGGTATAGCTTGCAGCAGCCCCCGGCACAGTCGGGCCAAAGGCTGGCAGCCCCGGCAGGATGCATGGCGTTAGAGAAAACCAGCAGAGCACTGCTTTCCAGGGAGTCAGATTTTAGGACCAAAAAGGTGAGAATTTCTAGAACTAGAGCTGTCATTTCCCAAGGTTAGTAATTTGAGGAGGGAGCAGGTCTGGGGACACCAAATGTCCCACATGAAGCCAGCTAGACCCCCCACCTGGAGATGCAGGGTCTGTGCTCAGGTGTTGATGGCAGCCGCCCACCCAGAGCCTGGCGAGCCTCGGGACAGGCCCCTCCCCCGCTCCTCAGGGAATCCCTGGCTGCAAACCCCCCTCCTCTGCTCTCCTCCCCTCGTACTTGGCCCAAGGAACATCAAAGTGAGCCACCGGCCCCTGAGCCTCCGTTCCTCATCTGACATGTGTAAGACAAAGAAAACCTCAGAGAAGTTTAGTGTGACGCGGCAGAGGAAGGGCCGCACCTAGGTGCCCCAGCCACCACGGCTGCCTCCCACCGCTCAGCCTCAGGTCCCTTGAGCCAAATGCGCCAGCCTCCACCTTTGCCGGCACACAGTAGGTATGCGATTGCAACCCACCCATCGCTGCCGTCAGAGCTTCCTTCTTTCACCCAAGTCCTCTGCAATGGGTCTGGGGCAGCCTGACCCATCTGCCTTCCAGTCACAATTGCAAAGGACTCATGTGACCTCTGCCAGTGCTGGAGCTGGCGAGGGGCTTGATGGTGGCCGTGGGAGGATTTCCACATCCTCAAGGGGGGTTTTGGGGGTCCTTCATGGGAACTGCTGACTTCTGCACCCCTGCCCTGCTCAGAAGCCCGGGGCTGGTGGGGGAATGGTCGGTCCTCTCCAGGGGTCAACTCACAAGTGGGGAAAGACAGGCCACCTGACACCTAGGCACACCATCAGCCCCGCGTTCCCAGACCACAGTGCGGAGACAACCACCTATGGGGTGAGACTGGACCCCAGACAGCGGACTCAGGAGGCTGGACCCTGGATGGCAGGCTCAGAAGGACCTGCTCAGCACCAGGTCCCAGGCTCCTGACACCATCATTACAAGCAGGGGACAGGGTGGGTGCTGAGTGACTTTCCCCAGAACCCAGGGTCTCAAGCAAGCAGGCCCCTCCACTTCCCTGGCGTCAGGGAAGGCCTGTTGATGCCGTGCAGTTGGGCTTTGGGCACAGAGCGGGCTGAGAGGGAGGCGAGGGGCCCACAGAGCCACAGCACGCGCCACTCCCAGGAATCGTGACAAAATGAGGGTATCTATTTGTTAACTGAAAAAAAAATCTGGCCGGGCGTGGTGGCTCATGCCTGGAATTCCAGCACTTTGGGAGACTGAGGTGGGCAGATCACTTGAGGTCAGGAGTTCGAGACCACCTTGGCCAACACGGTGAAACCCCGTCTCTACTAAAAATACAAAAATTAGCTGGGCGTGGTGGCAAGCGCCTGTAATCCCAGCTACTTGGGAGACTGAGTCAGGAGAATCGCTTGAACCTGGGAGGCAGAGTTGCAGTGGGCCGAGATCGTACCATTGCACTTCAGCCTGGGACACAGAGTAAGACCTTGTCTCAACAAACAAACAAACAAAAAACAGAAAAACCATGATATATATGACTTTGGAAGGAGAGGGAGACTTCCTTTCTTCTGAAGGGTCTCGGCCTGCGAGGAGGCCTTCCAGGAAGGAAGAGAAGCAGGTGCTGGAAGGAGGAGGGGCCGGGGCAGGGGCGTCCTGCCCACCAGGCGGGCTGCACAGACCCATGGAGCAGGTTATAGGAGGAGCTGTGGCTCTTGCCGCACGTGGTCTTGATGCGTGCACATTGAAGAAACATGCATGTAACATACGACCCGTGTTCACACTGAGGGGGAGGCGTCACATTTAAATGCATCACAACTCCTGCAGGAGCCGGCCTGATGAAAAAGTAAAAGAAGCAAATGCATGACAATCAGGCCCTATACATCGAAAGGTCTTTTCAGGACACGGAGGCACGCGAGTGAGGACACAGTCTCTGGAAACTGGCCAGAGCCAGTCCGTGGTGGCTGGCCTCTCATCAGGAGAAAGTTCCAGAAATCGTCTCTTGCTCAGTGAAAGCTAGGGTTACGCTGCCGGAGAAGGGGGTGAGCTGGTGGGCGTCCGGGCCTGGGTGGGCTGTGGCTGTTATGTTTCTTATTTCCAGGCCGGGCCTTGCTTAGCTGCTGGAGAGAAGGAAAGCCCTGTGGCCAGACGTTCTTATTCTTAAGTGCATGGGTGGCTGGCTCAGCCCGGGCCCCGCAGGGCCTCAAGTCCTGTTTATAATTTGGCATCTTATGGCCACCGAGAGACTGTTCTGCTGGTCGCACGGCCTCTATTCTAACAGTAACGCTGGGCAGTGGTGTCTACACCCCGGAGGAGATGGGGTAGAACGAGGCGAGGCTGACCGCCCATCCCATCACGGCACAGAACTCAGTTTTTAAGTGTTTCTGGGGGTCCCCTTGGTTGCCAGGAGGTCCGTTCAGGAGGTGGGGGGCCTAGGGTTTTCTGTTTAGTGTATACACTAGAAGTGTTGGACAAGGCCAGGGTGTGTCACACTGACAGGGACGCTTTTACCTTCCTCCCTCCCTCTGCCCTGGGGACTCACCCAGGATCTCCAGGTGCCTGGAATGGAACAGGCTCCTCGAGGGCCGAGGGGTGACAGCTGCCTGCCTGTCCCCAGCAAATGGCACTGAGTTAGAAGGAACCCCATGTCTGGATTCCCACCTCCAGGAGTCACAAGCCATCGCTCCTGGTCTGGGGAGACCCCCTGTATAGCAGAGTGCTGGAGGGCTTTTGAAAGCCCCTGCAGGCGTGTCACAGAAGGGGAGGGAGTAGGGGGCTCCACGCTGGGGCTGCAAAGGACCAGAGGAAGCAGGAGCCTCTGGAGACCGGCAGGAAAATGAGCCTAAAGTGCTTTGCTTCCCTGGAGGCCGAAGGGAGGGGCAGGGCAGTGGGGACGGAGGCCCTGCCGTGGGGGCTGTGGTGCCACCCCCTGCCCGCTGCAGACTTGTTCCCAGGCTGGGGGGTCAGCTTGGCTTTGTGGCCTTAGTGAAGAAGTGAGAAGCAGCTAGGCTGGAACTCAGGCCTTCAGTTTTGTGGGAGATTGAGGCTGAGCGCAGGAAGCTGGGACAGTGGTGTGGGCAGGAGACACCTTTTCCAAGGAGCGCCACATGCGTCGCCCAGAGGCACAGGGGCCGGGCGGGATGCCCACTGCAGCCACATGTCCCTAGGCCTGGCCTTTCACACGCCGTTCTCCAGCGGCCCCTCCGCCGGCTGCGTCCCTTCCTCTGCAGGGCTCAGCACACGTCCTCTTCCTGGGAGCTACCTATGGCCTTCACCAGGTGGGGCTGGGCCCCTCCCCTGCACCCCACCCCAGCTCTGGTGGTGGGTTTAGCTCCCCAGAGAGGCTGCTGGTCCCAGGGGTCAGGGCTCTTGCTCTTTCACCTGCGCCACGGTCACCGAGGCCTGGCTGGAGGCTGGCCCATGGCATTTGCCAGATGGATGAACAAAGGCTTGGAGGAATGGGTGGAGCTGATCCACGCCCATCTAGCCAGGTGCCGGGTGGGTGCCGTGGCTTTGAGCACAGTTTTGAACGCACAGCCGTGGATGAGACTAACGAAAGCTACGCGCGTCTGCAAAGCCCTTTGGCGTCCTACGTGGACGGAGGCCACCAGCGCTGGAAGATGCTCCAGGGTGTCTGGCGCACGTGGGAACAGCTTGCTCCCCACGGCCCCCAGACACGCATTCGGGGTGGCCCGATGGCCTCCAGCTGCTCCACGATGGGCCCTGGGCCCACCGGCACCCCGCTCGCAGCTCTCTCTGCTCTAAGAAACACCTAAGTCTGTGAGTCCAAGATTCTATAATGTGAATATCCTATTACTATTATGGTTAATAACAGTTGTTGCTAATTATTGAGCACCTGCTGCATGCCATGGTGCGTGGCCTGTACTAGACGCTGCCTCTAAATTTCTACTCAACCCTCCCAGAGTGAGAGGGGTGCTCGTATTTTCCCATGTAGAGATGGGGAAACTGAGGCTCGAGAGGAGAGGACCCAGGGGAACTAGAATAGGGAAGCGGGAGCTGGTTAGAAGCCCTGGCTGCCACCAGCTGGGAGATTTAAAAGGAGTTAAATGACTTGCCCACAGCCCCAGAGGGCTGCTCCTGGGCAGACGAGGCCGCGCTGCTGGCCCTGAGTCCTGTTTTCAGGCCCTTGCTGTTGGCTCCGTCCCTAAGGAAGGCTAATGAAATAATGTTGGTGTGACATGGCTCTTGTCACCTGAGAGTGTCTAAGTGCTTTATAAACAATTAACCGGATCTCGCCCACTCCCACAGCCAAGCATGATAGCCCGGGGGACCGGTGATGGCCCGAGGCGGGGGGCGGCCGGGGAGGCAGCCCGAGCCCCCTGCGCCTGGGAGCTGGCACTCTTAAACCACAGGAGCCTGGGCTCACAGAGCAAAGAGGCTGAAAGTCACAGACATTTAAAGTAACAGGCGGAAGCTGAGAATCGCGGGCTGAGAGAGTTTTGCACTTAAGGGGTCTTAACATCTTACATCTAAAAACTAGGGACTCGGTCAGAGCTGGGCTACTTACCAGCTCCGCCTTCCTCTCTTCTGGTTTCCCTGGGCCCGCCCCTCCTGAGCCTCAGTTTCCCCATCTCTACACGGGGAAATGGAAGCACACCCCTCTGAAAGGCTGAGTAAATAATTTTGAGGCCATCCCTACAACAGGCCACACACCATAGCATACAGTAGGTGCTCAATAAGTGCTAAGTACTGTTATTAACCATATTGGTCATAGGATATTCACGTTATAGAATCTTAAACTCACGGACTCAGAATCTTGGATGCGTCAGTGGTCCCCTCCCCTCAGATCGGATGCTCTTCAGGGTGTCACCGCACCTGCGCAGGAAGGAGCTCTGCTCTCCCCCCACCAGGGCGCACACCGGAGGTGTTTAATCCATGCTGGGGAATCAGATGTCTTGTACCTGAGAATCCCCAAATCTCAAATCTGTGGATTCACAGGCGCGTGGAGTGAGGGGCTCTTGGAGGCCATGTGGTTTGTGCTCTGGCCAGGCAGGGCTGGAGATGATTCACACTCCCATTGAATGCCTCCCCTGACCGGGAGCTCACTACCCCCCAGCGCTGTTATTGCAGTCATACGTCTCAGCTCCCCGCGTCCCCACAGGCACGGACCGATTGCAGACATTCATAGACGTTTATGCAGGGCCTGCTGTATGCCAGCAGAAGACGGAGGAGCCTTTCCGGAAGGTCTGTCTGGAGGTCTCTGACAAACTTCCGTCCTCTCCCCTGCCTAGAATCACCCCTGTGATTTCAGGGAAAGCTTCCAACCACACCGTGGAGGGGACATCTTGTTATCCCGTTGCTTTTCAGCTGAGGCTGCTTCGGAACACAGGAGGCAGGGAAGTGCTCCCAGCCAGGAGGGTGTAGACAAGCAGGGCTCCAGCCCCCGCACCTTCCCTGAAGACGCCACCCCCACACACATGAGGTGGGGCGTTCTGGGCTGGGCAGCAGGAAAGCCCTTGCTTCTCCTCAATGCGGGTGGTAGCTCACACAGCCCTGACTACCAGGCTGGGTCCCAGCGTCCTCATGGGGGAGGTCACGTGCCTCCCTGTGGCCTCTGCCCTCTGCTTCCTGGTGCCAATCACCTGGGGCTATGGTTGCCCGCTTCCTGCCCGTCTGTGCTGCAGGGCTCTGGGCTCCCGCAGGCCACAAACTCTTCCCTGCTTTTGGCCAGGGCCCAGCACAGGCTCAGACCCAACTAGGGGTTCAGCAAAGTTCTGCTGAAAGGAGTGTGCGCTTCACAGACGCCACCTCCCATCAATACTATACCATCATCCCCCTGTACGAGGAGCTGACAGCTGGGGAGCTGAGTGAGCGGCCAGGCAGGCAGTCCTCTGGGTGCCCTGTCCCTCTGTATCACACCTTCTGTGGCTGCATACGAGGGCCCACTTCTGCCTCAGTTTCCCCATCTGAGCACAGAGGGGGGCCTCGCTCTCCTTGAACTCACTGACCCTCCCCTGCTCCACTGGTGTTTATTTCAGCCTGGCGCGTGTGTCCTGAGAGTAAGCAGACTCAGGGAGCTTTGCTGAGAGGAGGAGACAGTCGAAGCGAGGCGATGCTGCTTCCTGGACACCTGCGGCGAGCCACCCGCCCTGAGCTCCGCACGCAGCAAACTCAGGAGATCTCACAGCAGCCTGGCGTGCTCTGTCCCTCGTTTGCAAGTGAGGAAACCGAGGCACAGCACTGTGAAGTGACAGGCCTGAGTCACGCATCCCTGGGGGCCGATCAGGGCTTTCCCCGAAGCCCTCTGGCCACAAAGCCCCGGCACTCAACCCCTGTGTGCTCCACTCCCGGCGCCTCTTCTGCTTGGAGGACCCTGAGAGGCCTGAAGGCTCTCCCCAGTTATGAACTTGGCCCTTCTTTCAAAGGCGAAATTGTCTGGCAGGATGAGAGTGAGGGAAAAAATTACAAAACGGAATAGAGAAATGGAGAACTCTGTGCTTGTAGTGACAGGAATGTCATTCTGGCAGCCTGCCTGGCCACCTATGGGAAAGTCTCAGAAAAAAGGAGTGGAATGGCACCTTCCGGCACTGCCCACCCCCCCAACCCCCTGCAGCCCACAGCTGCCCAGAGTGGCATCTGCCATCTCTGGGCCTGGGCCCCCTCTCCTCACCCCTGCCTCAGGGAGTGGCCTGGGCCAGCGGGGGCCCACACATGTCTGAATGTGACATGTGCCTCACACAGAGCTGGTCTCCAGAGAGACTGAAGGATGGACAGGCTCCGCAACCATTCACACTGAACAGATCCAGAGCACACAGAGGACAGTGGCCATGTCTGCAGGAGACGGCCATACCCAAAGACACTGCGTCCTCACCCTGGGAGCACCCAAATCCTCATGCAAGGAGCATCCGGGTTCTCACCTAAGGAGCACCCACTTCCTCACTCAAGGAGCACCTACCTCCTCATCAAGGAGCACCCAGGTCCTCACCCAAGGAGCACCCACCTCCTCCTGCAAGGAGCACCCACCATCTCTCTTCACCCCCATCCAGCTCTGTCTCTGACTTCTCTGACTTCATAAGGTGCCTGAATGTCAACACTATGGCTTTCTGGTTCCAGGACTTGAGAGGCAGTCGGTTCCCCAGGCTGCTGTATTATTCATAATAATTGAAATAGCAGCTCTTAATACTCTGTCACACACTGCACTGGATAGAGAGTGTCATACAATAGATGACACATTCCTAAGGAGCACTGTGATGGCCACCTGGTCCAAACAGCCAGGCGCAAGGGCATCCTTCCCCTGGGTGCTGGTGACAGTGGGCTCTGGACCTCCGCCTCCATGCATCCCCACCAGGAGATGCTCCGTCTGTCAGCACGCAGCCAAGCCCGTGGGTCACATCCCATCAGAACCTGGCTATGGGGAGACAGGTTGGCCCGACTCCAGCCTGGCAATACCACCCGGGGAGCTGCTTCCTCTCCCTCATCAACAAGACAGAGATGATACCACGAAGTGACCAGGTGGCCTGGCAGTGACGCTGTGATCCGTTGTCGGACACAGTCTCCGGCAAACGGTGTGTCTCATGTTTCCTGTGGCGCAGATGAGCTCCGTCCGCTCCTTCCTGGGGCACACGGCAAAGGTGTTTCCCTGTTTAGCAGAACGTGTGTGTCCCAGCTAAGGCAGGCCCATCTCACCAGGTGCCATCGAGGCCTTCTGGGCTGTCACCCAAGGCAGAGCTAGGGGCATGAGAGGTGGCAAAGTGAGAGTTTGCAGACAGGCGGGTTGGGTTGAGAGAGTGGGTCTTGGGGCGCTGGTGGGGATGATGGGGGATGCGTGGAGAAGCTGCTTGCACCTGAGACGAACGGCCTTGGCCCACCACCTGGAACTTCAGCATCGCCTGCCTTGGGGTCTGCACAGCTTCACCGAAGGCCTGACCACTGCCGCCCCGCAGCCCTGAGCCCTTTGGCCTTGGGCTCCTTTCAGGCACGCGGAGAGGGCGCATCGATCTCCTTCCTGAGAACGCATTATCCTCGCGTGTCCTTGTGTTAATGTGCTGCGCTAATTTCCCCATCCCAGCTGCGCACCCCAGGTGCCCAGAGCCTTCCTCGCTAGCCCCCCGGGAAGGGGCTCATCCTGGGGAAGGGGCATGTCTCTGAAGGGGGGTCGCCTCTGCAAAGTGCTCAGGAGTGTTCAATGGCTCCCCTGGGGCTCTGGCTTCCCTGCTAAGTGTCGTGGGGCCAGCGTGCAGGGCCCCGGGACCGCCAGCAACAAGTCTGCCCACCCACCCTCAGCCAAATGTGGAGCTCTCCTCGCCAGCAGGCCACAGCTCAGCACACAGAGACTGAGGGATCCGCAGGCTTGGCCTACCCCCATGGGGCTTTGCATCTCACAACCATGGCCCCTGTGAAACCCCCCGCCCTGCTCACCCATCCTAGGGTCAGAGGTAGCTGCCCAGGTCAGGTCCCTGGCCTCCAAGGAGCAGCCGGGACCCTCTTGCCTCAGCTCCCCCCCCCCTCCTCGGCCTCCTTGCTGCTCTAACCACACC
Organism: Cebus imitator; assembly: GCF_001604975.1. Taxonomy (NCBI): domain Eukaryota; kingdom Metazoa; phylum Chordata; class Mammalia; order Primates; family Cebidae; genus Cebus; species Cebus imitator. Next base: position 4,616,509 of record NW_016107432.1, read on the forward strand.
CCCTGCACCCCGTTTTTCCCCCAGGTCTCCCCACAGCCTGCATGGGGCTTCCTCGCGGGCTGCCAGCACACCATGCAAAGCAATGGTATCATTTATGTGACACTCTAAAATGGAGTTGGCCTGGGGACTTGAGGGAAAGAAACGCATTCCATTGTCTTTGTACTATACAGTTAGGACAAGCTTTCATATTGAATTTGTATAAAATTTCCAAGAAACTTTTTCTAAATTTCAGCGAGAAGCTGGCGCGTGCAGCACCCCACGAGCAGCTTGGGCATTTTTCTGTAGCACTTCACGAGTCAGATGCCAAGGAATTCTCCATCAGGGCTTTAGATAATTTCCCTTTCAAATTCCTGCAGGACACCGCTGATGAGAAAGGGACAAACATTTGCATCGAGGGCTGCAGCCGTCAGAGGCCGCAGCAGCGGGCACTGGGTTTAGGAACACCAGCGGCTGGCTCTGTGATTTTTATTTCATTGAAAAATGTATCTTACAATGTCCTGTGACCACAGAGACCCTGGAGGTGACTGACCGCTCTCACATCACAAACTCCAAAGCCAATGGCGAAGCCCTCACGTGCAAATTACCCAGCCTGAGTGGCCCAGCTGGCCTCGGGGCCCAGGGCGCTGCTGGTGCCCACTGCCTGCAGCTGTGTCCCAAGGGCCCCAAGAGCCCCAGCCCCAGCCCCGAGGGCCACTCACTCTGTCACCCACCCTGACCCTGGGACACCAGCCTGGGCCTCGCCCGAGGCGGGTGGATGCTTGCGATGCTGGAGTTGGTGACAGGGGGCAGAGCCTCTGAGGGGCTCCCAAGTCCCTGAGCACAAGTGCTGATATGGCCGTCGTGACCACCATCTGCGGGGACCACAGGGCTCGTCTCCTGACCCTGCCACTTAGGCACCCTCTGAGGAGCCGCTGCCAAGGCTGTGGTGGGCAGGAGACCAGCGAGTCAGGGCTTCACTTCCTCCAGGACCCAGAGCCCCAGCAGTGGGCAGAGAAGACCAACAGCTCACCACCCCCTTCGCAGGTGATGCTCCTTTACAGATGGCTCATCTCCGCAGGCCACCCTACTTCACAGGTGACCCACCTGCAGGGGTGACCCTCCTTTGCAGGTGACTTTTATTCACAGGTAAACCACCTGCCCAGGTGACCCATTTGTGCAGGTGGCCTGCCTTCACGGTGACCTCACACACAGCCCGATGTGCCCAACACACAGCTTGGGAAGCTGCACTCTAGCCGCCATGGGTTACTGTCCTCATGCCATTCGTGTTTTTCCATTTGTTCTCTGCATCCCCCTCTAGAATGTTCCATGAGGGTGTGGTCCTCTTCCGTCTGTGACTCAGTACCAAGAGCAGAACTGCCATCCCTAGGAGGTGTTTAGTGACTGCGTTGAGTCAAAGCCCGGGCAGTGGCCCCATGTGGCCAGGTCCCAGATGCATCGGATCTCCTGCCAGACAGTGTCAGCCCCATGCCCGCTGATGAAAGGCGGCCTCCCTGGGGGCCTGGGGCTGGAGGGTGGAGGGAGAGCCTGGGATTCCCTCGAAGGTCAGCTGGATGGGTGGATTGAAGGCTCCTTCCAGTCCAAACAGACTGGAAATCGGAACATGATATTTGGGCAGCAACAATTCAGCGATTTCACTGCGTGGGGAGCGGAGCCCGGGAGAGGGGGTGAGGAGGGGGCAAGGCCTTAGTGAGGGCGTGAAGCCC
>NW_016107432.1:4619524-4638728 GCF_001604975.1 Cebus imitator
GAGGAGGGGGCAAGGCCTTAGTGAGGGAGTGAAGCCCGGGAGAGGGGGTGAGGAGGGGACAAGGCCTTAGTGAGGGCGTGAAGCCCGGGAGAGGGGGCGAGGAGGGGCAAAGGCATGAGTGAGGGTGTGAAGGTGGGGGAGACAGGTGAGGAGCAGGGGATGAGGCCTCAGTGAGAGGTGGTGCATTGTGTCTAGCGCTGGGCAGGGACCATCAGCTCAACGGTGGCCCAGGCCTTGGTGTTCAGCTCAGGGACACTGCCTCCTGCCCATGGCTCCTCCACCCCCTTGCCTTGACCCCTGACCTCCCTGCCTCACCCCCGCTGGGCCCCTTCTTCCTTGTCCACGGAGCCCCTCCCCAGCATGCCCAGCCACCCCCGTGGGCCTTGTCCACGGCCCTGCCCTGCAAATGACAGTGCCTCAGGCCCAGGACCGGTCGCTGGCGGCTCCTTTGGTAAGACCTCGTTTCTCGCAGCCGCTCCTCTGTGCTGTAGCTCACCCTGATGGAGGCTTTCCTGGATGAGGTTGGGGGATTTCCCTGGTTTTCCCTGAAAGCCCAGCTCAGCTCTAAAATCCAGGTGCCACCTCCCGGCCAGGTGCCTCTCTGGACCCCTGGGAGGACTCCTGCCCTTTAAGGATCACTCCGCTGAGCTCACCATCCACAGCAAAGTCTACAGCCAGTTCCTGGTGATTTCTTGGTTTTACTGAGGCCCTGCAGCGTCCCTGGGCTGCAGTGATCTGTGAACTGGTCCTCCCCTCCTCAGGGCTGTGAGCCTCTGGGCAGAGCGGCTTCCTCGGTACAGATTCCTCCCCAGCTCAGCGTGGGCTGGTGTGCGGTTCACACCCCGTGCGCTCTGAGTCTGGGGTGTTGGTGCTGGTGCGGGGAGAGGTGGGAGAGAGAGCAGCTGGAGGGAAGAGCGAGGCTCCAGAGTCCGTCCCGAGGGGCGTGGGCGTGCATGACCACTCACTGCCCGTCCAGGCAGGCACATGCCTTGCTGGGCAGCCTGCACAGCTGGGCTTTCCTGGGCTGGGACAGAGGGGAGCAGGTTGGCAAGCTGCCCCAAGGCCGGCCATTGCTGGGGAGAGAGCCATTCAGCTGTGAGATGCACAGCCCTGATTGGCTGGAGCCCGGATGGTGAATGGGCGTGTAGGGGCCTCCAGAGTGACCTGGAACCCAGAAATGATCTGCCATCGCCAGATGTGGCCCAATTAATGGGGTCAGGAAGGGCAGTCATTGTGGAGCTCCAGGGAGGGTGGCAGCTGCCTCTGTGCTCCAGGCCAGCTCTTGTCAGGAACGTGGGCCATTCTGGTCCTGGCTGTGGGCTTGGCCCAGGCCAATCTGGGCACAGAGGCTTGCGGGGGCTCTGGCTGCCTTCGTTCTGGCCAGGCAGAGTTCAGGCTCTGAGTCTGGGAGGAGACAGAGTTGCAGAGCTGGGAGCACCACACAGTCCGGGAAACAGACAGCAGCAGGGGCTCAGGATTCTGGGTGGAGCCCAGGCCGTTCAAGACAAAGAGGGGCTCCTGTTGCCCCGGCAGGCAGTGTGAGGATGGACCACACCCCTCAGATTGCACCAGTGCCTTCACCATGTATGACGGTCACTTGGACTTTTCCAAATGGCAAAGGATGTGGCCAGCAATTACTCAAGGTCACATTCTGCCAGCTCACATCCACAGAGACCTCCTCTCTCACTCTAATGCCAGCGTCACATCCACTGGGGGCTTCTGATTGGCCTAGCCCGGGCATGTGTCTTCTCTGGCAGGGGTGTGGGAGGCAGGGCTGGCAGTCCCAGGGGAACCACCCAGAGGCGAGAGGGTGTCCCCAGAGCTGAGTGAGCACGTTCACCGCAGGGAGAAGCAGGGAGGGGTCTAAGCAGACTAAGCCAGCGCAGGCTGTGGCTCCAGGGGTATCGGGGAGGGGCTCGGCCGGACTCTGAGACAGGACGGAGGGAACAGGAGGTCCGGATGTGCCCCGTCTCCCCTGCTCCCAGGCAGCACCCAGCTCTGGACATCAATCCCAAGTCCCCAGGAGTTGCCAGGGTCTGTTCCAGATCCAGGCTGAGAAAGCAGCCCCCATCCAGGACATGCTTGTCTTGTGTTGGAGCGAAAGAGCAAGAGACAGCCCCCAACCTCGCAATCATGTTGACGTTTTTAAAAAATGTTATTTTCTAATTTGCATACTGAAAAAATAACTCTGTTGCATATAGTTTTGACAAATGCGGTCGCATAACCATTACCACAATCGAAGTGCAAAATCGTTCCATCCCTTCCCCACCCACCCCTGTTCCCTCTGTAGTGAAAGCCTCCCCGCCCCTTCGCCCACTGCTCCCAGGATCTGGGCTCCATCCCTGGAGTGTCCATGACATTCTCCACAATGTCACACGGACAGGGTGACGCTGTGCGCGGTTTCTGACCCGGCATCTTCGCTTGGCGTAATCCCTCTGAGATGCGTCCACATCATGGCGTGAACCGATGCTTCCTCTTTTCCTCTTGCCGAGTGACACTTCCTGGCGTGACTGTCTTGTAGCCTGTTAATCCACTCTCCACTTGAGGGACACCTGCTTTGCTTCCAGTTTGAGCAATTGTCAGTAAAGCTCCTACAGCTATTGACATTTGGGCTTCTGTGGGAACACAGGTTTCATTCCACCTGGGTAAGTGTCCAGGACGGTGACTGCTGCGTCCGGCGGCAAATGCACGTGGAATGTGATGGGGCACTGTTAACCATTTTTCACAGGTTCTCACCAGCCGCGCAGGAATTCCCGTCACTTTGCAGCCTTGCTGGCATTTACTACCGTCAGGGGTTTTGTCTCGTTTTGAGCTCTTCTCACCACTGTGGCATGGTACCTCGCTGGGGTTTTAATGTGCGTTTTCCTAATGCGTCATGCTGAGCAGCTTCTCGAGTACCTATTTCTTAAAATAATTTTTATTTCCATAGGTTATTGGGGAACAGGTGGCGTTTGGCTACGTAAGTTCTTTAGTGGTGATTTCTGAGATTCTGGTGCACCCACCACCTGAGCGGTATACACCTGCTTCCCACCCTTTCCCCTGAGTCCCCAAAGCCCATTGTGTCATTCTTATGCCCTGGCATCCTCATAGCCTAGCTCCCACTTATGAGTGAGAACACACGATGCTTGGTGGTCTCCAGTCTTACCCAGGTCACTGAGAAGGCCATTAATGTATTCCTTTTTACGGCTGAGTAGTGTTCCATCGTATGTATATATAGCACAGCTTCTTTATCCACTCGTTGATAGATGGGCCTTTGGGTTGGTGCCGCATTTTTGCAATTGCGAATGGTGCTGCCATAAACATGAGCGTGCAAGTATCCTTTCCATATAATGACTTCTTTTCCTCTGGGTAGATACCCAGGAGTGGGACTGCTGGATCAAATGGTAGATCTACTTTTAGTTCTTTAAGGAGACTTCACACTGTTTTGCACAGTGGGTGTACTAGTTCACATTCCCACCAGCAGTGTAGAAGCGTTCCCTGTTCACCATACCCACGCCAACATCTTCAAGTACTTAATCGCCATGTGCTTATATCTTCATTGGTGAAGTGTCTGTTCAAACTTTTTGCCCATTTTATTACTGAATTGACACTATGCTTATGATTGTGCTTTAAGAGTTCTTTATGTCCGGGTGTGGTGGCTCACGCCTGTAATCCCAGCACTTTGGGAGGCCGAGGTGGGTGAAGTGCTTGAGCCTAGGAGTTCGAGACCACCCTGGCCAACATGGTGAAGCCCCATCTCTACAAAAAATACAAAAATTAGCTGGGTGTGGTGGCGGATGCCTGTAGTCCCAGCTACTCAGGAGGCTGAGGCAGGAGAATCACTTGAACCCGGGAGGGAGAGGTTGCAGTGAACCATGATCACACCACTGTACTCCAGCCTGGGCAACAGAGTGACACCCTGTTTCAGAAAAAAAAAAGTTCTCTCTATATTCTGGATACAAATCCTTTTTCGGATTTGTGGTTTATAAATATTTTCTCCTGGTCTGTGGTTTTTCTTTTTGTTCTCTATAACAATGCCCATTTGCAAGGCAACCTTTAATAAATTAAAAGCTTCTTTGTTTCCTCTTATGGATCATGCTTCACCGCAGCAGCCCTCAACCTTTTTGGCACTATGAACAGGGACCAGTTTCATGGAAGACCATTTTTTCAGGGTAGGAGGATGGTTTCTGGGTGACACTGTGACACCTCAGATCATCAGGCATTAGTGAGATTCTCCTAAGGAGTCCACAGCCTGGATCCCTCACATGCACGGCTCACAGAGGGGTTTGCACACTTATGAGAACCTCATGCTGCCACTGATGTGACAGGAGGTAGTCCTCAGGCAGTCACACTCACTGACACACCACTCACCTCCTGCTCTGCGGCCTGGCTCCTAACAGATCACGAACTGATGCTGGTCTGAGGCCCGGGGTTTGGGGACCCCCTGATTTAGTGGGTGGCTATAAGAAAATCTTACTTAACCCAAGGTCTCAATTATTTCTCTCTAAACTTTTTATAGTTTTACGTTTTACACTGACGTATGTCATCTGTCTGAGTTAATTTTGTATGAGGTGTGAGGTGTGGTGGCAGCCCCTGGTTTTGTGCGTCTTATCTAATTGTTACAGTGCCACGTGTTAAAGAGACAATTCTTTCCTATTGAATTGCCTTTGCACTGTTGTCAAAAATCAGTTGGCCATATGTGCAGGTAGGTGTCTTCCTGGACCTTCTACTCTGGGCCACACTGATTTATTTGTGTAGCTTTATGGTAACTACTTACTATAAAATTAGATGGTGTGGGCCAGGTATGGTGGTTCACGCCTGTAATTCCAGCACTTTGGGAGGCTGAGGCAGATGGATCCCCTGAGGTCAGGAGTTTGAGACCAGCCTGGCCAACTTGGTGAAACCCTGTCTCTGCTAAAAATATAAAATTAGCTGGGCATGGTGGCACATGCCTGTAATCCCAGCTACTTGGGAATCTGAGGCAGGAGAATTGCTTGAACCAAGAAGGCAGAGGCTGCAGTGAGCCGAGATTTCTCCACTGCACCCTAGCCTGGGCAACAAGAGCAAAACTCTGTCTCAAAAAACAAAACAAGAAAAGGAAAAAAATTAGGGAGTGTGTGTACTTCAACTTTATTTTCCTCAATCACTTCCTACTCTTGACATTTTGCATGGAGGTAATTTTAGATTTACAGAAGAGTCGTGAGAATACTACTGATATTTCCTGGACACGTTTCATTCAGTTTCCCCTAACGTTAGCATCTTATATAACCATAGTAAAATGATCTATACTAAGAAATTAACATTGATGCATTGCTATGACTGAAGTAGAGATTTCAACAGTTTTGCCATTAACGTTCTCTTGTATTCTAGAATCGAATCCACGATTCCACGTTGCGCTCAGTTTTTGTGTCTCCTCGTTCTCCTCCAGTCTCTGACAGCTCTTCAATCTTTTCTTGTCTTTTATGAAGAGACTTAGAAGTTCTTGTAGACGATTTCTCAGCTTGGGTTTGTCTGACATTTTTCATGGTAACACTGAGGCCTTGAATCACGGGGAAGAACTGCAGAAGAGATGTACCCTATAGCAGAGGCCACCCCATGTGTCTTGATGATGCTGGGCAGGTAAGCCCCAAAACTGGGGCTTAGCCCAGGAGGGTCTTTGGCTTCACCCAGGAAAGAATTACAGGACAAGTCGGTGGTGTTAGATGGCAGCTTTTATTGAAGCAGCAGTGCACAGCAGAACAGGAGTACCACTCCTTCATAGTACAGGGCTACCCCACAGGCAGGGTGCTCAGAGCAGGAGCTCAGAGGCAGGGCTGCATTCATATTTGTAACCACCTTTAGTTACGTGCAAATTAAGGAGTGAATTATGCAGAATATTCTAGGAAAAGGGTGGTAACTTCCTGGTCCTTAGGTTGTTGCCATGGAAGGGGGTGGTAACTTCTGGGTGTTGCCATGGCAATGACGAACCGACAGGGCACTGGTGGGCATGTCTTATGGAAAGTGGCTTCCCTGTTCTCCCTGTTTTAGCTAGTCCTCAATTTGGTCTGGCATCCAAGCCTCACCTCCTACCTCATTATCACTGGTGATACTCACTGAGATTCTTGAATAAGGTGGTACCTGCCAGATTTCTTCTTCGTAAAGTTAGCTGTTTTTCCTTTGTCGCTCCTAATATTTTGGAAGAGATACTTCCAGGCTATGTAAATATCCTGCTCCTCCTGAAACTTCTGAGGCAGGAGATTAGGGTGTGGAAACAGGAAGCCTTTACCTCAGCCTCTGATTGGTAAAAGGCCAAGTCTTTATTTGCATAGGGTGTAATCAACAGGAAAACTCTGAAGGGTACTTAAACCCCAGAAGATTTTGCTGCTGGGCTCTTGAGCTGCTCACTCGAGCCTGCCCCCACTCTGTGGAGTGAGCTTTTGCTTCAATAAATCTGTGCTTTTCTTACTTTGTTCTGTCATTGCTTTGTTTGTGTATTTTGTCTAGTTCTTTGTTCAACATGCCAAAAACCTGGACAGCTTGTAGTCAAGACCCTCCACCAGTAACGCTTCTGCCGACGAATATTTGCATTCAGCAACGGACTTTGTGTAACATTAGGACTGTGATGTTCTAATAATAATGGTCTATTTCCCTCATTCTTTCCATATTTCGTATTTGGAATTCTGGAAAGAAAGAGTGGTCACTTCTCTATTACTTTATTGATTTATTTAGTTCATTATTCTTGATATCAGTATGGACTCGGGTTATTTATTTTATTCTTTGGGTTCAAATTCAGTATTTTATTTGTCTATTTTGATGGTTAAATTGTTCCAGTGCTCCTGTGCTCTTTTAACATGCGCCTATCTCTTTTTTCAGACCAATTCTCTGCATTCTAGCACCCTCAGATGTTCTAGGCTCACCTTGTTCTTTTTCTCCTGCACTTTTTCATACGATTATTTGTCATCTGTGCTTCCTCTTCGATGAATTGTTTGTGTAAATATTTACCCCTTTTTAAAAGTTTGTTTTTTTGTCTTATGACATTTGAGAGCTTTAAAAAAATTTACAGTAGCCTCCCCTTATCTGTGGTTTTACTTTCTGTGATCTCAGTTGCCCAGAGTATAGTACAGTGAGATATTTAGAGAAAGAGAAAGAAGAGGAGAGGGGTGGAAGAAGGTAGGCTGGGGGGGGGGGAGAGAGAGAGAGACCACATTCACATAACTTTTATGACAATATAGTTATAATTGTTCTATTTTATTACTACTGACTGTTGTTAATCTCTAACTGTCACTAATCTGTAGATTAATCTATATCATAGATACACATGTAGAGGAAAAACCTAGTATATATAGGGTTTGGTACTGTCTCTGGCTTCAAACATTCACTGAGGATCTTTGCATGTATCCCTGTCAGATAAAAAGGTGGGAGGACTGCCGTATATATATTCTGGATATTGTGTTTTATCAGAAATGTGATTTGAAAATAGTCTCTTGATCTATGACTTGCTTTTTCATGCTCTTAATAGGTTTTTTTTTTTTTTTTAACTTGTTTACAGAGAAATTCTAGGTTTGGATAAGGTTGAACTTATCAGTGCCATTATTTTGTGCATAATGTTATTGGATCTTCTCTATGCATTCTGCCCAATTCAAGGCCACACAGATATTTATCCCATGTTTTCTACTAGAAGTTTTCTAGTTTTATACATTTTACAGATGTTCCAATTTGATGTGGTTTTGTTGTAAAGGTTAATGACTTAGTTATTTAATTGCACATGAATGCACAACTTCTTCAGCACTATCTGTTGAAAAGATTGCCATGTTTTTCTATTCAATTTCTTTTCCCCCTCTGGCAAAAGTCATTTGACAATATTTCCCCGGATCTATTTGTGGGCTCTATTCTGTTCCGATGACCTGTATGTCTGTCCTTACACGGATACCACACTGTCTCGATTACTATAGTGTTGCAGCAGGTCTCTAAATTAGGCGGTGTGGGTTCTCCAACTTTGTTCTCCTTTTTCAAACTTCTAGGGGCTCTATTCGTTAATTTGCTTTTCCATAGACAATTTTGATTCAACCTGTGTAATCTAAAACACAAACCTGCTGACATTTCATTAAACGTATAAATGAAATTGTATAGAAATGACATCTTAACAATTCTCAGCCTTCCTTGCCATAAATGTCACCAATTATTTAGTTCTTGTTTGATTTCTTTTATCAGTGTTTGTCATTTTCTGCATGCAGACTTTGCATACTTAAAAATGTATACCTTAGTTGGGTGTGGTGGCTCACGCCTGTAATTCCAGCACTTTGGGAGGCTGAGGTGGGTGGATCACTTGAGGTCAGGAGTTCAAGATCAGCCTGACCAACGTAGTGAAACCTCTTCTCTACTAAAAATACAAAAATTAGCCAGGCACAGTGGTGTACATCTGTAATTCCAGCTACACAGGAGGCTGAAGCATGAGAATCACTTGAACCCAGGCAGTGGAGGTTTCAGTGAGCCAAGATTGCACCACTGCACTCTAGGCTGGGTGACGAAGTGAGACTCTGTCTCAAAAAAAAAAATTATACCTAAATATTTTATTTTCTGGTAATGTTAGGTATTTTTTCATTTAAAATTCCAATTCTTCTTTGCTAGTATATAGAAATACAATTAGTTTTTGTGTGTTGATTATGTTTCTCATGACCTTGCTAACCTCAATGATTAGTTCTAGAACTTTCATGTACATTTAAAAAAATTTTTCTACATAGACAACCATGTCCTGTAGGAATGGGGTTTTATTTCTTTTTTTTTTTATCTGCATGCTTTTAATTTCTGTTTCTTGCCATATTGCATTGGCTGGGACTTATAGTACAGTACAGAAATGCTTGAATAGGAATGGTGAGAGAAGACACCCTTGCCTTGTTTCTGATATTGGGAAAAAACATTCACCGATAAGTTTAGCTGTCCATGTTCTTTTTCAGATCAAGGAAGCTCCCTATGACTTTTAGTTTTTTGAAAATTTTCTTCATCATCAATAGATTTTGAATTTTATCAGATACTTTTCCTTCATTTATTGAGATAATTACATGGTTTTTCTTCTGTAGTCTATTAATATGATGTATCAGGTTAACTTAACATTTTGTAACTTCCTTTGTATTTCTGGAATAAAACATGATCATGCTAATATTATATTGAGGGTTTACACACCTTTATTCATGAAAAATATGGGTCTATAATTTTTTCTCTTTTGTAATGTAGTTGTGTGGTTTGATACTAGGGTATTTCTGGACTCATAACATAAATTGGGAACTGTTTTTCCTATTCTATTTGTTGGAAGAGATAAGTGATATTGAATTGACATTATTTCTTTCTTAAATATTTGATAGAATTCTCCAGCAAAACCATCTGGGACTGAAGTTTTCTTTTTTCCTCTAAGCACTGTTTTAACTGTATTCTTCAAATGTTGGTATATTTTATTTTCATTTTAATTCACTTTAAAATATTTTTAAATTGCTGTTGACACTTGCCCCTTTACCCATGGGTTACTACAAGTGTGTTGTTCAGTTTTGAATATTTTTTTCTTCTACCTTTCTGTTACTGATTTGTAATTTACTGTTATGTAATTTACTGTAATTTACTGTTATCTATAATCAAAAGATCTATATTCTTTTAGATGTGCTGAAATGTGTTTTATGGCCCAGATGCATTATTCTGTTATTGGGTGGAGTCTATACATGTCACTTAGGTCTAATAGTGTTGTTCAGGTCTTTGTTTTTACTGATTATCTGTTTATTTTTCTGTCCGTTCCTGAGACAGAGTTGACATCTACAACCATAATTGTGGATTCATCTGTTTCTCATTCCAGTTCCATGCATTTTTAGCTAATGTATTTTGAATCTGTTGCTAGTTGCATACACATTTAAGATTGTTACGAGTTCTTGGAGAATTGACTCCTTCATCGTTATATAAGGTTCCTCTGTATCTTTGACAGTTTTCCTTTCTTTACAGTTTACCTTGTGTGATATCAATGGAGTTCTCCCGTTTTCTTTTATGGTCTGTATTTTCTTTTCCTTCACTTTTTGTAACACATTGATGATAGTTTTATATTTATAGCAGGTTTCCTATGTACAGCATGCAATTGAAACAATCAAATCTGACAATCTCTGCCTCTTATTTGGTATCTTTATACAATCCACAATTAATGTGATGATTGATGTGCTCTGATTACAATCCATCATTTTGCTTACCATTTTCTATTTGTTCTGTTTTTTCCTTCATTTCCTTTTCTTAATTTTTTGGCCTTCTCTTTTGTCAGTTGAGCAATTTTTATGATGCCATTTTATCTCCTCTACTGACTTATTATTTATACCTCTTTAAAAACCTTTGAGTGGTTACCCTTTGGCTCAAATCTACATCTTTAATCAGAATCTACCTTCAAATAATATTGTACCACCTTGTATGTAGGATAAGGACCTCAAAACAGCACATTCCCAATTCCTCCTTCCCAGCCTTTATGCTGTTGCTGTCATACCTTTACTGTTACGTATGCTAACACGCAATACGGTGTGACTATTCTGGTTTTAAGTGTTTTTCTTTTATTTTAGAGCAATTAGAAAGTAGAAAAAAAAATAAACTTAATTTTACCTTCATTTATTCCATTTCTAGCACTCTTCCCTTCTCTGTGCAGAACTAAGTTTCAGTTAATATCAATATCATATAGTCCTTGTACCCAAAGAACTTCTTTAGCATTCTTTTTTAAAAAATATATATTTTATTGCGTTTTGGGTTTTGGGGTACATGTGAAGAGCATGCAAGTTTGGTGCATAGGTACATACATGGCAATGTGGTTTGCTGCCTTCCTCCCCATCACCTATATCTGGCATCTCTCCTCATGTTATCCCTCCCCAAACTCCACCCCCTGCTGTCCCTCCCCTAGAGTAGGTCTGCTGGAAATGCAGTTTCTCAATTTTTGTTTATTTGAGAAAGTTATTATGACTCCTTCATTTTTGCGAAGAAACTTTTCTGTGAGTTAACAGGTTTGGGTTTTTGGTTTGTTTTGTTTTGTCCTTCAGCACTTTAGAGCTTCACTCCCTTGCTTTCTGTGTTACATGATTTCTGATGAGGACTCTGTTGCAAATTGCACCTTTACTCTTCCGTAATGCTTCCCCCAACCCCGCCCTGGTCTGGCTGGCTTCAATGTTATCTCTTTGTCTTTGGTTTCCAGAAGCTTGACTATAATATGCCTAGGTGTGGTTCTTCATTTGCTCTTGTTTTGGTGTGCCTGCTAGTCGTGTTCTCTGAGCTTCCTGGATCTGTGTTTTGGTGTCTGTTGTTCATTTCAGTGAATTTCTGGTCATTCTTTCTTTAAATATTTCTTCTGCTCATTCTCTCTTCTAGGATTCCAGGTATGCGTATGTTAGGAGTTTGATATAGTCTCATAGCTCTTGGATGTTCTATTCCATCTTATTCTTTTTTTCAGTTTGGGTAATTGTTTTTGACTCGTCATCAAGGTCAGTGATTCTTTCTCAGCTGTGCGGCATCTACTGATAAGCCCATTGAGGGCACTCTTCCTCTCTGTCTCTGTGTTTTTCATTTCTAGCATTTTCATTTGATTCTCCCTTAGAGTTTCCATCTCGCTGCTGAAATAACCCATCTGATCATGTGTCCCCTTTCTCCATTAGAACCGTCAACATGGTAATCATTGTTAATTAAAATTTCCTTCGCAACATTTCCGACATGTGCATTCTTTCTCTCTTATGAGTGCAATTATTTCCCCTTGTGTTTTTGTATGCATCAGAATTTTGTGTTAAAAGCCAGGCATCTTGCATGGGCACACCTTCCTCCTACTGGACTCTTTGTGTGGGGTTTGAATTAATCTAGTTAGGGGCTGGGCTAGGTTTGAGATGTGTTACTGCGATCACTCTAACTACTTCAAATGGCTGTACAGATAGTTTGTGTTTAGCAACATCTGAGTCTAAATTTTGGGTTTTCCTTTTGCACTGTGCTTCGGAGAGCTTCCCTAGGCCCTCCCCTCTCTACTCCCTTTCTCGGTGCCAGTCTGCTGTTTCTGGTGTTGCAGATCTTCTCAGCTTGGCAGCAGGAGGGGGAGGTGAGTAAGCTTGCCAAGGCTCTGGACAAGTCTTCGTCTTAGGTTTGCTGTGGCCCTGGTTCTTAGGATTGTGGCCTTCTCGGATCCTCTGCTCTTTTTCTAGCCACAGTTGTGGACTCAGTCGTCAACCCTGTCTCCCACCTGAGGAGGAGAATCCTCTTTCCCCAGTCTCCTCCTCCAGCTGCAATGCATTTCCACTGACGTACTGCCCAGGTTCAGGCTCTTGTACTTTGAAGGACAGAGGGGAGAAGGGCCTGGCTGGAATTTCACACCCTTCCATGTGGCTGCTCGACCCCTCCCTGAGATCCACCACAGTGGACCCAGCTTTGGGATTCTTTCACACTTTTCCATGAGCATCTGGTGGGGTTTATGAGACAGTGCCAGTAGACGATGGGGAATCCTCCAAATTCTGCAGCCATGGGAGTCTGCACTGCCCTGCTAGGCTGCACCTGCCTTTGCCAGTTTGTCTGCTGTTTCTGCTGGACTCTTCTTACCAACGAGCCATGGTAAATTTCCCAGTGAGTGTGCTTAGTCTCCTCTCTGAGCAGGTGCGGGCTTGGCTCCAAGAGCCCTGCTGCTCATGGCCGTGCCCGGGACGGTGCTGCAGCCCCTGCGCAGTGCCCGGAGAGCAATGCTGAGGTCCAGAGGCTCAGCCCTGTCCTTCTGAGAGCCTCCCAGACAGGGTCTGCACACTGACCACTTTTGGGGTGCAGGAACCAAGGTGCAGAGAGGTTTAGGCACTCACCCTAAAGACCTTGGCACCAGCCACATCGCAAGCCTGCCAGCCTGGCCCCAACGCCTTGGCCTTCCCTACCTTCTCCTTTGTCCACACCATGTGGGAAGCAACAGCACCTCCAGGAGCAGGGCTGGGCCCTCCCCCCCACCGCCTGGGCAGAGGGGTACCACAGAGCTTAATCTGTCTAGGGGAGGTGACCCGTATGTGGAATCTGTCGGGCAGCCCAGGGCTTGCCAGTTTAAGGATGCACGATTTTACTCCAGGTCAATCATCCCCTAGGCTGCCCGAGGCTTTGGAGCTTGCTGAATAAACTCCTGTTCTCTTCCCACGGACTGACTCATCTGGAAGCTTCCATCTGGGTAGTGGGCCGGGCTCACTCTGGGAGGTCACGTGGCATCACCCCCCACGATTCCGCGCACCCCCTGCAAGGGCCGTGCCACTCTAGAAGACGCCTGAGCCTCTGGCTTCCTTCGAATACTGAGGCTGTTGTTCCGCAAGAGCCAGGGTTAAATGGCCCCCAAGCGGGCACTGGGATGCGCTCACTGCTGCGCCGCTGCTGGGGCAGCCAGCGTCCGGGACGGGAGCGCTCCTGCGTTTTACATGACTGCGGGGCCTGTTCCTTGCGCCTGTCTGGTCACGTCACATCACGGAGGGTTTCTCCCCGCGGCCGGCAGGCTCTGAGCACAGCCGGGGTGGCGTTGGCAGCACAGCCGCTGCCGAGGCCTCGCTGCAGAGGTGCTGGGCCACAGCCACGCTGGGGCAGAGCCGTGGGGTCATCGGCATGTCCTTTGAAAGTGGGCATTTCCCCAAGTCATGCAGGTGGAGGGGAGAGAGAAGCCAAATGGGACAGCCCCCCCCGCCGGCTGCTGCTTTTCCAGAGATGGAAACGTGGAGAGTAACTGGGGATCGCACATGATTGCGTGAACCACAGGAAGGCTGGCGCTGTGTGAGAACCTGTGTGGGGGGAAGTGTGAGCATGCCTGCACCTGTGTGTGAATGTGTGTGCATCTGTGTGCCTGAACATGTGTGTATGAATGTGTGTGCACATGTGTGCACGAACGCATGTGCCTGTGCCTGTGTGCATGAACGCATGTGTACATGTGCACGAACGCGTGTGCCTGCGCCTGCGTGTATGAATGTGTGTGCACATGTGTGCACAAACGCGTGTGCCTGTGCCTGCGTGTATGAATGTGTGTGCACATGTGTGCACGAATGTTTGTGCCTGCGCCTGCATGCATGAACACATGTGCACATGTGTGCATGAACGTGTGTGCCTACGCCTGCGTGTATGAATGCATGTGCACATGTGTGCATAAATGGGTGTGCCTGCGCCTGCATGTATGAATGCGTGTGCACATGTGCACAGAAGTGTGTGCCTGTGCCTGTGTATGAATGTGTGTGCACGTGTGCACGAACATGTGTGCCTGCGCCTGTGTGTGAATGCGTGTGCACATTGTGCATGAACGTGTGTGCCTGCACCTGTGTGTATGAATGCATGAGCACATGTATGTATGAACGTATGTGCCTGCTCCTGTGTGTAAGAATGTGTGTGCATCTGTGTGCCTGCGCCTGTGTGTATGAATGTGTGTGCACATACGTGCACAAATGCGTGTGCCTGTGCCTGCATGTATGAATGAATGTGCACATGTGTGTATGTGTGTGCCTGCACCTATGAATGTGTGTGTACATGGGTGTATGAATGCGTGTACTTGCACCTGTGTTTATGAGTGTGTGCACACTGGCACGGAGTATGCATGTACATGAGTGCATGTGTGTGCGCACCTGTGTGTGTGCCTGGATATGTTTGCGTGTGTGTGGAGTGTGCAGGTGCATAAATATGCGGATATGTGTATTAATGTATGTGGTGTGCACAAATGTGTGGAATGAATGTGTGCATACACATGTCTATTGTGTTCATATATGTATGTGCAAGTGTGTGGGTGTATGTGAATGTGTGCATTGTATGGATTTGTACATGTATGTGCACACGTGTGTGAACTCAGATGTGCACATGTGCATGGTGTGCACGTGTTTGAGATGGAGAGAGAGCTTTTTGTGGGCACCATCCATGCCCAGCCGATTCCCAGCAAGTGAATCAATGATTCAATAACTCAATACATCAGTGAACTAATAACCCAAAGAAGAGGAGGCATTTGACACCCACACGCCAACACCCACCTGCTGCACAGAGCATCACATCACACCGCAGGGTCAGAGTGCAGACCTGGATTTCCTGTTTTCAGACTGTGAGGATGACGAACATTTTGTTTCTTAAGATCTTGAAAACGTGGGTTGCACTGTGCCACCCCCACCCCTGCCGCAAAGCCCCTCCGTGGTTGCCTGGAACACAGCTTGAAGCTCCTTGGTTCTGCCCCCCAGGCCCGCAGCACTGGCCCCAGTCTGGCCGAGCGAGCATCTGTTTACCTAAGACCTTTCCCCTCCTGCCCTCATGGAGCCTCCACACAGAGTAAACGACCACTTCTCTGAGCCTTGATCTCCCTGTTTGTAAAATGCAGATACGATGCCTTCCTTGCTGGGCAGTCGGACTGGGGCCGCCCCCTGCTCAGCGCTGGCCTGGGTGCAGTAACAGGAACTTTCTTTCTTCTGCCCTGCAAGCCTGTCTTCTCAAGTGTAGGGTCCATGTTTCTCCATTTCAGTGGCCCTCACAGAGTCAACTCTATGCCTTGCAGACAGCAGATGCATGACACAACCATGTGGTGTGAACATGAGGAGACCTCTCTTTTCCAGGATGTACACGATTTCCACGGCTGCGCCCACCACATGCCTGATGGCCTCACCAGAGACATAAAGCGGATGCCAAGAAACTTCCCCCAAACGGGCTGGCTTGCTAAGCCCAGGGCCTCCTGTCCAGCTGGCGCTGGGGGCAAGGATCCCATTTTCTGTGACTCTTTTTGCTCTGATGGTCAGGTTCGAGGGCTGCACGTGTAATCTGAAGCACTCGGTAGCGATCTAATTAAATGTTAACACATCATTAAAGTGATTTGCGATAAGCACAGTTAACAGTTTGATAACTCCAGTCCGGGCTGACTCCATGCTGAAAACAATCACTCCCAATCAGGAGTGGGCTGTTGACATCTGCTGAATGTTGAGGGGACCCCCGTACAGCTGCCATGTGCCCAGCCCCGGCGTCGGTGCCCAGAGACGCGGGAAGGGCTGTGTGTGGACGTGGGGTGCTGCGGTGGCGGGGGGAGCAGTTAATCCCAGGGTCGCTGGTGTCTGGGTGTCCCAGCAGCAGCCTGCACGCCTTGCCTGGGATTAAGGACGATCTTGGTTAACACTCTGTAATGAAGGCAGCCTCCTGCTTGAAGGCTGTGAATTACTGCTTGTTAATGGGATTAATTGCCTTGGGAAGTAACTCTGCATTTCCGTGCGTCTGGTGATGTGGGCAGAGGGATGGGAGCTATTTTTGTTTGAGTATCAACACTGTGAGTTGGAGGCATGGGAGAGATGGTGCAGGAGGGAGGCACGTTTGCTCAGGGAGACAACAGCTTCAGAAAATACAAAATGGCCTTGTAGCAAAGCTCCAAATAAAGGACACATGGAGACATCCCAAAAGAACAAGGGGGGCCCACAGAAGATCAGAGTCTGTAGGAGCTGGATGGCGCTGGGAGATCGTCTTAGTGAATCCTCATCATTTGACAGCCAGGGACACTGAGGTCCAGAAGGAGAGGTGACCTCACTGTGGAAGTGGGGAACATTAGTACCAGGGTGGGTCTGGAACCTGGGGAGCCATGTTACTGGTGAGCAGGTGCAGGCTGCGTGTCTGGAAGGGTGGGCATGGGGATCAGTTGGAGGCTGCTCCAGGGCCCCAGCACCTGCTGCCTCATGGAGTGGAGCGAGCGTGAGAGGGGTCAGTGCCCTGGGAATGCCTCCCCCCAGCCCCTCCCCCCACCCCCCGCTCCTCTCATGGACCAGCCTTGCTGCAGGATTCCAAGTTCCCAGAAGTGAGGTTGAAGATTCAGACTGGACCCAAGGTGCACTTTTCAATTGCTAACGTCACTCGCTGGTGAGTTCAATTTGGCTCAAAGATAATTTACAGAGCACCAACCACATGCCAGGCACGTGGATGTTCACGGCACCTTCCTTTCTCATCTCCACTTGACACTCCACTTGAGACACCACCTCACTGCTTCCTGGGCTTGGCCACATAGGCCTTGCGGCAGTGTGACCGGCGCTGGGGTCACAAGCGTCGCTCCTGCCGCCCAGGAACTCTGCACCCTCGTCTCTCCAGCTCCTGCTCATTTCTCCTGTAGGTGTCGGCTTCAAAGCTGCTTCCTAGAAAAGCCTCCCCAACTCCCAAGGCTGGACTAGGTGTCCCCATGTAGCCCCCTGCAGCCTCCACATTTGGCTTATCCCCTTCCCCTTCACTTGCCCATGTCTTTCTTACCTGACTGCACACCTGCCAAGGCTGCCCAGCTGTGAGGTGGGGACAGCCTACTTCTGGAAGCCCCTGTTTCCTTATCTGTAAAATGACATGAGAATAGCCCCACCTCACAGAGCGTTTGTGAGGATTAAATAAAATCACACACGAGAAGCCCTTAGTGGTGTCTGGGACCAGCTAGGACCAGCCGATGTTAGCGGTTATCACCGGTACTGTTCTTAGCAGAGATGGTGTCTGTTGGGTTTGCACAGTGCTGACCCAGGAAGGGAATTGCGGTCAATTGCCACTGTGTTCCCTTCTCTTGAGGAGCTCCCTCACAGTGAGACAAGCAAATAGACCAGGCCAACGGTGCCAGGGCTGCAGGAAGGGTAAGCCTGGGGCCGTATGGAGAAGAGGAGGGAGATGGAAAGCTTAGTTGAGGTGTGTGCTTCCCTGATCTGGGCCTTAAATCATGAACCAGGCAAGGGATATGGGAGTGTATGTGGGTATATTTGAAAGCAGGTAGAAGTCAGGGAGAGGGATATTCCAGGCAAAGGGAACAGCATGAGTAAAGGTACAGAGGCCTGATGTTCTACATAGGTGTGAGCATTTTGGTGTTTCTGGTGCATAAGGTGCAAGGAGGGTAGGGTCTTATGGACAACTTAAGGTGGAAAGAGACCATAAGAGGCAGGAACTTGACATCTCTGCTAAAGAAGAGGAGTGAGATCCTATGTCATATATAGAATATGTGGTTTGTAAAGGGTTTATCCAGTTTGACAATCTTGTACTTTTAGTTAGAGAATTTAGTCCGTTTACATTTTATGTAATTTCTGATATGGTTGGATTATATTTACCATCTCACTATTTGTTTTCTATTTGCCCTCCCTTTTCTCTCTTTCCTTTCCTTATTTGAATCAATCTTTTAAAAAATTATTATATTGTTTTCGTCTATTAACTTATCAGTATTAGTGGTAATGTAGAGATAAAGATGTGCATTATTCATTTATAATAATTGAATAGAAATGATTTCTTTCACCACTTCCCTGATGCTTTTAGAGCCTTGAAACACTTTATTTTCCCCTCCCATCTTTTACATGATCATTTTTCTACCTTCTATTTATATACATTTAAAACTCTATACTACATTATTATGATTGCTTTTTTGTTTGTTTGTTTTTGAGATAGAGTCTCACTCTGTTGCCCAGGCTGGAGTGCAGTAATGCAGTCTTGGCTCACTGCAACCTCTGCCTCCTGGGTTCAAGCGATTCTCCTGCCTCAGCCTCCTGAGTAGCAGGATTACAGGCACCTACCACCATGCCCAGCTAATTTTTTTGTATTTTTGGTATAGACAGGGTTTCACCATTTGACCAGGTTGGTCTCAAACTCCTGACCTTAAGTGATCTGCCAGCCTTGGCCTCCCAAAGTGCTAGGATTACAGGCATGAGCCACTGTGCCCAGGCTATTATGATTGTTTCAAACAGTCAATATTTGTAAGCATATTTATGTTTGCTTTTTTTTTTTTAGACAGGACCTTACTCTGTCACCCAGGCTGAAGTGTGGTGGCACAAACACAGCTCACTACAGCCTCGATTTCCTCAGCTCAAATGACCCTCCTGCCTCAGCCTGCTTGTAGCTGGGACCACAGGTGTGAACCACCACACCTGGCTAATTTTTAAATTTTTTGAAGAGATGGGATCTTACCATCTTTCCCAGGCTAGTCTTGAACTCCTGGACTCGAGTGATCCTCCTGCCTCAGACTCCCAAAGTACTCAGATTATAGGCAGTAAACACTGTGCCCAGTCTACCCTCGCCTTTTTTTTTTTTTTTAATTCTTCATGCCTTCCTACATTTCTGTGCTTTAGCCAGAAGAATGAGGGCTTTAGCAAGATTATTTTTCTTTTGCCTACAGTATCTATTTTAGTCTTTCTTCTTTTCTTTCTTTCTTTCTTTCTTTCTTTCTTTCTTTCTTTCTTTCTTTCTTTCTTTCTTTCCTTCTTTCTTTCTTTCTTTCTTTCTTTCTTTCTTCTCTCTCTTTCTTTCTTTCTTT
>NW_016107432.1:4638903-4686280 GCF_001604975.1 Cebus imitator
TAGTAGAGACAGGGTTTCACCATGTTGGCTATGCTGGTCTCGAACTCCTGACCTCAGTTGATCCTCCCACCTTGGCCTCCCAAAGTGCTAGGATTATAGGCATGAGCCACCGCACCTGGCCTTAGTATTTCTTTTGGTACAAGTATGCCAGTGGCAAATAAAACAACAATTGTTGTTTGTCTAAAAGGGTATTGCACCTTTATTTTAAAGGATAGTTTAGGTATAGAATTCAAGGTTGAGACGTCATTTCTTTCAGTGCTTTTAAAAGATCATTCCATTGTCTTCTAGTTTCTGTGGTTTTCTTGAGATATCAGTTTGTTTTCTCGTAACTGTTTTCCTAAAGGTAATGTGTATAAGGCATTGTTTTCCCTCCTGGATGTTTTTAAAATTTTCTCACTGTATTTTTTTAAAAAATTGTTCTCTGCCTTTTTTGTCTTCTTTTCCCCTCAGTAGTTTTATTATACTGATAAATGAAACCAACTACTAATTGTAGTTGGTTTCATTTTCTTCTTTTGTATTTCTCCTGGAAATGCCAAAACAAAAAGTTTAGGATTTGCGGAGACTTTTGAATTTGTAACTGTATTTCTTATGACTAACTTAAAATTTTATGCCAATATTTTTTCAAATTTTCCTCTCTATGATTGTCTTAGTTTGCTTGGCTGGTGCAACAAAATGCCGTAAACTAAATAGCTTAAGCAACAGACATCTATTCCTCACAGTTCTGGAGGGCAGGATGTCCAAGACAAGGTGCTGGCCAATTTGATCCTGGGTGAGGGCCCTTCTTGTTTGCAGATGGCTGTCTTCTTGCTACATCGCCACATTGTGGGGGGAGGGAGATTTCTTGTGTTTCTTCTTATAATGGTATTAATGCTATCATGAGGGCTCCACCATTAAGATCTAATTACCTCCCAAAGGCTCCATCTCCAAATAGCATCCCATTAGGGCTTGAGGCTTTCACATGTGAACTGAGGGCAGGGAGATAATACAGTCAGTATCACCTGTTCTCTGCCTTTTCTCCTTCTGAAACTCCAGTTATAAGTATATGAGATATCTGTATATTGTCCTGCATGCCCCCTATGCTGTTTTATCCATTTTCCATTATTTTTTCTCTATGTGAAATAATTTAGGTATTCTCTATTGACCTGTCTTCCATTTTACTAATCCTGCCTTCTGTGGTGTCTAATGTGCTATTAATCTATCTACTGAATTATTAACTTTTGACTTTTCATTTTTAAATTTTGTTTAAATTTTTATTTGTTTTTAATATATTCCAATTCTCTTTTGAAATATCCCTTTAAAAATCTATCTGTTCCATAATGAACTAATGATTGTTACTTTAAAGTCCTTGACAGCCAGCACCAATATTAAGATAAATGTTGTGTCTGTTTCTATTATATTTTCCTCCTCAGCTTTCATTCATATCATTCTGTCTCTTGGCATCCTAATAATTTTTTATTTATTGGCAGATATTTTATATAAAAATTATAAAGGTTCCATGTGTGCTTTATTTTCTAGCAGAAAGAGCTCCTCATTTCCTCTGCTAGGCAGATAGAGCATGGAATGGATCACCTTAGGGGTTATTAGGTTGGCTTCCAGATTTGGTGAGGTTCTGCCTGCCTCTGGTTCACCTCTTTCTCCTGCAGTAGCCCTCTGGGTCTTCACCTGAGAGTTTGCTGTGTTCATTGATCCACTCATCCTGGTGAATCTTTGCCTCTTTATCCTCAAGAATAAGGGAAATCCCACTCTGCTTTTCAGAGGCCTTGGCCTGGCTTTTCAGCCTGTCTGCCCACTCCCCAGGCAGCTTCACAACCTGGCAAATGGCTTGACCAGGGAACTGTCCCTGCTGGTGAAGCCCTAGTGCTTTTGATTTTGTCACTGCCTCTGCACATGCGCCAGAAGCTCTAGTGGCTTCTTGGCTTTCCCTGCCTCAGCAGAGCCTTCCTCCTGGGGCATCGTCTCAGTATCTGGCTTCTTCTGAGAATCAGCAAATTCTCCTGGGAAAATGTGTTGGAGGTAGCGACCCGTTTATCACCCGGGCCTCTGCTTTCCAAGATCAGGCCTTCCTGGTCCTGTTGCTTCTGTGCCATTCCTGTGCCTTCAGACAGATGACTGTGTACTGTGTCTGCCACAGACTCCTCCACCCCATGCAGAAACTGCAGATAGGCTGCAGCCAGTGAATGGCATCAACTGTTTTTGACAATTCTGGGGTTTCTGTTTTTCTTTCTTTCTTTCTATCCTCCCCTTTCTTTTTTTTGACACAATGTCTCCCTGTGTTGCCCGGGCTGGTCCGGACTCCTGGGCTCAAGTCATCCTCCCACCGCAGCCTCCCAGAGTGCTGGGATTACAGGCAAGAACCACCGCACCTAGCTAGAATTTGGCTTATTTACACAGTTCACCACTCGTTCACAAAAATGACCTCCTTGAATCTTTACAGTGACATTGGAGATGCTCATCTAGGGGCTGCTCTGGAATCCCCCTGCTCCACGAGGCTTCCTTAAGGACCCCACTTAAAATTCCACGCCCGCCCCTGCCTTGCCTCCCTTTCCTGCCTTCTTCTCCCTGACCTGTCACCCTCCAGCATGACATACGTGGCACCCATTTGTTTGTGCAGCGTCTCCCTCCTGCAGTCCATGCGAGTTCCACAGGCAGGAAGTTCTGTTTCGTTCATGGCTAAGAGACCAATATCAGGACCAGGTACATAATAGGTGCCAGCAAATATTTGTTGAATAAATGAATATTATTAAACCTGCCTGACCAAGAAGTGAACAAGGGCCAACTTTAAATAACCGAAGCCATGTTCAAGTTTATATCATCACTGCAACTTAAATAACTAAAAAGTTTACTGTATTAATCCATTTTTATGCTGCTGATAAAGACATACTTGAGCCTAGGTAATTTATGAAGTAAAAGAGGTTTAGTGGACTCACCATTCCACATGGCCGGGGAGGCCTCACAGTCATGGTGGAAGGTGGTAGGCACGTTTTATGTGGCTGCCAACAAGAATGAGGTTGTGGAGCAGAACTCCCATTTATAAAACCATCAGGTCTCATGAGACTTATTCACTATCACGAGACCAGTGTGGGAAGGCCCCACACCCGTGATTCAATTAACTCCAAGTGGGCCCATCCCACCACACGTGGGAATTGTGGGTGCTACAATTCAAGATGAGATTTGCGTGGGGACACAGCCAAAACATGTCAGTTACACAGTGATGAAACCAGCAATTTCTATCTTAGCCTGGAGAAACTGGATTGGACAGAATATGACCACTCTAGGATCCTTCCCGGTAGGTTTCTGCCCATTAACTAAGCTCCTGATGTTAACATGTACTCTTTCATGTCTTTTCTTTCTTTCAAAAGTTGGGATAAATCTTTTTAGAAAATCATGACTGGGGGCGCCGGCCCTGCCTCAGGAGAGGGAGGTCACGGTGTGAGGCTGCACCTGCCGCCACCACTTCTGCAAGGTCTCAAAGCCGGGCTGCAGCCGCGCCCTCATGCAGGCAGGAAGGGGAGGGTGGAATCCCATTTGTAACTAAAGAAGACCGTGAAACGCCAAGCAATTGGTGGCTGATGGCCCCAGTGATCCATACGAGGAGCACGGATTGATACTGCTAAATGGAGACATTAACTGGAACTGCCCGTGCCTTGGGGGAATGGCCAGCGGCCCCTGTGGGGAACGGTTCAGGTCCACCTTTTCCTGCTTCCACTATAGCTCAGAGGAGATCAAGGGGTCAGACTGTGTGGAGCAGTTCCGGGCCATGCAGGGATGCATGCGGAAATACCCAGACCTCTATCCCCAAGAGGAAGAGGAAGAGGAAGGAAAGAAGAAGCCAGCAGAACAAGTAGAAGAAACAGCTCCAGCCAAGGAAGATGAGGGGCCAAGTTAACGAAGGCCACAGGCACTGGGCTCCAGTCGTCCCCCTTCGGTGACGTGAGCCTTTCTCAAGCTGCCCTTTAGTCACCTTCCAAGAAAGTGCCTTTCCCTCTGTTGTCCTGCACACTGTAATATGCAAAACAGCTTATTGTGATGATCAGGGGTCTTGGCCTCTTGACATCTACACTGAAAAAATGAGGGTTGTGTGTATGTTTCCTACCTAAACCTGTAGCTGCCACTTCTGAATTCTCTTCTCAGATTGCCCTGAATTTCACCGCTTTTAAATAATGTGCTGAATAAGCCCAGCGACTAAAAACCATTGCCCAGGAACGTTTCTTGTGAGTGAGCTGGTTTATTCCGAGTCATTATATTCCTTTTAGTAGATTTTATACTCCTTGGAGAAATCATACAAATAATAGAAACAAAAACAGCTTATCTTGAAAATGCTGGGGTGGGGCCATGTCTACCAGCAGAGGCCAGATGGTCAGATACAATTTCCGCAAACCCATCTTGACCTTGGGTATGTGAAGGGGACTGCACTTCGTTCCTGATACATTTTGGTTTCCATGTTGGCCTTGAGTTCCTGGTTTTCTGTATTTGGACGATGAACATTTGGACCCTCCCATTCACAGTCCCTTTCTAAGTAAAGGCAGAGGCTGGTTTTGCTGTTCCTCCTTATTCCGAAAGCCCTAGTCTGGGTCCCACGTTCACACTGGCTCTCAGTCTGGTCAGATGCCATGTTCTTGAGAGGTGGGGACCTTGTTATCACCAGAGTAGCGGCAAGAGAGGAAACATTGTGAATTAAGTATACAGTTGAAAGGAAACATGATTTCTACCTGAAAATAATCAAACAAACAAACAAACAAATAAATAAACATTGGGATTAAGGACTCTGAGAAGTAAATCAAGATGTTTAGTATAGAGAGATCCAAAACCTTGCAGCAGGTGGTTCGAACCAGTTGTTCATTAAACAGTTGTTAAGAGGACTGTGGGGCTCAGTGGGGCAAAGGAACTGGTCCTAATTTGCTGGGTTCGACATTAGGACATTAAACTATATGGTGAGATGATACCCCATTCACAGAGCTGAGAAGACAGCGCTCTTGCTTCAACAGCTCTACTCAGAGGAGGTGGCATCTGAGTTGGGTTTTGAAGGATGAGTAGGAGTTTGTAGTTGAAAATGGGAAGGACATTTCAGGCATGATGAGGACGCCAAGAGAAGCGTAGCCAGATGGAGGAGCAGGAAGAGATGTGAGGGGAGGTGGGGCTGGAGAAGGACTCAGGGCGTTCTTGGCCCAGGGAGTTGGAGGATGGTTTTAAGGATGGCAGCGGCGTGAAGTCAGGAAAGTGGTTAAGACAGGGGTCCCCAAACCCGGGGCCACAGAGCAGGACTGTTCCACGGCCTGTTAGGAACTGGGCCGCACAGCAGGAGGTGGGCACCAGGCAAGCGAGCGACGCTTCCTCTGTATTTACAGCCTCTCCCCGCTGCTCGCATGACCACCTGAGCTCTGCCTCCTGTCAGATCAGTGGTGGCGTCAGACTCTCAAAGGAGTGCAAACCCTGTTGCGAACTCCCCCTGTGAGGTATCTATGCTGAGTGCCCCTCGTGAGAATCTGCCTGATGATCTGTCCCCGTCTCCCATCACTCCAGATGGGACCGGCTAGTTGCAGGAAAACAAGCTCAGGGCTCCCGCTGACCCTGCATTGTGGCGAGTTATAGAATTATTTCATTCTCTATCACCACAAAATGCACAATAATCATCCCGAAACCATCGTCCATGCCCCCTTCAACTCCCCGCCATCCATGGAAAAATTATCTTCCAGAAAACTGGACCCTGGAGCCAAAAAGGTTGGGGACTGTTGGGTTAAGAGATGGATCTCACAGCCAGTAACCAGAGCCCAGAGCAGGGCGATAGTGGTGGTGACAGAGGGGGACTGGTGTGGGGTCCGGGGCTGTCTGGCTGGGGCAGGGCACTGGTAGAGTGGATGGTATGCTGGTGGTGATGGGGGACTGGTGTGGGGTCCGGGGCTGTCTGGCTGGGGCAGGGCACTGGTAGAGTGGATGGTATGCTGTTGGTGATGGGGGACTGGTGTGGGGCCTGGGGCTGCCTGGCTGGGGCAGGGCACTGGGGGTGTGGTGATGCTGGTGGTGATGGGGGGCACTGGTGTAGGGTCTGGGACTGCCTGGCTGAGGCAGGGCACTGGCAGGGGGTGTGGTGATGCTGGTGGTGATGGGGGAGATTGGTGTGGGGTCTGAGAATGCCTGGCTGGGGTGGGCACTGGTAGGGGATCAGCTTGCTTGGGCTGCCATGGCAAAGGACCACCAGCTGCATAACCGTCTGAAGGTCTCAACTTCAAAATCACCACATCCACAGTGCCATGCTTCTTCCCCTGAAGGCTCCAGTGGGGGCTCCTCCTTTACAGGTGTGTCCGGCCGTCCTTGGCACTCGTTGGCTGGTGGCGGCACCACTCCAGCCTTTGTCTCTGCCCTCACTCAGACTTCTCTCCTCTCGTCTCTTCTAAGGACAGCATCCAGTGTGACCTCATCTTAATTTGATGACATTTACAGAGACCATCATTCCAAATAAGGCCACATTCTTGGGCACAGGGGGTTGCAGATCTCTTCTGGGGTGACACAGTTCTCTTTTGGGGACAAGAACACAGTTAGCTGTCTGCTGGGGCTCCCTTCACCTGCCAAGCTGGGTGCTGCTGAAGGACAAATGCGTGGGCTCTGACTGTGGCCACCCCAGGCCTCCGCCCACACCGGCTGCCGGAGTTCTTCTTCAACTCTGCGTCCAGGCCCCGGCACTGGGGACCTGCACAGGCCGAAGCTGCAGAGGCACCTGGGGGAGCTGGCAGGGTAGGGCTCGCCTTGGAGACAGGGGGCGCCTCCCTGGGGGACACCTCCAATGGGAAGGGCCCAGTCTGGACAGACAGAACGTTGAGCCCTGGGGCTGGGGGCACCCAGCAAGCAGGAGGTGGAACACGTCGCGGGAAGGGAAGGAGGCTGGGGACGGGCAGGCCCAGGACGTCCCCGGAGGTCAGGTAGCAGAGGAGCCACGTGCCTGGCCCCTGACCAGGCCGAGGAGTAAGCACTTTGTGAGACTCCTAGTCCAACGAAAAGGAAACGCTGGCACCTTGGGAACAAGCCGGGACTGTCATGCACCAGGAAGGGTGGCCCACCGTGAGAGGCGGGCTAAGGTTGCAGCCCAGGCCTGGGTGTGGGAGAGGGTATTGATCCGGGCAGCGGGGGCTGCGGGAGGCGGGCTGATGGATGGGGCACTTGGGCCCCTGGGTGCACACAGCATGCCCACATTAGGCCGCTGGCGCCAAAACTGTCTAGAAGCCCATCACAGACGGCGGCATGCCGCGCACTAGAACGGCAATTAAGGCAAGTCATTAATTAAAGAAGACCGGCTTTTTACAGCGACTCTCATGAAAACACCATGCGGGTGCATCTGTTGATTCATTCAGCATTTCCCGAGTGCCTGTGGGATGGGCTGTGGAGCTCCGCACAGAGGCACGGGCCTGGGTTTGGATCCAGTGGCTCCAGCAACAGCCTGAGCTGAGAGCTGTGCAGGCCGGCTGCGCCTACCCGGTGGCACAGCACACGTTGGGCCTGGCCTGTGCCAGCTCCCTTCCCCTGGTAGGAGGGCAGATGTGAGCGAGAGTCGTGGCCCACAAAGGACTCCGGCGCCTTCGGGGACCGGGCAGGGGGCGGGGGGACCTTTGTGCCTGACTGGGAAGGAAGGTGTGGTAGAGCCGGGGAGAGGTGAGGCAGGAGGACACTGCCAGCACCCTGTTTCTGAAGCTCCGCCTGCCCTTGCTGGCAGCTCTTCCCAAAGAATCGGCCCACCCCACCCTCCCCCACCCAGCCTGCACTCACAGGACCCATCCAGCCTCCCATTGCTCACTTGGGCTCTGCCGGCCCCTGTCCCACCCTTGTTTCTCACACCCCATCAATTTCAGCTCAGGTGCACTCCTGGGGACTCTTTAGAGGGGTGCTGACACATGCGGTTCTGTGCCCCCGCCTCCCCTGGGTTCCTTCTCAGGGACCTCCTGGGCTTCCCCGAGCAGGCCCGTCCGGGAGGAGCTGAGGGCCACAGGCCTCTCCCCACAGCCATCTCCCCCTGGGCCTCTTCCTTTTCTCCCTCCCTTCTCTCAGGCTTAGGAATGTTTAAAAAGTGTTTTTATACAACTTCGTGATTTGTTTAGCTCTAAATTTTATTTGGAGGCTCGAGACAAAGTGGAGGGGGTCACTGAAAACTTGGAAAAGAAACCTAAATTAAACTCTAAATCCAGTGGCCGGAGGCAAAACAGGAGAATGCCTGTTTGAAGACTGCTCGGGAAGCCGGCCTGGTGTGCGCCTGCTGCTGCGTCTGATTCGCCGAGACTCGGTGCCCCGCCTGGCCACACTGGAAAGCCACTTCTCCCGCTTCATTAGCAGCAAGCGCAGAGGGACGGCCCCGATGGAAGTCCTGGCATCCAGCGTCTCCAGGAGATTTCACAGCACGGACGTCACCCACTTCCCTCCACGCACAGGGTCCTAACAGTGCTGGGAAGTGATGATGATTCACCAAGAGCGCTGCTCCGTGGAGCTCGAGATCACAAAGGCGGATAGGGACTCTAACAGCTCTGGGGATGTCCGGGCCCAGAGATGCCTCCACTGCTCATTGGACTTCAGGGTGAGGGCCCAGTGCCCCGGGAAGATGCCGGGGATGGCAGCCTGGCTGTGTGTCTCTGAGCAGTTTCTACCGTACGACACTGCCTTCAGCTCCCCACCGTAGGAAGCAACCCCGTGTTGGTCAGGATAGGTGGGACATGCTGCCACTAGGAGCGTCCCCACCACCCATACAGGACGGGAGTCTGCACCGTGTGGCTGTGCCGGGCGTTGTCCTGGCCTGGGTGCCGTCCCGGCCTGGACGATGCCAGAGAACAAGAGAAGCAGCAGCTGTGCTCTGGCAGAACTTCCGTGCCATGGGAAGGCAAAGACAGCAATGAGTGAGCGAGGACATATACAGCAGTACCTCGTGTGCAGTTTCGGAGGGAGCGGTGCTGCAGCGGCGGGCAGGAGGGTGCCAGGGGAGGCAGCGTGGCCAAAGGCCCCGAGGCTGGACCAGGTGGGGCTCAGCGCCCAGGCCTCCCGGGACAGCCCCAGGTCCAGCTCTCCACAGCTGCTCCTCTCTGGGGCTAGGTGGACCCAGGCCCAGGTGAGAACATGCAGGAGGTTGGCCGTGAGCCGCAAGGTGGGAGTTCTGGGCGCGGCTCCTGGGTGCCTCCTTGCTTCCTACCTCCCTGGGCTCCAGCCTAGCAGGACAGCTGAGGGCCCTCATGGCCTGTCTGCAGGGCGTCGCCTGCCCGGCTGGGGCTGTACTGCCTGGTCATTGGGAGCACAGTCTCTGGAGCCACCCAGGCCGCCGGTGCTTGAGTCCCAGCTCCCCTTGCCAGGAGACCCTGGACAAGTGACTTAGCCTCCCTGTGACCCGATTTGCATCAGCTGTGACGTGAAGTGAAAGCCCCCTTCAGAAAGATGATTTGAGTCAGTCTGTGCAAGGTGCCCCGTAGCGTGTGGGGCTCGCAGCAGCCCCCAGCCAGTCTTCCCTGAATGAATGGGTGGATGAGTGAATGAATGGAGACCCTCTGCCTCTCGGCTGCTAGGTGGGGGTGCCAGGTGCCCACCACTGGCCTGGCAGCCCAGCCCACTCTCTCCGCCCTGCCTGCAGACCCGTGGCAAGGCTGCATTTCATCCTTGGCAGACAGGGCCCAGTGGCCACTGACTCCACCCACTGATCCTACTCCGGGCTCGCACCCGACCTGCCCACCACGATAGCCCTCCCTGAGCACCATTACAGCAATTAGGAGCGAAGCGCTCCACTTAACCGCCAGGGTGAAATCACCGCACTGTGCAGAGGGAGGCAGACGCTCAGCTCTCTCGCCAGCCTGGAGCCCCCAGCTCATCTGGGCCGAGGGCAGGCATAAGTCCAGGTGGAGACACGCTTGGGTTTGAACTGCAGTCTGAATGGGCCAAAGGGAGGAGACCAGGAGGCGGAATATAGCAGCGGGGCCTCAGGCCTGAGCTTCCTATTCCCACGGCACGCTTCTCCTGGGGCTGCCGTGGCACAGTCCTACGCCACAGAATGCACCAGAGGCTGGAAGCCCGACATCCTGGTGCCAGCAAGCAGAGCTGGTTCCTCCGAGGCCTCTCTCGCACCTTGCAGATGCCATGGTCTCCCCTGTCCTCCGTTGATCTTCCCCCGTGCATGACTGTGTCCTGATCTCTTCTTATGAGGACTCCAGGCAGGTTGGATCAGAGCCTGCCTTGTGACCTCATTATAATGTAGTCACTTCTTTAAAAATCCTTTCTCCATCTATGGTCACATCCTGAGGTCCTGAGAGTTAGGATTTCTGCATGCTAATTTTGGAGGGACACAGCTCAGCCTGAAACACCGAATTTCTGGGCCTTTTGGACACGTCTCCCAGGCTCTTTCCAGGTCCCATTGCTCCCGAGGCCGAGAACAGCCCTTCCTGGCTCCTGCACCCTGACCTGCCCTCCCAGCTTCCGTATGCTTCAGACATGCTGCTACCACCCAACACCAGGCAACCCTGGGCCGAGCCTCCTGCGCCATGCTGTGATGGCGCCTGCACCTGATGGCCTCAGTGTCCCCAGAATTCCCTGCACGATGAATGCCTGTCGGTTTGCTGTGATGGGGAAACGGAGGACAAGCAGGCATCCTTCCAAGCTGGGAGCATCCTCAGCTCGCGCTGCTGACAGCTGTCATCCTCCTCCATGCTCCTCAGGGATGCCCCTACCCTGTGGAGCACCATAGGACACTGCAAATGTCCCAAGAATCCCACTCAGATGCCTGTGATCCCAGCACTTTGGGAGGCCAAGGTGGGCGGATCACTTGAGGTCAGGAGTTCGAGATCAGCCTGGCCAACATGGTGAAACTCCATCTCTATCAAAAATACATAAAATTAGCTGGGTGTGGTGGTGGGCACCTGCAATACCAGCTATGCGGGAGACTGACACAGGAGAGTCGCTTGAACGTGGGATGCAGAGGTTGCAGTGAGCTGAGATGGTGCCACTGACTCCAGCCTGGGTGACAAAAGCAAAACTCCATCTCAAATAATAACTCCACTCAGATGACGTCAGTCGGAATTTCCCTACCCAGCGTCTCAGCAGCAGCGAGAAATATGCAGATGTCCACGCATCCTGGCCACACCCCCAGGTCCCAGCCAGGACATTGCCTCTTTAGGAAGGGACATGATTATGAGCAACTATTTCTGTCTGGCCAGCCAGGCTGCAGGATTCACTCTGTTATTAACGCTCTGAAATCTGTCTAGACAATATGCAAGAGCCCTGGACAAGACAAATTCATTAGCCGGCCTGAATAATTCAGATAGGTTTGGAAAGCAAATGAGCAGCAAGGTGTTCCCTCGTGCTCTCTGCACACATAGATTTTCCTTTCAGAGGCGGAATATAAATTAATAAGTCTGATTATCATTAATGACACGGACAGGGCCCAGCCGCGGCTCCCAGATAGCCACACATTAAGGAAAGCATTCATTTCCTTCCCCCTGGACAAATTGGTTGGTTAAGCTCTTGGAAGCAGCCCCATCGCACTGGTCAGAGATGACCGTTCCAATTATGAACTGCACAGTCATAAGGTTTTGCAGCGGAGGAAGGGCTCTTCGCAGAATTCGCTTTATCTTGGGAACTGTCCTTGGGGCAAGAGGAGAAAAATCCACATCCCCTTCCCATACCAACCAGCAGGTTCTAAATGAGTGAATGGGACAGGCTGTGCCCCTTTCAGGGACAACCCAGCTTCAGACAGAGCAGCCCCCTCTCCCGGTCCACACCCAGAAGTGGGAAATCTGGCAAGGGTGACCCGGCATTCCCGGCCTTCCTACCATGCCAGCTGTCTGTGCGTCCCGCAGCCCCTTGGCTTACCCAGGGCCTCAGTTTCTGTGGCTGGACAGTTCCCCTGCACCCTGTGGCTCCTGCCTGTGAGCTGTCTCTG
Organism: Cebus imitator; assembly: GCF_001604975.1. Classification (NCBI taxonomy): domain Eukaryota; kingdom Metazoa; phylum Chordata; class Mammalia; order Primates; family Cebidae; genus Cebus; species Cebus imitator. The sequence goes on from NW_016107432.1 coordinate 4,650,794, forward strand.
GTCATGGAAGTCAGTACAGCCCACTTGCAGGGCAGGCAAGAAAAGCCAGGGAGTTCATCCCTGCAAGAGCAACCTTCAATCAGTATTGGAGAGGACTGGGTGAAGGAAGGCCCCATGTAGGAACAGGTCTGGGGAGGGCTCTGCACCGTCTTTCTGAGGACCCCCAGCTCCCAGGGGGGCTGAGCGCCAGCTGTCCATGGAGGCCATTCCCTTGTCAATGCACTTTTCCTGGCTCTTCTCCCTTCTCTGTCACCCTTCCCTACCCCCATGATGTGCTTCCTGGGATCACCCCCAAATAAAGTATGTGGCCATATATAGGTGGAGAAGTCCTAGGTCAGGTGAGTGGGGCCCCGTGGAGGCCGACATTGTGTGTTTGGGGCTCTGACAACACCCAAGGCGTGTTCCAAGAGGCTGCTTCTCAGTGCACACCCCTCTGTCAGGCAACTCCTGGCCTGGCACCCCGCCAGCACGGACCCTTCAGTGACTGCCTGTGGGAAGTTAAACGTTCCTCTTCAAAATTCCCTTTCTTGTTAAAGAATAAATCATAAATCTTTGTTAAGCCCTATCCTATGTAGCTGTTAGACATGCTTATAGGCATATAGTACATTCTGTGTCTTTGTACTTTAACCAAGAGATCTGTGCTGGACGTGCTCACAGGCATGTCCCAGCTCGCAGCCTGTGTCCCTTACCTGTTTAGAAACGTTTTAAGTTATTAGCCAATCGGGTTTTAGTTTAGATTGTGAGGTCTAACTCCAGCCAATGGAGATCAGACACAGCAGTAAGGACAGCTGCAAATGCGTAAAGGATAAATATGTCTGCTTTCCCTTTGTTCATTGTACACTCGTGGCAAGATGGCTAGTGAGGGTATCCTTCCCGCAGGAAGTAAAACTTGCTTTGCTGAGAGATCCTTTGTGTCAGTGCTGATTTTTCTCTGTGGCACTGAGCATCTGTTTCCAACACTGCCCAATGTGGAATTGCCCTTAAGAGCTCTTTCAGCAGGCCTGGTGCAGGGGCCTCTGGTTCTGACAGCAACTCTGAAAATTCCAGACTGGTGTGGTCAAAGGGGATGATAAGCAGGCCAGCTTCTTGCAGTCTCTTGCTTCCTGGGACCCGCTGAGGATTTCTGGTGAGGGGCGGGGGTGGTTCTAGACCTTGGGTTCGTGGAATGCATGTTGGGGGTTGCTATGCAAAACAGCCTCTCCTGTCAGCAAGTTACAACAGCAACAGTCCTCGCCCCAGGGCTCCTCCTCTGTTCCAGGCCCTGGGGGGAGTGGAGTCTCTGGAACTGGCCCAGGGCTCAATGCTTTGGAAATAAAATAGGAGTCAACAGATGGAATCCCTCAACATCACCCCCAGAGTGGTGGAGGCCAGGGTGGTGAGTGTGGCTGAGAATGAGCAGGAAGTGGTCCAGGAAGACCTGCCTCTCCAGCTCTAAGCAGCCTTGACAAGGCCAGGCCTCCCCATCTGGCCTCTGCTGGCCTCTGCTGGTGGCCTCTCTCAAAGGGAAGGTCTCTGCTAGGCCAAGACACCTCAGTTGTTGTTCCAGAATCTGCCTATCATGGGAGTCATTGCACCTTCCTGGAGCAGTGAAGAGCAGGAATACATTACAGGTACATTCTCCTTCCTGAAAACCAGGAATGATGGAAAGGTATCTCATTGGACCCAGCCCCAGGCCTACAGAAAGAAGCACAAATTAAGGAACTTACACATTATTTGGGAGGTGCAAACCTAGGTTGATGAGGATGGAGGGAAAAGGGCAGGAGCCAAGGAGGGATGCACAGAAACGTGAGGCAATACGCTCCCTGCTGGCAAGCTTCACAACAGGCTGGGCAGATGCAACAGTCACATAGCAGATCATACCCAGATGAGCAGCAATAAGGAAAAGAGATAAATGTTAAATCACAGTAATAAATAAACACTGGGATTATTAGATAATCCATTAATAAGTGGGTCACACGAATACTCTGGGAAAATACTTGAATTTCCTGCTGATTTAACACAAAACATTTGACATTACTGAAAAGAGTAGAAAGCTCACAATAAATGAAGACAAAAAAAGACCCACTTCTCAGGCTTGGCTGAGGGTTAAGGGAGAACATGTATATGGTGTTCATGGCAGATGATCAAAAGACACAACCAGGTTCCCTCCCTCCCCCACACGCTGAGGGTGCTTCAAGAGTCCCACAGGAACCTTCTCTCTGGGCTCTAGGTGAATGTGCCTGGTGCAGCCCAGGACTTCTCTCCAGCAACTGGCCGCCCACTGTGGGCGGGCACAAGGGCTCAGGCAGATGGCTTAGAAGGGCTGGCTGGGGGAGCGCTCCCGCTCCACTGTTAGACAGAGATTCAGTCCGACACTTGGGGATGTAAATGACTTTACTAGTGTAGGTGGGACATAAAACCCAGATGGTGCAGATATGATCTTAATGAAGCAAGGAAGTCCAAGCAAAGCTCACATAAGGTCAGCGGCCCTGTCCTGGCTCAATGGGACCCAGTTTACCAAATAGTCCCTGATAACTTCCCACTTGCACGAAGGGACCCTGGGTTTGTCCCGAGCCTTCTAGCAACCAGGGCAAGGGTGAAAAATGAATCAGTTCATCCACCACGCAAAGCTCTGTGGGTTTTGAAAAGGCTTTTTGGGAAGAAGCACAGCTCTTCCTGGTCTGAGGTTAGAGGCTGACCCCAGGGAAGGGGCAGCAGGCGAGGGGATGACCCAGTGAGAAGGTGTGAGATGGAGCTTTCCCAGCCTCTCTCTGATCACCACAGAGCTTGGCGGCAGCATCTCCTGACCCCCGTCACCTCCCAAACCCACCAATTCCCCCACCCCCACTCCCTGTCATGCTGCTGCAGTCACAGACTCAACTTGGGAGCCTTCCGTTTAGAGATGGGCAGGACTGCACACATCACCGATGTCACCATGCGTGTTGACTTGCAGAACATTTGCCCCTCTCTCTCTCCAGGCCAGTCCCCATCCCCCACAAGACTCCTGCATCTCCATCCACCACCCTCTACCTCTCCATCAGCTGTCTCATCTGCATAGCAAACGCAACAGCTCGGCCACACTGAGCTGCCATCATCCCGCTAAGGCCTCCTGCGTCTGGCTCGGGGTGTGTCCGGCCTTCCCTTGCTCCATCCAGCCCTGGTCCTACACATCACCCCCATGCCCTCATGCCAGGCTGCCAGCAATGCCACCTCCACCCTATTTCCAAACAGGATCCCCTTGGCAGGTACCAAGGGTTACAACTTAGATCTGTCTTTGGGGGACATCTGTAATAGGGTCCCTCACCGCTGCTCAGCCCGGCTTCGCCCCAGCGAGTGAGCGTGCCGCACCTTGTCCTCTTAAAGGATCAGCGTCATCGGATCTTGCCCCTCCTCGGCCCTGAACGCTGCGCAGACCCCTCCTCCCACTTGAGGTTAAAGCCCATGGCCTTGGCACTGGTCACCCCGGTACCATGAGCAGTGCCTGCTGTCCTGCCCCAGCTCCCAGACTCCCCCTCACGCTGCCCCCAGCCCTGCCCTGGTACACCCCTTAGGCCTCTGTGCCAGCTGCTCCCTCTGCCTGGAATGCCCTTCCTGAAGGTTCTTCAAGGCTCACTCCTCACCCCCTCATGCTGCCTCTCCACGGGAACCACCTTCATGAGGTCCCCCTACAAGGTGCCCTCTTAAGCCACCAGACATGGGCCCCCCTCTCCATGAGGCCTCCCTTTCCATGAAGCCCCCCACCTGAGGCTCCCTCTCCATGAGGTCCCCCTGCAAGGCTCCCCTCTCCACCAGGCCCCCCCTCCATAAAGCCCCCTTCCATGAGCTCTGGGCCACTGTCTGAAGCGGCACCCAGCCCCCCGCTCCTGCCCCTGCTCTGTTTGCTGCTGTCCCCCAGCGTCCATCTGTCTGTCTAGAGAGCCGCCTGCTGTCCTTGCAATGTGTCACCTGTCTCCCTCCCCGACCCCATATCCCAGTGCGAGTGCCGCAGACGGGCAGATGCAGCCGCCTCGCTCACTGACACATCCCAAGCGCCCGGCACAGGGAGCTGGATCGGGTTTCACAGACGGAACGAATTCATTTGTATTATTCTAAAGAAAGAAGCCTCCGTCTTTCTATACAGTTAGCAAATATGAAGACCACCAGCCCCAGCAGGCCAGGCCAGGCCGAGCGGAGCCGGCACATCCAGGGTGTCTCCTGCCTGCAGCGCTGCTGGAGTCCTTGCCCGCATCCACTCCTGCGGTCCTCACAGCACCTGGGGCAGCCACCAGCATCACTCACTTCACGGATGAGGAAGCAGACACCCAGCGACGCAAGATCTCCTGCCCTTCTGCCCAAAGCCACGCTGGGCACGGGGTCGAGATGGGTTTAAAAGCTGTGGTCCACCCATTTCCACCCGCTTTGCCCCTGGGGGAGGACGACGACCCTAAACTTCCTAGCAGGGAGCACGAGGTGAAGGTGTCGCCCCTCTCTGGCTCACAGACCCTGGACTCCATGGTCTCCCTGGGAAACCCTGAGCTACAGTAAACTCTGAGGACTCGGGATGCCATGCCAGCCAAAGGCACCTAGCGCACATGGGAAGCTGAAGCCTGGGGAGGTGGCCCAGGCTCTTCTCCAGCTACGTTGGCCCAAATCGCTGCCCCAGCCACCTGGTGGCCACTCAGCCTCGGCAGGAGGGAAGTGCTGAGGAGATGGTGCCCAGTAACACACCTGTGCCTCTGGGGCCTCCCCCCACTCACACTCCTCAAACTCCATCCTCTTAATCCAGCGCTGGCAGGGGTTACTGGGCTCCATCAGCAGCCAAGCCAACCAGCACACCGTCTTTCCTTCATAGAGGCCTCCAGGCTGTGTAGACCCCTTCTCCCAGGCTGTCTCCAGTGACTCGGCCTTGTTCAGAACAGGACAGAGCTCCCCACCCTCTTCCCTGCAGGCCTTTGCTAGAACCTTTCCTTCTGGCCTCACCTCCAGCTCTGTCTTCTCAGTGCACCCATCACCTCCTCCAGGAAGCCTTCTGGGCTTACCACTCCCATCAGGTCCTTGTTAAAGCCCCTCCTTTGCTCCAGGTTAGGGGTTAACCCAGGAGGCCACACCCTCTGTACTTCTACAGTCCCCACCCACTGGTCAGAGAACAATTCTGTCTGACTATGGTGTGGGCAACTGGACACAGGCTTTGCTTTGGTAAAGCAGGTGGGCCACAAACAAACCTCTCAAACACAGAACAGGGAAGGAAGTGGTGATTTTATTCAGCCGGGAGCTGCGGCAGGCATGGATGCCTCAACAACTGAGCCCCACGACAAAGAAAACCCTTTTAAAGGCTTACAGCCTGCGAGCGCCCACGTGAGAGGGTTCAGAGCGTGGGGGACGTGTCTTAGGTGGGGGTCTAATCGTGATTAAGCAAGAACAGTACCTTCCCGGGAAAATTCCTCCGTATCACGTCCGTGGCCTATGGATGGGACTGTGGTTCGCAGTCGGGGGGTTAATCCCTTAGACCTGACTGGCAGCGCCACCCAGTCCCTTTTAACGTCTCCTTCTGAGATGCAAGGTAGAAGGCGAAAGGGGAAGTGGCCTTAGACACTCGGGAGGAGGGGGTCTCCTTCCTCACTGGGAGCAGTGACCATTCTCCAGAGACAGCCAGTGGGGCCAAGCCAGCAGTTGACTCCATGTGGAAATTCACGTCCAGTGCCTGGCCGGCAGCCAAGGGTGGCAGGAAGAGCCAGAACCTCATCCCCTCCAGGAAGCAGCTCTGCCAGGTTCCCTGTCAGTTCCTATCTCCCGAAAGCCTGGGCTGGTGGAGGGCCCTGAGTCCTTTGGCTCTGCAGCTTCGTCTGTGAGTATGAGCCTAGAAAACAGGGTGCACTGGGGTAAGCCGTGCCCCCCAAAAGGTTACATAGTCCTACCCCCCAATACTTGTGAAAGTGACCTTCTTTGGAACTAGGGTCCTTGCCGATGCCATTACTTAGGTTAAGCTGAGCTCACACCGGAGTAGGGTGTTCCTAGGTCCAATGGCTGGGGCCCTTATAAGAAGAGAAGAGATGCACAGAGGTAAGCCGGCCATGTGAAGGCAGAGGCAGCCATCACAGTGACACGTCCGCCTGCCCAAGGAACACCAAGGAATGCCGGAGCTGTCAAAGCTGGGAAGAGTGAGGGAGTGACACCCGCACCCCACAGCCCCCGAGGAACCAGCCCCGCCACACGGTGACTTCAGACTCCTGGACTCTGGAAATGGGACACTCGGTGGTGGCACTGCATTACGGCAGCCTAGACACCAACAAACAGGGTCGTTCATCTCAGAACTGCCAGCACAGGCGTCTTTGTTTGGTAAAAATTAAATAAGATAGTAAGCTAAGAATAACCTACAATCATTCCTTCCTTCCTTCCTTCCTTCATTCATTCAACAAATAGTCCTTGGATCTTAGGCCGCCTCTCATTGATCAGGAATCACTCTGGACGTCGGGGTTGTGAGCGTGAGCCGGAGTGTGCACACACACACTGTGCTCTCGGCTGCGGAGTGAGCTCTAGGCTGGGCTCCAGCAACAACTCCCGAGCAACACCCCCAAGCCAGCGGGCAGGGGAGCACGGCCTCCGCTCTGGGCATCCTCACTCTGTTGGTGGAGGGACCCTGGGAGGGTGCAGGGTGGGTGGAGGGAGGGGCCAGCTTCACCCTGAGCCTCTTGCAAGTGGCTGTCATATGCAGAGGGCCTCTGGCTGCAAACAGCGGAAGACCCGGGGAGGCTGTTATTTCCTCTGGGCCTCCCGGGCTGACGTCAGAGCGTTTGCTTAGTCATTCAACACACACCTGCCTGCCCCAGCCAGCCTGAGCCTGGCATTGCCCCTGGGTAGCTCCCATGATAATAGCAGGAGCCGCTGAGTGGTGGGGCCCCAGCTCTGCTCCGGGGGCTTCATCTGCATTAACCCTCTCGATTCCCCTTCCTGCCGGGGGAGGTCAGCAGGCAGATCCACAGCTGGGGTTGACAGGGCGGGGCCTGCCCACCCCCAGGTTGCTGGCTCTGAAGCCCTGCTGGTGACCAAGTGCTGACCGCTTCACGAATGAGGTTGCCATCAACACGAGGACCCCGAAGCAGCTGTGCCTGTACCAGCCTGCCCCCAGCCACACGCGGATTCCACCCCCGAGCCGTGTCCTCGGAGCAGGGAGCCCCATCCATGAGCAGACAAGGACAGACACCCCGGGCATCATGGGGTTGCGTGACCCCAAGTGACAGTGCAGACACCCCACACCTGCCCGGAGTCCACAGGGCCAAGGTTGTCCGTGAGACTCTGAAGGGTGGGAAGGATCGGAGGCCGTGGGGGCTTCAGCAGCCTCCGCCATCAGCCTCCCTCTTGCACTCTGCCTGCCCCACGCTGGGGTCACGGGCCGCCGTCCCTCCACACTGTCCCTCCACACTGTCCCTCCACACTGCCTTGCTCCAGTTCTGGGGCAAAGTGGACTTCAAATCTCCATTTTTTAATAATAAAAGAAATCACCAAAACAAAACAGAGACGGGGAGAGGGTGCGGGGGATCCTTCCCCAACGGAGACAGTGATGCCCGGCTCTTAGGGAGCCGCGGAGGAGGCCTGCTGGCTGGCGGGGCAGCCCTGTAAGGACCAGTGGGTGGCTGAGCCAGGGGCTGGGAGGAGGGAGGGTTCCTCTAGGTCTGAGCTGGGAGGGTGGTGCTGGGTGTGCCTGTGTGTTTGTGGGGCATGCGGGGCTTTGCACTAATGTTGGGGAAATGGATCCCAGGGAAGCAGGGCCCCTGCTCCGCCCCTGGCCCCTCCAGGGGGGCCCGCTCCGCCTCTGCCGCTGTCTGCCCTGTGGCCGGGTGATGAGAGGTGGCTTTGAAGGGGAAGCGGTGGCCAGGCCAGGAGCCAGCTGTGGGGGAGGGCAGGGGTCCTGGGAACACTTAGGCCCTTATCACTGATCAAAGCCAGGAGGTGCCATGGACAGGCGAGGTGTGGCCCCACCTGGCTCTCATTAGGCGCCCGCAGCCTTGTTCCTGCCGGCTCTGCTCTGGCTCACAGGGGCCCCAAGACCGGCTGCCCTATGGCGGCCTGGCCATCACACCTGGCAGAGGGACCCGTGGGCCACACGCCAGGCACCAGACAGTAAATCCCGCAGCCCCCACACTGCCACATACCCGGGCCCAGCTGCCTCTCCCTGCAAACCCAGCACTGGTGGAACCCGAAGGCAAAGAGAGTCATCCTGCAGCAACCCCAGGGCCGCATCTCCACAGGGCACTGACCCGAGGGCGCCGCAGAAACCTGCGAGGAGGGGGAGGGGGTCTCCCATCCACGGTGCGTTCTTCCAGACCTTCTCCAGGTGAGCTTCAGCCTGAGAAGGGTGGCGGGACGCGTCTTGGGTCCCACCCCAGCTTGGCCTCCTGTGTGACCCTGGGCAAGCGGCACAGCCTCTCTGAGCTTCGGAACAGTGTGCATCCCATGAGATGCACATTGGAGGAAATGTGCCAGCTGTAGAGTCCCACACGTGAGTGTGGGTTGTTGTCCTTACTCTTAGCAGATGGGGTGGGGATGCGCTGGGGGAGCAGGGGCATCGGAGAAGACCCACCCAGGGAGGAGGGCCCGCGAGGGGGCACGTCCATGCTGCGTTGCTTGGCTTTGGGGTGCGCACCTCTCGTGTCCTTTCCCCTCCGTGACTGTGGCCTCCCGGTCCCCCAGTGGCTCCTCCTGTCTCCCGACTGGAACCTCCTTCGGCAGCCTCCCCGGGAGCCTGGCTTGCAGACACCGTCTCCATGCTGCTCCCACCTGGGTCGGCCCTGAGCCTGGACCCTCCGGCCAGCCACCCACCCGCCTCTGCCACCCAAGCCCTCCCACCTGCCCCATCATGGGCTTTAGTGCTGCCAGCACCCTTCATTGACATGTGACAGCCAGGACCCCGACACCTGTCCCCACCCCCACCAAAACTCTCATTCCGTCTCTCCATGTCTCCCTGTGTCTCTCCGTCTCTGCCTCTGTCTCTTTCTCCAGGTCTCTGTCTGTTTGTTCCCCCTTCCTGGTCTTTCCGTCCCTCTGTAGTCCTGGCCTCTTTTTCCCTCCCTCCCTCCCTTCCCACCCCCCACCCCCCGTTTCTCTGGCTCTCTCTTCCTTCTTCTATTTCTTCTTCTCTTCCTCCTCTTCTTTCTCTTTCTGCTCCATCTCTCTGATCTGTCCTGGGAACATTCTAGAACAACTCGCTGAGGAAAGTCCACAGTCCTAATTTGAGTTTGGTCTCAGTCCCTCCTTCCCCCACAGTTCTTTTCAGCCTGATTCACACAAAAAGGGAGGCTTGGTGTCCCCAGGGTTGCAGCCCCTGAGGGGAGGAGAACCCACCAATCCTCTCCGCAGCAGCACCCTGATGTCCCTGCCCCATCTCCGCTGCAGGAGGAGCGGCATTCACAGGAAGGGCCACTGCCAAGGAGGAAACTGAGGCACGGATGGGCATCTCGGGCTGGGTCCGGCTTTGCTCTCGGTGTGCTCCTGCATGAGGGGTTTGGGCAGTGACCACACTATCAGGGCACAAGATCGGCTTTGGCACAGCTCCACATCCAGCTGCCCGAGAGTGGCCGCCTAGCACACCCTCAGCAAGGCCTCAGCAGACCTGATCCGGGGCCCGGCACGTGGAAAGCACACAGGAGCTGTGGCTTATGCCCGTGGGACCCAAGCCAAGGCTTTCCACGCCGGCCCCTGCCCCGGCCTCAGTTTCTGCCTCTGTGAAAAGGGCATCATCCATCCTGCTCTGCACAGCTGAAGGCCCTGTCCCCAGGGGAAGCAGGAGCACATCCCGAGGCAGGGTCTGTCTCCTGGATGCTTGGAGGCTGATTCGGAGGCACAGGCCCTGCCTGGGGACCTCCTGTCTTCATACATCTGTCCCCTTCCCCACTGCTCACCAGCTCGAGGCTCTTCTCAGCACCCCTGTGTGAGTCCCCCTCTGACTGCTTTAGGCAGTCCCCAGGTTCCCAGATGCAGCTGGTGGAAAGGTATGCGCTTCAAAGTTGAGTGTGACCCCATCATTTAGGGTTGGAGAACAGGTGGGTGGGTGTGGCTGAGCCCCCACAAAGGGTCCCCCCAGCAGGTCTTATGCAAAGAGCCGAGTCCTGCCAGGCACCTCAGTAACTGCTGAAGCTCTGGTTAACCGAGCCTGCGCCCTCATTTCTAGCCAGTCATAGGAAGAATGACCTCACTGCTGTTCAGAGTCCACAGTGGGCTGGGCACGGCCTCGCTCTCCTCTGAAAAGCTGGACAAATTGTCATCCCCAGGTGACAGCCTGAGAAATGCCAACAGTTCACTCCACACAGTCACTGCATCAGACCCCGTTCTCGTGTGGGGACCCACAGGGGTGCCCGAGAGAAGTGGGGCCCCTCCAGGAGGAGGCGGCCCGCTGGTTACCTCCCCACCTCCCTGGGGCAGTTTAATCTTTAAAAACCTTTACAAGAAGTTGTGTTTTCCAGTTTGGAAATCCCTACAAGCTTTCAGTGCAGGCAGAAAGCAAGGAAACAGTGGCGCTCAGGCCACCTTTCCACGAAACGTGCGTGCTGGCGTTTCCTTCCAAACTCTTTTTGGAGTGTAATTTTTTGCAATGGTCTAATAATAGTTTGTAATCTCTTTAAGCATTTTTCCGCATAATTAAAGTCACCTTACAAACATAATTTTGAGGACCGAGTATTCTCCCGCGGGAATACCCGTGATACTAGAGCTGTCGTCACGTGTTCTTACTGTTGACCAATATTCTGATGAAGAAACTTGTTTTCTGTATTTTAAATTCTATTCTTTTTTTTTTTTTTTTTGAGACAGAGTCTCGCTCTGTCACCCAGGCTGGAGTGCAGTGGTGCGATATTGGCTCACTGCAGCCTCCACCTCCTGGGTTCCAGCGATTCTCCTGCCTCAGCCTCCTAAGTAGCTGGGATTACAGGAGCACACCACCACGCCCTGCTAATTTTTTTGTCTTTTCAGCAGAGACGAGGTTTCACCATGTTGGTCGTTAAATTATATTCTTAAAAGTTAGCGTTTTTCAGGAGAGTCATAGATCAGTTTGGAACCTTGAGAAAATGTGAGGTAAACAAATACACGACAACCGCCTCCCCACTTCCCCCGCCAAAAATAATCCTATTCAGGTGATTAACCAGGGCACTGTCGTTTCTCTACAAAAACCTAGAAGAAGCCCAAAGTGACTGTCACGTGCCGTCAATCATGGATCAAATCAGTGGTTTTCAATCATCCTTCATTTACATCCTAGTTTTAAGACAGCGCCTTGAGGAGCCAGGTGATGGAGCATTTAGAAAACGCCCACGTCAGCGCAGGCAGAACTGGGAGGCAGCTCCACGTGCAGTGATGGTCAAGAAATTGGAACAACTGGTTAGTATTAAAGAGGTCTAAGTGATGGAGGGAATTTCATATGTTATGATTTATGCATCCGTCGTTCCTATCATCTTAAATAAGAAAAATGTTGGTTCTCAGTTGCCACTGAGAAGTATCTGGTCTCTTTTAGATGAAGGCGAGCCACACAGAGTGACGGCTCAGCTCTGCTGCAAAGCTCACACTTGCTTTATTATGTACCTGATAATTCAGACAAGATTTAATCAGCCAATTCGTTTCTAATGCCCATTCGGTATTGGCTTTCTGTTTTGAATTTGCCTCTATACTTGTAATATCCAGGAAGACTGTCTGTCTTTTGTTAAATGTTTTTAAGTTCCACATTTTCAACTTACAAACAAGAGATAATCCAATCAGTAAAGTTAAACCAGTGGAAACTGGTAGAATTATCAGATTTTTTCCCCAGCAGGGAGGGAAATAAATAAATCATATATTTACATAGTATATCTATTCATATATGTTATATATTTATATATGTATTTTGTATTATTATTGATATGTCATATATAAATTTATAATAATTTCTTAAACAATAAATTTATGTATGACAAACAACGATATAATTGTTTTAGAAACGTTTACATAGAGATAGAGATACCATTTTATTATATGTTGTGTGTTATTAGATTTGGGTCCAAAAAGCTCTTCACAAAAATGATCCACTTACTTCTTTAGATTTTGTGAAGCAGGACGCATCTCCACTGAGATGGGTAACATTGTCTGTGGGGCAAGCTGTACTGTCTTATTGAAGACGTTTACACTTATTAAAGTGGCTGGTAGCTCCTCCCCAGGCCTCTCTTTGGGTCAGGCCCTGGTCAAATCTCGGTCCTCAATGTGAATAAGGCAGGTCCAGTGCAAGGACACAGGGACCTTCCACGTCTGCGGGAAAGTGTGGTGGAGATGGGGCTGGGAGGGGTCAGTTCAGGGGGTTCCTCTGGGAGGAGGATGCTGGGAGTGGGTGTGCTCAATTCAGCCTCAGTTTCCACTTCAGGAAGCACCTAACTCCCTTTCTAGCCTCCGTTGCTGAATCTGCAGTTTTGAAGGTTATCCACTCATCTATTTATTCGACAAATGTTTACTGAGCATCTACTACCTGCCAGGCGGCAGGACCCATCTTGGCCCTTAAGTTCTGAGCTGGCAGTAAAGAATAGTGCGGGAAAACCTATGAAACGGAAGGTAAGGGCTGTTCTTGTTTTGGTTTTTAAAATGCAGCAGGAATCCTCGCGTTTTTTAAGTCATTTTGGATCAGCCGGGTTGTATTCATTGTATACATGCGATTGATTCTTCCCTGGCTTTATTCACCGGTTCAAAAATATCTGCAGAGTGACAGATATCAACAGAAACAGAGCTGCTTCAAATCCGTGTTATTTGCGAAACAGCTTGAGTGTCTAGTTACCATCTCTGGGCTTGAATTTCCAAGTTGGAATCCTTGGTGAAGGTCCTTTTTGGAAACGTCCCAGCTACAAGGACAAATGAGCGGTTGATTTTGTGGACAGTGAATATTTGGTGCAGGCTCCAGAACATCTGGGCCATGGGCTGCCTATTCTGAAACACCCTGAGAGATGGGGGAGTGCCTCTGGACATTTTTAAAGTGTTCTTTTTTTCTTCCTCTAAAATTATTATAAGAGCTGGAACCACAGAAACAATGCAATATCCTGCCCAACTGGATGCAAAGACTAAAGAGGCACTCCTGTGGTGCTTCCAGCTGTCTCAAGTCAAGAAGCTCTGGCTAACTTTTCACAAAGTGGAAGGGAATTAGCTTTATCTGGGCATCAGTGTCTTTGGGTTTGGGGCAAATGTGTTTCTTTTCCTTCCTGCTTCACCTAACTGAAACATCTGTTGCACTGTCCTCACTTAAGTTCATACACATTTGTTCAAAGTTTTTATTCCCCTAATTTGCTTTGACCTGGAGACCGACTTGCACAGATTCTGAATGGTCTAATGACATAGCTTCCTGGGGGGGCTCACACATTGCCAGCTTTGATGGAGAAATTAACTATTCCTGATCTATGGATCCCTCATTCTGTGGGTGAGAAGCCTGTATGGTGAATGTTTTTTCCCAAGGAGAACAGAGAAGAGAGGAAGCAGGAGAGTGTCCGTGGAAGGCTGCAGGTCCTTGTGCATAGGGCATTGGCCTAGGGTTTCATATATAGGCACCTTTTCTGGCTCAGCAACTTTGTTTCTATTTATTCATTTATTTTGGAGACAGAATCTCACTCTGTCACCCAGGCTGGCATGCAGTGGTGTGATGACAGCTCACTGCAGCCTCCATCAGCCAGGCTCAAGTGATTCTCCCGCCTCAGTGTCCCTGGGTAGCTTGGGTTACAGGTGCCCACCACCATCCCTGGCTAATTTTTTGCATTTTCAGTAGAGACAGAGTTTTGCCATGTTGCCCGGACTGGTCTCAAACTCCTGAGCTGAAGCAATCTGCCTGCCTCAGCCTCCCAAAGTGCTGGGATTACCAGCATGAGCCACCGAGCTCAGCCAGCCACTTTGGATGAATCACTTGATCTGTTCAAATCTGCGTTTCTTCATCTAAGAAAATAACATTGGACCAAAACATCTTACAGGGCTAATTATGATGTGAAAATGAGGCCATGGATGTAAATATGCTTTGAAACCATTGAATGCTACAAAATATGGGGGATGAGCATGAGTTGATTATCATAGAAATGTATTTGATTTGTTGAACACCTACTATGTGCCAGATTGGACATGTAAATACAAATTTCCAGAAGAAGGAGGAATTTCAAGCTTAGGTAATGGTGAATTTGTTGGGATTTTCACTTCTGGAATAAAGGGTAGTGGATTCTCCCTCCCAGCGTAAACAATGATGCCACTGTACAGAACATGTGAGGTCGCTGTGCTCAGGTATAGGACAACAGGCAGAGCAGGTTTGTGGCTTCCCGGAGAGGAGAAGAGGAGCACAGGAGGTGAGTTCTGTCTGCCCTCTCTCTCCCGGAGCCCAGGCAGAGCTCCAAATCTCACTGAGCTGAAGAGACAGAGACTGGAGCTTGAGGTGCTGAATTTTGGGGGCAGTGTATCAGACGAGGGAGACACACGGAGGAGCAGCCCCAGCAGCCCGGTGAGGTCAGTGCTGATCCTCGTCTCAGGCCGTGCTGCGCACGGAATGTCTCCATAAGCCACCACCGTGACCGTCCGTCCGGTGCTTGGCTGCGTGCTACCCTGAGTTTCCAGAGGCTGTGAAGTGCAGGGAGACACGGGATTCTGGGTCAGTGAGGGTGCTCTGGGTCACTGAGCAGCGGGACTTGCAGTTGAGCTCCAGAAAGGCTGTGCCTTAGGAGTGAGGTTCACACCTAGAGGCAGGGCAATGCCTTAGAATTAAGATCAAACTGAAGTATACCCACCCTAACGAAGGATAAAGGTGAGCCCCAGAGAATAAAACAGATCTACCAGTAATTTAGCTGCCTGCCAGAACAATGCTCCTTCTAATCCATATTATTTACAATTTTATAATGTCCAGCATACATTAGAAATTACTAGACATACAAAGAAGCAAGAAACTTTGACCTATACTTTAGAAGAAAGCATTACTAGAAAGAGATCCTAATATAGTTCAGATGTAAGAAATCTAAAGCAGATAATATAGGTATGCTTCAGTCTATCTCTGCCTTTTATATCTACATTTAATAAACATATTTATACTTAATAGAATTATTGATATGGTTAGGTTTAACTCTGTAGTATTTTTCTCTTTGTCTCATTGAATTTTTTTGTTCTTCTGTTGTTCTTCTGTTTCTCCTTTACTTTGGGCTAACTAAATATGTTTAGTATTCTGTTTTAATTTTTCCCTTGGCATTTATGTATTTATAAATAAAAAAATAAATACAACCCACTGCACTCCAGCCTGGACACTCTGCTGTCCAGGCTGGAGTGCAGTGGCATGGTCTCAGCTCACTGCAACCTCCACCTCCTGGGTTCAAGTAAGTCTCATGCCTCAGCCTCCTGATTAGCTGGGATTTCAGGTGCCTGTCACCATGCCCAGCTAATTTTTGTATTTTTAGTAGAGATGGGGTTTGCCATGGTGGCCAGTCTGCTCTTGAACTCCTGATCTCAGGTGATCTGCCCGCTTCGGCCTCCCAAAGTGCTAGGATTACAGATGTGAGCCACCATGCCTGGCCTTTCTCTTGGCTTTTAAAAAGGGTCCTTTTGTATTATTTTGAGTGATTTCTCTGGGGATTACAATATGTATCATTAACTGAATCAAAATCTACTTGGAGTTGATGTTATATGTTTACTTTGCAGCGTAAGCATCTGACCACTGTCAAGTCCACTCAGCTCCCTCTCCTTTGTACACCTGCTGCCATTAGCTTACCTCTATATGCGTTATGATGCCCCCACCTATACAATGCTGTTTTGTTGCTTTAAATCTTCATTGCCCTACGATAGCCAATAATTACATGTAGTTATTTAAATTTAAATTAATTAAAAGATTCAGTTAAAATTAAAGATTCAGTTTTTCCATCACTCTCAGCACATTTTCAGTGCCTAACAGTCACATGTGGCTGTTGGCTTCCCTGTGGGGCAGCACAGATGTAGAACATTTCCATCACGGCAGAAAGTTACAGGGAACAGATCTGCTTTAAATGTTCATTGTCTTTCAAAGAAATTGATGAGTACAAGATAGTCTATCTTATTTATCCACAGATACAGTCTTTCTACTGATCTTTCTTCCCATAGATCCACGTTGTCAATAATTTCCCTTCAACCAAAAAAAAAACTTCCTGTAACATCCCTTGGTGTGAAGATCTGTTGGCAACAAATTCTCTTGGGTATTGTTGATCTGCAAAAGTCTTTCTTAAGGATATTTTTGGTAGATATGTCATTCTGGGGTCACAGCAGTTTTTCTTTTCTTTCTTTCTTCTTTTCTTTTCTTCTCTACTCTTCTTTCTTTCTCTTCTTTCTTTCCGTTCCCTAAAGATGTTGCACATACCTTCTGGGCTCCGTAGTATCTGCTGAGAGATCTCTGATTCTCATCGTTGCTTTCCTGCAGCGATGTATATTTTTTCTTCGGCTGCTTTTACGATATTTTCTTTTCTTTTTTCTTTTTATTTTTTCGGATTTTTCTGCAGTTTGCTTGTGACATGCTTAGGGGTGGTTTTCTTGGGCTCACCAGGCTTTTGGGATCTTAGACTTCATCTGTAGGTTCTTCATTAAATTTGGTAAATTTTCAACTGTTATTCCCTTCATTTTTTTTCTGTTCCATTTTTTTTTCTTTCCACCTCTGGAACTTCAGTTGCACATACATTAAACCATGTCTGTTGTTTGGAACTGATGCTTTGTTCCTTTTTTCAATCCTTTCAATCTCTGTTTTTAAAATTGGGTAGGTTTCCCCCACCTGTATTCAAGTACTCTACCCTTTTCCTTTGCAATCTCCACACCACTGTTAATCCCATCTATTAAACTTTTCATAGAGGATAATTATACTTTAATTATGATATTTCCATTAATAACTGGAGAAAAGATTCATTTAGATATTTTTTTTTTTTTGAGATGGAGTCTCGCTCTGTCACCCAGGCTGCAGTGCAGTGGCACAATCTTGGCTCACTGCAACCTCTGCCTCCCGGGTTCAAGTGATTCTCCTGCCTCGGCCTCCCCAGTAGCCGGGATTACGGTGCCTGCCGCCACGCCCAGCTAATTTCTCTGTATTTTTAGTACAGGCAGGGTTTCACAACGTTGTCCAGGCCAGTTTCGAACTCCTGACCTCAAGTGATCCGCCCACCTCAGCCTGCCAAAGTGCTAGGATTGCAGACGTGAGCCACGGTGCCTGGCCCAGATCCTATGTTTAAAATAGTGTTCATTTTCCTGCCAGGATTCCCCATTTCCTCTCTCATGACTTAAATAAGGTACAAATCAGTCAAAAGTAAACAACTGGAAAAAATATGGCATTCATACTTCAATACAAGAAAACTATGTGGTTATGTAAATATTAGACAAAGATCTTAAGACAGAGAGAATCATAAAAGAAAAACAGGCATTTCATAGAGTTAGGAGGAGCAATTCGGCAGAAAAACAAGGCAACTGAATAAAAGAGAAAAGAGAAACAGATCGTTTTCTGGGATAAAAAATGTCTCCATAAGGTTTAAAGCTTGAAATTTTTGAGTACGTACTCCGACTATAGCAGAATTAAGGGAGAAATCAGTAAAATAAGATAGGCAGAAATCCCGAAAATTCCTGGAAATTGAATAACAGGCTTCTAAATAACCCATGCGTCAATGAATAATTCAGCAGGAAAATTAGAACATATTCTAATATAAATTATCATGAAAACATAACATCTCAAAATTTGTGAGATATAACTAAACATTCTTACTCAGGAATTTTTTAAATACCTACATTAGAGAAGGAAAATCGTTTAAAATCAGTGATCTGTTTTTATTTATTTTTTATTACTTACTTTAAATTTACTTCTTCTTACCTATTTTACTTCTTTTTCTACTTAATTTGAATTTACTTCTCTCATCTCACTGAGATTAAAAGATAATAAGGGAATATTACAAATAACCTATCCCAATACATTTGGTGACAGATGAAATGGACAGATTCCTTAAAAAATGTAATTTATCAAAACTGACTCAAGAAGAAATAGAAATTCTGAAAAAAATTAATTTGTTATCAAATATCTTTCTACAAAGAAAATTTCAGATCCAGATGGTTTCACTGGTTAAATTTTATCAAATTATATTATAAAAATAAAATAATACAAACGTAACACAGATTCAGAAAATAGAGGAGGAGTATGGAGGAGTGCTTAAGACTTATTTTTTGAGGCCAATATTATTACTCCAATAACAAAACTATACAAATAAATTACAAGAAAAGAAACATTAGGCCAATATCTTCCCTGAATACATATATATATATAGTATGTATGTGTGCATATATGTGCACATATATATGTAAACACTAAAAAAAACAGCAAATTGAATTCGACTAAACATAGGAAGAATAGTATATGAGGACTAGTGGGGTTTACCCTAGGAATGCAAGGTTGGTTCAAGCTTTAAAAATCAGTCAATGTACTTTGCCACATTATCAGAATAAGAAGACAGTTATACAATCATTTTAACAAAGGCAGAAAAATCATTTTGTAATATTCACTCTTCAAAACTCTCAGCAAACTAAGAATAGAAAGGATATTCCTTAACTTGATAAAGACTGTCTACAGACAGTCGTAATACTGACTGTTGATTGACTGAATGCAACCCCCAACAATGACTGAGAATAAAACAAGAGATCTGCTCTCACCATACGTATCTATTATTGTACAGGAGGTCTTAGCCGATTCAATACAGCAAGAAAGAGAATTTTAAAAAAATAAGCATGCATTATGGAAAGGAAAAAAAATGTCTTTTTTGCAGCAGCATGATTGTCTATATAGAAAACCATAAGGAATCATCAAAAATCTTCTAGATTATAACAAGTGAATTATAAATGTATAATTTATATACTGATAAGGTCAGTATACAAGAGCTCAATACTGTTTTTCCATACTAACAATGGTTTGGAAATTGACTTTTTAAAAAAATGGAAATTGAAATAAAAACATTGTAAATACAACTTAGAGTAATAAAAAATAATTAGAAATAAATTTAATGAAAGTTATATAAAGCCTTGACATAAAAACTCAAAACACTGCTAAATGAAATCAAAGATCGACACAAATGGAGAGATATACCACATTCATGGATTGGAAGACTCAATATTGTTAAGTGTCTCTTTTCCTCCAATTGATATGTAGTAGTAGTGGCTGGTAAACTATGGCCCTTAGGCTGACTGCCTATTCTTGTAAATTAAATTTTATCAGAAAACAGCCATGTCCATTCATTGATGTATTGTCAACAGTTGTTTTGTACCTCAATGGCAGAGTTAAACACTTGTGATAGAGACCATATAGTTCTCAAAGACTAAAATATTTACTATATGGTCCTTTAAGAAGAATTTTCTGCACTTCTAAGCTATAGATTTAATGTAATCTCAATCAAAATCCCAGGAGTTTTAAAATATATTGTATAATTGGTTTTACTTTATCAAGGTTTATAACATTTATAAGTTCTATAATCTTAATTTATATAGTTATTAAAGTGTATAAATCTTGATTCATTTCTTATTGTCAGTCTTTTACTTAACCACAACTTCTCTAATCAAGTTTTTAAAGCCTTTAATCATTTTTTAAATTCTATTTTTAGTTCTGCGGTACATGTTCAGGATGTGTAGGTTTGTTATATAGGTAAACATGTGCCATGGTGGTTTGCTGCACCTATGAACCCATCACCGAGGTATAAGGCCCAGCATGCATTAGCTATTTTTCCTAATGCTCTCCCTCCCCCGCCCCATCCTCTGACAGGCCCCAGTGTGTGTTGTTCCCCTCCCTGTGTCCATGTGATCTCATTGCTCAGCTCCCACTTATAAGATAGAACATGTGGTGTTTGAGTTTTTGTTCCTGTGTTAGTTTGCTAAGGATAATGGCTTTCAGCTCCATCCATGTCCCTGAAAAGTATATGATCTCATCTTTTTTATGGCTGCATAGTATTCCACAGGGTATAGGTACCACGTTTTCTTTATCTAGTCTATTGTTGATGGGCCTTTTGGTTGATTCCATTTTTTTACCAGATTGTTTTTCAAAAAGGTATCTTTACCACAAGAAGAATCATAAAGGCTATATTTTCTGAATTCTTGCATACTTAAGAATGCTTGTGCTTTGACTTTATACCCAATGTCCATCTTAGCTGAGTATAGAATTTCTTGGCTACATTTTCTCTCCCTCAACCCTTGTAGCCATTGCTCTACTCTCTCCTGAATTAATATTACCTTTCATCACAACTTCTCTTTCTTTTATCTTTGGTTAGCTGAACTTTATCATCAAGAACTTTTTCTATATGCCCAGAATTATTTCATGTTTGAGAATGTTGGCCTGTTGCCTTTATACCTGAACAACTTGTCTGTTTTTTATTGTTATACTTTTTCACCCACAGATTCTTATCTCCAGAAGTTTGTGTTGTGATACTGAATGAAACTGTGGAGTCATCTGATAATGGGCTAACTTGTTTTTCACTGCCTGGATGACTGAAAATGCCTCTTCATCTTCGAAGTTCAATAATTTGACCAGGATTTGTATCAGTGTGGCTCATTCTCCATCACCTTACCCTGGAAAATTATTTGCTGCTCATTTGGCAAATTAGTCTTTCCTTTATATCAAGGAAATTTTCTTCTGTTACATCTTAAAATATACTTTCTGTTCCTTGTTAAGTTCTCCTCTTCAGGGTCACCAACTACCTTTCTGAAATTATTTTGTTCCTCCATTACCCTCTCTCTGACTGTTTCAACATCTTTGCCTTTTTTCTCTGATTAATTCCTTGGTTTTAGCCATCTTCTCAAATAAACAGGAGACATTTAAAAAGGTAAGGCCTGAAAAACTTTGTGTATCTCTTGAAACCTGTGCCCCTTGCTCCCATGGGGTCTTTCCTAGGATGTTCACCCGTACTCTTTGTCACCATACCTTAAATCACCATTCTTTCACCAGTTTTTATGTTCTGTTTTTTGCTATACTCACTGGTTGGTAAGAGGGGGAGGTCCAATAAAAATTACAAGGTATAGTAACAAGCAAAAGACAGTTTGAAGAGACTAAACCAGCACCAGAATCAGAGCCAGAGAGTCAGATATGGCAGCAATGTTGAAACTGTCAGACCAGGAATTGCAAGAGCAGATGGATAATGCAAGCAGAAATACAGAAGATTCTAAGAAAGAATTTAAAAGAAATACTAGAGATCAAACACACTGTCACAGAAATGAAGAACACTTTCGGTGCATTTATGAGCAGGCTAGACACGGCTTTGGAGAGGATTCTGAGCTGAAGGATATGACAGTAGAAACTTCCAGAGCGGATAGGCCTTCAGTAGATGTGCTCAGGATGTTGTCAACCTGCCCCGTCTCCACAATGCGAGGTCTGCCATGCAAAAGTGTGTTCAGGAGCCATGCCTTGCCTCTCCGGGATCAGTTTCCCTTGCTTATTCCAGTGACAATATGCGCATGGCAGGCTGCTGTTCCTCCCAGTCATCCTCCCATGGATGCTGCTGGCCGACTGTCACCAGTTTCCAAGTTTTGCTGTGGTTCTTTGTGCTCACTGGTTGGGAAGGGGAAGCCCAGGTCCTTTCCACCCACCACATTTACCTGGGTGTCCAAAGGGCATTTGAAAACTGTCCTTGCAGCAGCAGTGTGCGCTGGATTGCAGGGAGGTCAACTGGCCAGGACGAGGTGCTTCCAGGGAGGTGAGAAGACCATGGCCTGCAGGGGAGAGGCCTGAAGCCCCGGAGAGGGAGCGGAAGGGACAGGAGGGCTGTGCTCACTGATCAGCCTCCATCACTACCTGTCTTGGGAACTCCTCTGTGACTGCCTGGAGCTGCCTCTCAGATCCGCTGCTTTGTTTAACCCTTTGTGTGCTTGGGTCCTGCTTCCCCAGCTGCACGGGTTGCTTCTGGTGGGCGGGGTGGGAGGTCTGCTCCCCCTGGGGGTTCTGTTCCTCTTGCTTCTGGTGGGCAGGGTCTTAGGCTCAGCTTTTCCTATAGGTCCTAGCCCTGACCTTGTCAGTGGTTAGAGTGGAACATTGGCCAAAGCTTGGATCGGCTTTCCTCTCTGAGTGCTGCAGCCCATGGGGCCGACATGACCCTGGGATGAAGGCATTTCCCAGACACATGATGTCTGTATGTGCCTCCTATGAGGACCTCCCTCTACCCCCAACGATGGCCAAGCTCGGCATCTGTCCAGGTGCTCTCCAGCTGTCTGCTCCACTCTGCCCTGCTCCTGGCAGGGTCTGAATGCCACTGGGCTGCAAGAGTGGGACGGGGACTTCTCACAGGCATGGGGGACCAACTTTCCATCCCACCATCAACTTAGCACAGACTGCATACTTCCAAGTGAATTAGTCTTGGACAGCGGTGAGAGAGAAGGCTCAGCGGCGTCACTCCTGTGCTTGCACAGCGAGATTCTTCTCTGCACCCAGCACTGCCCCACACCTGCTCTGGGCGGGGCTCAGGCGTGAAGGGTGCAGAGGCATGAGAGCCCAGGCTCCTGTCCTCAATGCGCTGTCCACATGGCACGCAGTCCATACCAGGACGGTGACTCTTGAGTGGGTGCTCCTGCCACCGTGCTGAGCAGGAGTCAAGGGGTGAGGGGCAGGGTGAGCAGGAGGGGTCTCTTCACCCCCACCACCCTGCCTCTCTGTGGTCTCAGCCCCCCAGATGGACTCCTCAGTTCCTGTGGACATGGTCGGCACACCCGCACCCCATGCCTGCACCCCACACACGCACTTCACTCCTGCGCCCCACGCCCTCACCCCACCCCCACACTCCACCCCCTCACCCCACACCTGCGCCCCACACCCGCACCCCACACCCCCGCCCCACGCCCGTGCCCCACGCCCGCACCCCCACGCCCTCACCCTACGCCCACGGCCCCACACCTGCACCCCAGGCCCGAGCCCCACGCCCGCACCCCACGCCCGCACCCCACGCCTTGACTCGGGCAGCTGGTCCTGCCAGGTGGCTGTCTCCTCTCCACTTGACCTGGACAGGTCCCACCCCCAGGGAACGCCCAGTTCAGCCTCTGCTTCCTGCACCAGAGTTTCGGCTGCAAGCAGCAGAAAGCGGTTCCGACCGACGGGCGGAAAGGAGTTTCCTGCAAGTGGCTGGTGCCCTGCACGCCTGAGGGAGAGCTGCGATGCCAGGCCTTGGGAAGGAGACTCAGACCAGCACCTGCAGCCCGTCTCCCTGGCCCACTGGAGGGCCCAGTCTCTGCGGGGAGAACCTGACAGGTGGGTGCACGGGAGCGGCAGTTAACCAGTTAGCACGACACCAATCCGTAGGAATTCACCTGCTCAGCTGAGAGGAGGTTAGGAAAATCGGGAAGCGGAGGGCTCTGGGGTGCCGCTCCCCACACGCTGTTGTGTGGCCTGGGAGAGCTGCTTCACCCCTGTGCCTCGGTGTCCTCATCTGTGAAATAGGGTCATAATAAACTGTGTCTCTTAGAGTGGCTTCGAGGATGCAATTGATGAATCCTTCTGAAGGGCTGAGGTCGGGCGTCAGCCGCCACACACCCAGCAGCAGACGCTCCCCTGAGTCCGGCCAGGTCCAGCCTACATTTTTACCAAGTTCTTATTCCTGTTTGCCACAAGGGACAGGAGGGGCTGAGTCGAGTGAGGACCTTGTGCCAGACCTGGGGCTTCGTGTCCACAGCCCAGGAGATGGGAATCCCGGGAATTTGACGTCTGGTCTTGGCTCTGGCTCTGGGGGCGATCCTGGGGGTACTTTGTCTTGGGGCAATCTTCTCTGCGGGGGGCAGAGCCCATGCCAGCCTTGGTATCTCCCAGTTCATTTCCTGGGGTTGCCATAACAACCACAAACTGGGGTCTTCAGATATCAGACACTGATCCTCTCTAGCCCCAGGAGGCAGAAGTCCAGACCACGCTGTCGGCAGAGCCCCCTCCACACCTGAGGGAGGCTCCTCCCCGCCTCTGCAGCTCCTGTCACCTCCAGGCATCCCTGGGCTGTGGCCACAGCGCCCCAATCCCTCCTCCTCTCTTAGAAAGACTCCCGCCATTGGGCTTGGGCCCACCCTACTTCAGGACAGCTTCGTCTCTGTCTTCACCTTCCTCACAGCCACAAAGGCCTATTTCTGAATAAGTCATATTCTACAGCTCGGGATGCACATGGATTCGGGAGAAACATAACTCAACGCCCTGCACCTCCTAACGCTCACACAGCCCATGTGATGTTCCCTTCTCTGCTCTGTCCCATCTGTGAGGTTGAGGGCGTGGCCTTCAGCCTGCGTGTCCTGATCCACCGGGGAAGCTGAGTCCTGCCCACCCCCCTGGGATCCAGCCCTGGCTTGGCCACATCCTGGGATGTGGAAGGCTCAGGTTCAGGCGGGTGCTGAGTTCACAGAGAATGGCAGCAGGGGAGGGGTGATAGGGATGCCCGTCCCGGGGCTACGTGTGAACTGCCCAGGAGTTGGGTGTCCTCAAGCCCACCCAGTGACCTTGACTTTCCAGAGCCCCAGTGGAGAGAGCGGGGGACCAATGTCCCAGGATGCAGGACGTGGTGGGGCATGGGTGGGAGGGGAGGACAGGACCTCAGGACAGTGTGGTCACCTTCAGAGATGCACCCAGCAGGCCGCCCTGACCAGCAGCTGGGACCTGGCCCGGTGCCCGCCCCATCTCAGGGTTCCCGCCCCGGGCTGCGCTCTCCATCTGCAGAGTGAATTCTGAGGTATTGGCCTTTTTGCTAAGGACTGAAGATTCATGTCCCCCCAGTTTATCCATGAAAATCGAATTCTCACAGTGCTGTATTAGGACGTGAAGCCTTTGGAGACGATCAGATCATGAGGATGGGGCCCTCATGATGAAGGGGATCACCGCCTTATAAAGAGGCCCCAGAGAGCTCTCTTCCTAACACAGGAAGATACTGGGAGAAGGCAGCTGTCTGCAACCCAGAAGAGGGTCCTCACCAGAGCCAGGCCATGCTGGCACGTCATCTCAACTTCCAGCCTCCAGAACGGTGACAAATAAGTGTCCCCTGGTCCTAAGGCCCCCAGTCTGTAGGACTTTGTTACAGCTGGCGGGGCTGACAGCTTTGAAGGAACTGGGTGGCTCTGCACGGTGCTGGGGTGTGCAAAGCCCTCAACACTCACCTCCTGAGTTCATTCATTCTGGATTCATTTCCTGGGGCTTTCAGTCGGGGTCCCTCTCAGCTGCCTCAGTGTATGATGGGGGGTACCTTTTCCAAAACACTCTGAATTCTCAGGGCATGGGAACGGGCCTCCGTGGACACACTGCCACCCGTGACTCAACCATGAGTCACAGCAGACTGCGGTTTCATCCAGTCCTCACCACCGCCCACAAGGGAAGCACTGTCATCCCCACCTAACGCCAGGGAGACTCGGGCCCAGTGATTCGCTGCCGCCAGCTAGCAAGGTGTGGTGAGGCCGGGGCTGCGCTCCCTGCTGAGCTCCCTGCGCCGGCAGCGTCTGGGCTCCTCTGCTCCTCCCTGTTCCAACGCCAAACCTGGGAAACGCGGGCAGCTGGAATCCCAGGGCACAGCTGAGCCCCGTGTCTTAGTTGCCAGTGGTCACAGCTTGGCAGTGCCCTCAGGCCCCCAGCCCTCCGGCTCTGTGTCCTCCTGGGTGCTTGGCGACATTGCTTTCTCGTCCTCCCTGGGAAGAGAGCTGGGAGGCGACCCTCCAGACTCGAAAGCAGGGCCACTGCTGTGGTGAGGAGATGGGCCACGGGGCTGGCCACACGGGCCTCCTGCCGCAGACACCATTAGGTCTAATTGCTTGGAGCCGGCTTTGAAGGACACAGCCTCGTCCTGTGGCTCGGGCAAGGCCTTCCTCGACCTGTCATCAGTAATGGAGGGTAAATTAATATTTACTAAGCAGAGGCTCACAGAGAGGGGCAGGCATGAGAACCTGGGGGGACACACCAACCCGAGGCCCTGCGGCCCCCTCCGGGCTTTCTCTTCTGTTGACAGGGCCCATGGGACCCCGGAGAGAAACCCGATCCACAGCTAATTGCTGGGAGCAGGCATTCTCAGAGTTCTCCTGCCCCCAACTCTCAGGCTCAAAGTGTTTCACGTGCCCTCGGAGGCAGTGGTACACATCAAAGGGAGCAGAGGAAGCCTCTCAATGCCCCATTTCCCTTGCACACCCCGCCCCCACCCACAGCCAGGGCAGCACTCCCGCCCCCGGCAGCGGGGCTGGAGGAGGCTTCTAAAACGTCTCACCTATTCGCCCTGCGCCTCTTCTGTGTTTCGTTCCATCCCCATGGGCCCCTGTGAAGAACGTGCTGCATCAACGTTTTTTTGACCAGGCGACTGAAGCTCAGAGAAGTTAAGCCACTCCTGCAAGTTCACATAGCTGGTTTCGTGGCAGAGCTCAGATCCCAAACCCAACTGTATTCGTTTCCTGGAGTTGCCAAACAAAGCACCCCAGACTGGGTGGTTTCAGATAGTGGATCCTGGAGGCTCAACGTGCAAAATCAAGGTGCGGCGGGCCCGCTCCCTCCGGGGCTCTGGGTGGACTCCTCCCATGCTTCCCTAGTGCCTGGCGGTGCCAGCCATCCTAGGCCTCCCTCCAGTCTCTGCCTCTCTCATGCCAGGACCTCCTCCCTGTGTCTCTGCTTCCAGATTTTCCTGCCCTCATCGGGACTCCATCACCGGATGTGGGACCGACCTTCATCCAGAATGACCTTGTCTTAATGACATGTGCAAAGACCCAGTTTCCAAATAAGGTTCCAACCACAGGTGTGGGGGTTAGGGCTTGGACACATCTCATGCCCCAACTTTCTGGGAAAATCACTTTAACCTCTGGGCGTGTTCTTGTCTCTAGGAGGGGAAGGCCGTGAGGGCAGCTGAGAATAAAATACGCTTCCACCCTGCCACCCCCCGACCTTCCTGCCCCTTCCCACATCCTCAGGGGGCTCCACCCACATTAGGGTCCTTCCTTTCCCACGTCCAGGACTGAGGGCTGGGGCGGAGGAAGCAAAGCTATGGCTTTGGACATAGGTGACATCTGGCACGGCTGCTGGGACTCCCTCTCCTGAGCATGCTCCTCTGGCAGCGTGCGAGGTGGGTGGCCTCAGACCTTTTGAGTTGCAGCATCACAGACCAGGGGTTAAGTGGCTGCCCCAGGGCACAAGGAGTCCTTGGTGGCAGCCTGGACAGGAGCAGGGGTCAGCTGACCCCAAGCCAAGACCTCTTTACAAAGCAAATCCAGCAGAAAGCTGGCAACCATGCACATTGTTGGCCAGCCTCAGAAGTCGCAAGAAGCCTCCCTCCAGGCGGAAGTTTTGCCGAGGGGGCACCCCCTGGCTTATCCAGCACCCAGCTCACTGCCCATGCAGTGTGGGAGCCACAGTCAGTGGCGCCTGGGCACCTGGAATGGAGGCGGGGGGGGCTAAGGAGGCAGACCTCGGGGGCCAGGAATGGCCTGCATGGTCCCTGCAGGGACGCTTCCGGGAGGCAGTTTTTAGCTCTGCCTGAGGGAGGTTTTAACAGGAGAGGTTTCTAGGGGTGGGGGGTGCCTCAGAGAGCGGAGAGCTCCCTGCACTGCAGACCTCCAGCAGGCGCCCTGGACCCACTCACGTGGACAGAGACGGCTGTTCACCGCACCCCCTTCTAGCTCCGACCACCAAGGATCCTGTTTACCTGCCCCACTTCAGGCTCTGACCACCCGGGGTCCTGGGCTACCTCTCCCTGACCAAATACCGCTCACCAGCTCTGTTCTGTCCCCAGGCCACCTTGGGGTGGGCCCTGAGCCCCAGTCCAGCCTAATCTCATCCCAGTACCCTGGGTTCTGGTGCCTGGACTCCAGCTGCTTCCTCTGTCCCTCCTGATACGTGTGTCAGCACCACACCCCAGGGACCAGACGCTGCCAGGGTCTGTGTTTTATGAAATAGCAAGTAAAATTAAGTTAGAACCAATGTGCCTGCGCAGGAGGTGGACAGACAGGGGCTGATGTCATCTGATGCAGCGTCCAGGGAGGGCACTGGAGAGGTGTCCTAGGGCCCAAAGGCAGAAGGCACCAAGAAAGAACTGCCAGGCCCCTCCACTGAGCACACGGGGAACTGAGGCACAAGACCTCTCAGTGCTTAGCACCATGTCTATCAGAGTCCCCAGTACCCAAGGGTGCTACGGTTCAAGCTTCTGGGCCTGGCTTTCCAGGCATGGCCTCCATTGACTCTTCCCACAGGCCCCTCCCGCCAATCCCCGTCCTCTCCCTGGCCCAGATAGAACAGCCAAAGCAGTGCCACTGCCCCAGCCAGGCTGTCAGAGGCCAGCCCCGACAGCCGCACGGCCCTCACTCACAGGACCTGTGCACCTGCACCCTTCACCCGCCCCGGACTCCCACCAGCCAGTATCCTAAAGGGCCCGACTCTGGCCGGCATGGACTACAGGCTTCCCCCTCTTCAAGGCACAAGGGGAGGGCACAGGTACTCTGTTATTGTCATTTTGTAAAGGACAGCTGGCCACTGCTCCTTCCGTCTGTCTCTCTGTGTGTCCGTCTATCAACAGACATCTGTACTTGGATGATTTAGAACAAGGGAGCAAAGGACCACAACAGACACAGGTGACCTAAAGGCTAGGGGAAGGGCAGAGGCCACAGGAGAATAGGGCAGGGAGAAACAGCCCCTGGTAAGCTGTGTTTGGCTTCAAACTCCTGCTATCGGGAAGCTGAAAATGGGGCTCCCAGCAGCCGAGGCAAAACATCCACAGGAGAAACAGCTGCTCAGCCTTTTCTGACTCTGACACACAAACGGGAGACACAGAGGCCCCTGGGTGCCGGACCCAGGCGGTGGCCACTAGGGCAGGGAAGGTCTGAGCCATCACTGGTCATGAACAATGGCACCCATCTCAGTTCTGCAACTGAACGGACAGCCAGGTGGGGAACTGAGGGGCTCTTCCCTTTGGTGGGAAGGTTGCCTCGTGAGTTGGGAAGGAGGTGTGTAAGGCGTGGAGCAGCGTGTTTCACGTGCTGCGGGCTGGCCGGGCGGCCACAGGTGTGCTCTCCCTGGCTGAGGCCACACCTCCCAGCTGGAAGAGGAACCAAGGTCAGTGGGTCCCCTCCTCCGCCAGACCTTGCCGGAGACACCCCCACAGACAGGCCTCGCCCAAACGGGGGCGCAGAGGCCTGGAACACGTGAGCTCACTCGAGATGGGCCAGGCTGGTATCTGCATTTACCCCACACATCCTCAGGACGATCATTTGGTGCGAGAGTTTCATTCCCAAGACACAGATAAGAAGGCTGGGGCATTGCCAGACCTGGGCCAAAGTTCTCATTTGGGATATTTTGTGTTGTTATTTTGTAAAGAAATGAACTTGAGCATTCTTGGGAAAACAAGACAAATCAACCCAGAGGGAATCTAATGCCATGATGAGAGAGTGTGAGGGCAGCCCGGGCGTCTTCCCTAGGTGCCCTCTGCCAGGAGTGTGCGGGCAGCCCGGGCGTCTTCACCAGGTGCCCTCTGCCGGGAGTGTGCGGGCAGCCCGGCATCTTCACCAGGTGCCCTCTGCCGGGAGTGTGCGGGCAGCCTGGGCATCTTCACCAGGGGCCCTCTGCCAGGCCTGCCCAGGGCAGTGCAGTGCACCCAGCCCCTCCAGGGGGCCCATCCTATGCCTGTCCTGTCCTGGGGTCTGCAGCGTCCCCACTTGTGGGTGGCAACTGGAGCTGTCTTCCTGGAGTCTCTGCCTCTCCCGAGACTCTGTGTCCAGCAGAGCACCCCTCCCTGGAGGCTCTCAGCTTCCAGCTCTCTGCTCACTTGCAGAATGAAGATGACTGTCTTCTGCCTGCTCTGGTCAGCAGCACTGTTGGAGCCCTAAGGCGGCCCCGTTGTCCTCTCAGAAGCCCCTCCATGATAAATGCACTCTGCGCCCACCAGACCCTGCCTGGCACCCAAAGTGATGGTATCACTTGGACTCTGCCACGAGCAACGCCAGATGCCCTCCTCTGAGGACACACAGCCCTTGATCACAACTTCCAGGGGCCAGGATTCTTCCCCATGGGCTCAAATCTGACCTCCCTGACCCGAGACTGTGAGCTGCTGAGGGCAGGGCTGGAACTCATGGGCATCCGCTGAGTGCCGGGTTCGAGATAGCGCTTCCCACTCGGTGGTGACTGGAGCTCACCCACTGCAGCCGCCATGGAGGCACCAAGATCGCCCCATGACACCCCCGTTCCCACAGCCTCTGCAGGCCAGTGAGCGTCTGTCAGTTCCTGGAAGACGGCATTGTCTCCCTCGGCCCAGCCTTTCCGTTCCCTCTGCCCTTCCTTGTTCCCACCTTCCTGCGGGAGGTGCCTGTTGAGTCTCAACTGGGGGGTCACATCTAGACCACCAGGCTTCCCTGGTGTGGCCCAGGGCACGGACGGTGGGCCCAGCACACCCTCTCCCAGCACCTGCGTGTGTCTGGCCCTGTGTGTTCTGGGGTTGAGCAGGGCAGGTGTCTGGTGAGGAGACTGGGCAGGGGGGTCTTAACCAGGCAGCGCTTCCTGTCCAGACGCCCACCTGGGTTCACCCACGCTTGGCTCGCTCTCAGGCGGGGTAAGACAGCTTCCTCCCATTCCCTGGCCACCTCTTTCCACCTCCCCTCTGTGCAGCCCCTGACCGACTCCTGGGGTCCCCACCTGTTCATTCCTCCCGCCCTCCCCTCTTCCACCTGAGCGGGACCCAGACTCCTGCCCTGGGCTGTAGCTCCTGAAGTTGCCTGGCTCAGCATGGAGTTAAATGGGAAGCCTGGTTGTGTTGAACATCCCTGCATCCCATGAGGAGATCTGGGGTACAGACGGCAAGAAGCGGGCTGTTGATTCAGCAGCCACAGGCAGGGGGTGGGAGGGAAGGGGCTTGGCTGGAGGCCAGGGGCCAGCTCAAGGAATGAGCCCGAGGGAGCTTGAGAGCCCTCCTTCCCAGCCTCAGTTTCCACGTCTGAGCAATAAGGACCCAGGGCGAGAGCAGGGCTCCTCCAAGCCAGGTCTAACGCGGGGACTGCTCCGGTCCCGCGGAGCCAGGCGTGGCAGTGGACAGTGGCACCGTGCCCAGGCTGGACGATGGCGCAGGGTTTCAGTGTTTTTGCAGGCATGGATTTCACTCCAGACCTTTTTTCTTCATGCTCACCCAAAAGAGGGCAGAACAAACACGCCAGCGGAGGGTGAAAATGAACCAAAACTCAGAGGCAGCAGCTCCTCCTGGCCACGCCCAGGCCAGCATCGAGTCCCTCAGGGCAGTGGGTGCCCCCGGGAGGTTTGCGAGGGGTCACTCAGTGTCTGGGGGCTGTGTCTAACCTCCGACCTCCGGCCCCTGACCCTGAGCGATGACCAGCAGGCCTCAGGCACTTTGCAGGTGTGTCTCTAAGCACTCAGCCTCCTCCTGGCACCTGGCCCCCCCCAAGGACATTAGCACCCGGCTCCTCCCGTTTTCCCTCCCCAAACCCGAACGGAGCTGTCCCAGGCATTGGACCACCGTGCACAGAAGGGGCAGGTGCTGGGTGCTCCCGGTGCCTGGGACCCCACTTGGGTGGGGAGAGAGGGAGGAGGGAAGGACCTTTTGTTTCTAAGAAGAACGTATCTGACCTGAAGTCAAGAGGGGGGCTGCTGAACTGGGGTTTCTCCCCCTCCCTCACCACCCCCCCCTCATCTCCACCCCATCCCCTCGAAGTTGAGGAAGGCAGTCCAGAGGCCCGGCTCCTTCGGAAGTGAACTTTTCTGGCCAAACCTCAAGACGTTCCCCACAAACACGCCTCCCCTTGAGGCTCTGGAGTGGGGACAGGAAGCCCGAGGGTGTCTCTTAGGGACTCTTAGGACCACCGCTTAGGGACAAACTTGGAGGTCGGCAAGGAAGCAGCCCTTCCCTAATGCTCATCTGATAATGCTTTCTCTCTTTCTCCCCTCTCTCCCTGCGTCTCTGTCACACACACACACACTTACACATGCACGCACACACCCACACACATGCATACACATGCACGCACCCACACACATGCACACACGCACACACGCACACCCACACACATGCATGCGAGTGCACGCACCCACACACATGCACTCACACATGCACACAAGCACCCACACATGCACTCACACATGCATGCACGCGCACATGCACACACACGCACACACGTATACACACATGCACACACACATGCACAAACGCATACACACACATGCACACACACGCACACACGTATACACACACGCGCACACACACACATTGCCTCTTTCAAGACAATCATTTTAAAGAAAATTCTGTATATAAGAATTTATGCTGCAATGTGCTTTGATACCATCGGACAAGATAATTTCTGCCTCTTCCTTTCCTCCTCCTCACCCCCAGTTAGGTCCACACGGAGGTTCCAGGACCCCTCCCGGCAACACTGACACCCCCACTGTGGAGGGGGTGCCGGGGTAGGAACTGCGGGGAGCACCGGCTTTGTGGGGTTAATGAGATCCGAACTTACCTCCCCCACCTTGAGCGCCAAACTGGGCTCCTCCTCAGAAGGAGGCATTCGACCAAATGTTAATCCTCTCCACATGTAGAATGTTCCAGATAGCCCCGAGCTCAGGGTGCCTTTTGAACTTGTGAACAGAAATTGATTCAAGGTGACGAATTTGTAATCAGTTTATGATTGATGGGCTGCGTTTCCAGAGAGGCAGCTCCATGTCCCTTCCTCCCGCCCGGGAAGCAAATGTGTTTCACTTTATCTCCCCCGGCCCGGGACCCGGAGGACCGGGAGAAAGAAAATAAAGTCAACTGCAATATTTAACTTGTATTAGAACAGATGCCAGTTAATTAAGGGATCAGTGGGGAGGAAGTGCCAAAATAGAGCCATGGCCGCCCCTCCTCCCCGCTGGACAGAGGGCAGATCGGATGTTAAACTATTAGTGTGATTAGGTGAATAATGACTTTGGAACTAATTTCGCCGGATTGGAAAGAGAGCAGGACAGAGTGAAAATAGAAACATCTGCTTGAATATTCTAATTTCAAAGGATAATTGCAAAGTGCCTGCTCAGGTTCTTCCCCCCGACACCCCGCCCTTTCTTTCTTTCTTTTTTTTAAAAAAATCAAACTACCTTGAAGTGACTTTGAGTTCAGCCCTAGCAAAGTTTGGCTGGGAGAGTTCTCAGGGTGGGAAGGTGGGAGGAGAAAAGTCAGCGAGAGGCTCAGGCCAGGCAGCTTCAAACAGTGGGCAGGGAGGAGGGGAGGGGGAGAGGAGGGAGGGGAGGAGGGAGGGAGGGAGGGAGGGGGGCAGGGAGGGAGGAGGGAGGGAGGGAGGGAGGCGGGTCCCTGCCGCAGGTCTGCAGGGAGCCTTCCCACTCAGGATGCCCCTGAGAATCTGATGGAAACTGACCCCACCGCTTATGATGGCAGAGCACGCACCCAGCCTATAAACCTCTCCGGCAGGTTCACGGACCCCTGAAGTGGTGCCCTTTGCAGCCCCCCGCCCTGTATTTGGCCCAGCCTCCCTTCAATTTCTGGGCAGCAGCGCCCTGGTGAAGTGACACCTGGGGATACGAGACCCCTGGGTGTGCATTGCTTACCACTGTCCGCTGCGTAAACCCTCCGCTCAGGGCCGAGGCCCAGCTGCCCACGTGAGGTCACCCCTGGGCGAGGGGCCCCCACTCAGCTCATGCCTGCTGGCCTGCACTGGCTCCCACACATCATGGCACCGGGCCTTCACCCCTGCTGTTCCCCCTGCCTGGACCTTCCTTGCCTGAGAAACGTCTGCTGGTTCTTCAAGGGTCAGTGTGCTGGTCCCAGGCTGTGCTGGGGCCTCGAGTCATGGACTCCCCTGCTGGGCTGGGGCTCCTGGGGAAGAGCTTTGCCACCTTTATCTCGCCACACAACTGGCTGGAGGGAGACTTCCCCTTGGGGCAGCACAACACATTTCCAAGCCATCTGCACCTCCCACTCTCTTCCCTCCTCTCCTCTTTCTATTTATCCAGCATCCCTCTTCCGAGTGCCCACTCTGTGCTGGACACTCTGCTTGGACCCTGTACCAGGCCCCAGGGACCCCAGGGCTAGGGCAGACCCAGCTCTGGCTTCATGGATGAAAAGATTCCCAAAAGCCTCACTGGGCCTGATCTGGAAGGGGGTGGCTGAGAAGTGAACATTCCTGAGCCCTGAACTAGGGCTGGGGTGTCACGAAGCCTGCCAAGGGGAAGCAGTTTTGGAAGAGCCAGGCGGCAGTTGGGGAGCATGCTAAGGGCAGGCCAGAGCATGTGCCAAGGCCCTGGGGTGAGCTTGGATCCGCCTTGAAGCTGGACCCCCATGGAGCATGGTGTGGGGATGCAGGCTGGGGACAAGGACCCCGGGGGCCGGCATGCAGGCCACTTCCGCCTCTTTCCACGTATCCGAGAACCGGGGGCCCACATGGTGTGCGAGTGGCTCCCGGGTGCCCCCCAGCAGGGGAGCTGCTGCTGGTAGGGCTGGAGGGTGGTGGTCAGACCTGCATCCTCAGGGCAAGGCAGCAGCCCCGAGCCAGGGGCGGGGACAGGCAGGGGCTTCGGAAGAAGGGGGAATGCAGAGTGACAGAGGAGAGTTAACCAGTGGCCACAACCCTTCTGACCGGAGCGGAAGCTGAGTCCAAGGCCACACTCCTCATGCGCCCCAGCAGGCCTGCAGCCAGGGCCACGCTCCCCATCCGCCCCAGCAGGCCTGCATCCAGGGCCACACTCCCCATCCGCCCCAGCCGGCCTGCAGTCAGGGCCATGCTCCCCTGCCCTCTTCTGCCTCCCGGTCTGACCCTTCCTCCCCCAACACGTGCCTCAGCCCAGCCCCTCTGTCACCCCCACTCCCACACGCTGTCCCTGAGGGCTGCCCGGTGCCAGGCCGGGTGGCTGGGAAGAGGCGTCTGAGACGCTCCCCAGGCAGTCTGAGGAGACCGCCGTGGGCGCCCCTCTCACACCCAGCCATGCTTTCAGGCTGGGAGAGACAGAAGGGCCCCAGCAGGCTGTTTCTGCCTCCAGAAGACCAACAAGTATGAAACGTGCAGAGGTCTGACTCCAGACTGGCCTCAGAGGGGAGATGGGAGCAGGAGACGCTGTGTCCATCCCCCGGAGTGGTGGCTGAGGAGGAGCCAGTCTTCGGGGTACAGAGAGGCTAGTGTGGACAGGCAGACGTGGGAAGGATCCAGACACGCCCAGGGATGTGGCTCTGTGTCCCGGGCCTGTCACTAACTTGCCTTGTGGCCCTGGACAAGCCACTTCACCTCCCTGGGTCCCCAGGGCAGCACCCACTGCATCTCTAAGGCCCTTCCAGCCAAGGGATGGCAGCACCTTGAAGGCAGTTGGGCCCGGGATGGGAGAGGCAGGGTGAGGAACAGCCGGTCCTACTCCATGGCAAGTGCCTCACAGAGGCTGGGGCCGTGGTCATGGGACCCAAGAGCAGGAGAAGCAGGAAGCACTGGAACAAATTGCCAACCTCTCCTACCCACTGGGCACAAGGCCAAAGGCCTCAGGCACCCCTCCCTCCCTCCCTCCCTCCCTTCCTTCCTCCCTTCCTCTCTCCCTCCCTTCCTCCCTTCCTTCCTCCCTTCCTCCCTCCCTCCCTTCCTTCCTTCCTCCCTTCCTTCCTCCCTTCCTTCCTCCCT
>NW_016107432.1:4686560-4720673 GCF_001604975.1 Cebus imitator
CCTTCCTTCCTTCTCTCCTCCCTTCCTTCCTCCCTTCCTCCCTCCCTCCCTTCCTCCCTCCCTTCCTAAGTTTTACCCTTGTTGCCCAGGCTAGAGTGCAGTGGCGCGATCTCA
The DNA here is from genome assembly GCF_001604975.1 of Cebus imitator. Lineage (NCBI taxonomy): Eukaryota > Metazoa > Chordata > Mammalia > Primates > Cebidae > Cebus > Cebus imitator. Next base: position 4,686,675 of record NW_016107432.1, read on the forward strand.
GCTCACTGCAACCTCTGCCTCCCAGGTTCAGGCGATTCTCCTGCAAGCACTGCTTTCTTCATTGCAAAAGTTTCATTTTTAAACAAGAGAACAGGTGCAGCCGCTTAGGAAAGCGTGAAGTTACCCTGTGACCCAGCAATTCCGCTCCGGGCATGAACCCCAGCAAAGTGAAAACAAATTCCATACCAAAGCTTGTCCTCGAACGTTCATAATAACATTCTTAACAGCCAAGAAGTGAAATGGCCCAAATGCCCACCATCCAGTGAATGGATATACAGATTGCAGTCTGTGCAGAGGGGAAGACTATTAGACCCCAAGAGGGGGGCAGCACTGACCCCTGCTCCAGCATGGGCATAGCTCACGACATCACAGAAAGGGAAAGGGGCCGTCACAAAAGACCACACACTACATGGGTCCATTTATATGACACGAACAGAACGGGGGTGTCTGCAGAGACAGAAAGTGGGTGAGTGGTTGCTTCAGGCTGGGGCAGGGGAGGGTGGGGAGGGGATAGCTCAGGGGTGGGGGTTTCTTTTTGAGGTGATGAAAATGTTCTAAAATGGACCGCAGTGACAGTGGCAGGTATTTGTGAACACAGCAGTGCTCCCTTATTCATGGGGGATGCATTCCGAGACCCCAGGGGAAGCTCCGTGCACTGTAACTTCAATCTCATGACTGAGGCGGCTACTAGGTGATGGCCGGGCGAAGTAGCAGGTACAGCGTGGAGATGCCAGTCAAAGGGAGGATGTCCCGGCAGAACACAGCGGGGTTTCATTGCGCTGCACAGGATGGCACGCAACTTAAAATATGTGAATTGTTTATTTGGGGAATTTTCCACTTAATATTTTAGGACTGAGGTTGACCATGGGTGACTGAAACCACAGAAAGCAGAACTGTGGGCAAGAGGAGCTGCTGTGTTCTAAAGCCACTGACGTGTGTGTACTTCAAAGAGCGCACTGCTATCCCTTCCACCTTCCAGCTGGGGGTGCTGAGGCCCAGACAGCTGACAGCGACTTGCTGAAGCCCCGCAGCTGGGAAGGGGCAGGGCCGAACTGCGGCTCACTGCCAAGGACACAGGGCTTGCTGGGGAGGGAGCTTCTGGGACAGGGAGGTGTATGGGCTGAGGGGTGGACAGGCCTGGTGGGAGGGCAGACCGGGGCGGGGGGGTCCCTCCTGGGTGGCCTCCTGCAAAGCGCCCTACTCCAGGCCCAGGACCCGTGGCTTCTGCAGATTTTGCAGCCGGAGAGAGCCGTTTCCATGGACTTGAGCGTCTCCAAGGACTGTCTTGTTCCTCTCCGTGGCCAGAGAGCAGCACAGAGCCTGGCCTAGCACCGATGGTGACCACATCCTGGGAGAGTGAAGGAGGAAGTGAGACTGGGGAACCAGAGTGTCCACTGGATCTATCATCCTAACGGGGACGCTGTTAACACATAGGCTGGGACAACTGCAGGCCACCAGGCCTGCCCTGAGAGCACAGGATGCCAGGAAGGAGCACTTGGCCAGGAGCGCAGGGGAGGGGACTTGCCTGGAACAGTCTGAGATGGCTTCGTGGTGGAGGAGGTACTCCACCTGGGCTCCCTGGGGAAGCAGATTCCCGGACATTGGAGTCATCCACCTGATAAAGAGGGAACAAGGAGAAGGCCTGTGACTCTGGGGAAGCCACTTACCCTTGCTGCCTCATTGGAGGAATCCACGCTTGTGGCTCTGCCTTGGGAGGAAGCCGCAGAGCCTGAGACACAGAGGGCGAAGTGTAAGCGCACCGCCTGCCCCGCCCACCCAGGGCTGCCGCTGGGTAAGTGGGCCATTGATTTTTCAAAATTGGATTTTAAGTGGTTTAGAAAAAAATGTTTCCTTTTCTTCATTTTGAAAGTGTTTGCATTAACAGGGTGGAGAGGAAGACTGAGGAAGAGGAGCAGGTTGCCAGGGACCTGTGACAGGGTCAGGGTGTTGGCAAAGAAAGGAGACTTTCCTAAGTGTGCGCGCTCCAGCATGCATGTATGTGTGTAGGTGTGTGCACATGCACAGGTATAGGTCTGTGTGCAAATGTGTGTGTGTACCTGTGTGTGTGTATTCCTGCATGTACGTGTACCTGTGTATATGTGTGTACCTGCATGTGTGTGTGTACCTGTGTGTATGTGTATTCCTGCGTGTATGTGTATTCCTGTGTGTATGTGTGAACCTGAGTGTATACGTGTACCTGTATGTGTGAACCTGCATGTATGTGTTTTCCTGTATGTGTTAACCTGTGTGTATGTGTATTCCTGCGTGTACGTGTACCTGTGTATATGTGTGCACCTGCATGTATGTGTGTACCCGTGTGTATGTGTGTACCTGTGTTTATGTGTGTACCTGTGTATATGTGTGTATAAGTGAGTGTGTGCACGGTCTGTGCTATCTATGTGCGTACACACATGCCGGTACATGTGGTGTGTGGATAGGAGGAAAGCTCCTGAACGCATGCGCTCTCTCTCCTCTAGGAGTGGCTGTCCTTGATGTCTCCGTAACTCGTGCACTCTTTGCACACAGGTGGCAGCAAATCTTCACACATGAGCTCAGCCCTTAGCAGAGGTGGAGACGCCTGCATTTGGCATCTCAGGAGGCAGACTGGGTGGGTGTTATTTTCCTTCACCAATTTTTGGAGAACAGAACCACAGCCCAGCAGGAGCAAGTCACCCTCCCGGTGTCCCAAGGAGGCAGGGGAAAGGCAGACGGGGCCACAGACACTTAGGCTGCCCCTACCCAGGGTAAACTTTCCCTTGGCCCTGGACCACTTCGCCACCAGAGGCCAAGCCACTCTCACGGAGGCTTCCCACCCCTCCCTGCCTGCAGCACTCCTGGGCCATGGCTCCTCTGCCCAGCCTCATGGCCCCTTTGAAGTTGGCCCTTGAAATCTGACCAAGTGTGACCCGCCTCCGCCTGCTGCATCTCCCTTCCAGGGTCCTGGGGCTGCTCCTGCAGCTCAGAGGGCAGATTCCTGGGCCAGTAGGGAACCTGGAGGCCTGGCGGTGGGAGCTGACTGCAAGCGCTCTGTGCTGGGGTCCTTGTCTGGGTATCCCCGGCTCACGCCCCACAGGCAGCCCAGGTCTGCTCTCTTGTTTATGGGGCACCCCCATCCCTTGGCCACTCCCTTCTCAGTGACACCACCGCCAACTTCAAACCTGGCTCCTGGCCTGGCCACCCCATGCCGTGCCCCGGGGAGCGGAGCCCTCATCTCAGGGGAGCCCTCTGTGGCAGTTCATGCTGTGGGTTCCTACCTCTGCTGGGAAATGCCCTCCTCCCTCCCTTTCCCAAAGCACCACTTTGCCCTGGCCCCCCTCCCTGGCCGCTCCTCCTCACTCTCCCTTCCTCCACCTGCTGCCCTGCTCCTCCTACTCTTCCCACTCACCTGGGGCCAGCTCGCCCTCTCTGCAGACTTCACCTCCCTCCTGAATTCTGCCGAGCTCCAGCTGCCTCCAGGGCTCTTCGCCCCAGTGTCCCCCTGGCCCCTGGAATTCATCAAGGCTGAAGTGGCCTGCGTCACCCCTTCCCCGGCCCTCCAAACCTCCTGCATGACACCACCAGCCCCAGCTGTCCCCTTCCACATTCCCTGAGTACCTGACGCTCCCATCTGGGCCCCAGGTCCCAGGGCTCTACCCTTCCCTCAGCAGCTCCCGTCCCCACTACAAGAGGGAGGATAATAAGAATCTAGAAAGATAGTCAACGGCATTTGCAGAACTGAAAAGTCTGAAACAGAAACGAAGAACCCAAATGATGGACTCACCAGTTCTCACAGTGGGCAGAGCAGGAAAGGATAACGGAGTGGATGCTGAGGGTAGAAAATACTGAGGCTAAAATGAGGAGAGCTAAAATGAGGCTAAAATGAGTTTGTGTGATTCCCAACACAGCTTCAAAACATAAAGAGCAGGAATGCAGGCCAGCCTCAACCATTGGGGGCGTCTGAGCACAGCTCTGCCAAAACCTGATGCCATGAGCAGAGGACCCGTCACCAGGACAGGAAGGGGCTGACCAGCTGCTTCATAACCTTCAGGACCCCGCTGATGCGGGCANAAACAAAAACTTTAAAGTAATGAAATAAAAACACCCTGCAAGCTCAGAATTCTATACCCAGCAAAAGATCTTCACAAACGAAGCAAGGTAAAGACATTTCCTGGTAAGCCAGGTTGGAGAGGGTCAGTTGTGAGTCAACCTGCAGTTAAGAAAAAATATATTAGAGAGGCTTCAGACAGAAGGGAGATAACCTCAGCTAGAAACAAAGAAAAAAAGCCATGACCGAAAGCAACAGAGAGGGCAAACGTGTAGGCGGACCTAGGTCCACAGGGATTGCATGGACAATAGTTACTTTTAAAACACACATGCCAAAATCAGATGAGTAGCAACAGTAACAGAAAGAGGCAGGAAAAGGCTAAATGAAGTTGCCACATTCTGAAAGCCTAGCCAACTGGGAGGGGGTGAAAGCGCTCGTTTGTATTTGACTTTGGTAAACCAAGAAGGTAGATAACAATCATAAGATAACCAGTGAGTTAGATAACTAACACCTGGGAGGGGGGAAAATTGACCTAAAATAATGACTTCTCCCGGCAGTGGGAGAAAAGGAACAAAACAGGCTGGACAAATAGAAAACAAATGTGAAGGTGGCAGACATACGCAGCTCAATAATTACCTTAAATGTGAATCGGCTAATACTCAGAAGACAGGGACCAGCAGACCATATTCAAGCACAAGCACCACCTGAAGAGGTGCACTTTTGGGCCGGGCGCGGTGGCTCATGCCCATAATCCCAGCACTTTGGGAGGCCGAGGCAGGTGGATCACCTGAGATCAGGAGTTCGAGACCGGCCTGGCCAACACGGTGAAACACCACCTCTACTAAAAATACAAAAATTAGCCGGGTGTGGTAGCGTGCCTGTAATCCCAGCTACTCAGGAGGCTGAGGCAGGAGAATTGCTTGAACCTAGAAGGCAGAGGCTACAATGAGCTGAGATCATGCCACTGCACTCCAGCCTGGGTAACAGAGCGAGACTCCATCTCACAGAAATATAAAAAAAAGAAAGAGCCACGTTTCTGTTGCCAGACGGAAGGTCTTGACTGTGAGTTGTCCGGGTTCTTGGCACGTTGAACAAATAATTCAATAAAACGGACAAATAAAGCAACAAGTCAAAGCAATAAAAGAACGGATAATGAAGGCAGAGATTTATTGACAAAGCAAAAGTATAATTCATGGAGTGGAAACAGCTGGAGCAAGCAGCTCAAGGGCCTCTTCTATCGCCATGCTCCTCAGGGTTTACAAAGCCGGAAGAATTTGGCAACACCCCTAGGGACACTTTAGAAGACTCCAATTGGTTACACCCTATGAAGGATTGGCTTGTGACCAGTCAGAGGCTGAAGTGGACACTTGGCCCACAGTCCATCAGAGTCTGCTGGAAACTTCTGTCTTGTTATCTCGGAAGTGAGGATATGGCCAGGGTGCCGCCCTGTCCTGCTGAGAACCAGCTGCCCCTGCTGCTCTCCGGTTTAGCCGAACTGGCTGCATCTGCTGTCCCTTCCTCATGCCACACCCTCTGCTACCCCAATTCCCTATTCTCCTGCCTCACTTTAAATGCAAGGATCCAGAAAGGGTTAGAGTAGAGAAACAGGTACACCACACAAACCCTGGCCCCCAAAGCGGCACAGTTACACTAGCAGCAGAAGTCTTGAGGGCTCCGAGATCTGGCGGCACCCAGCAGGGCACAGTGATTACCAGGCGTTCCACCCGGAACACAGGATCGTTTGTGTGATTCCCAACACAGCTTCAAAACATAAAGAGCAGGAATGCAGGCCAGCCTCAACCATTGGGGGCGTCTGAGCACAGCTCTACCAAAACCTGATGCCATGAGCAGAGGACCCGTCACCAGGACAGGAAGGGGCTGACCAGCTGCTTCATAACCTTCAGGACCCCGCTGATGCGGGCACAGTGCTGCCCCCAATGCAGCAGACCTCATGCTCTTCAGGGGCTCGTGGAGCTTTCCCAAAGCTTCCAATCTGTCCTCCATGCTAAGGCAGGGCTTGTTCCAAAATGCACCCCCACCTGCTCCTTTCCTGCTGACCGCCCTGAGTTCCAGGTGGTCTGTCTGTCTGTCAGTGTCGCCTGACCCTGAACACAAACACTGACCCCTAGGACACGGGATTGCAGACTTGGCCTCTTCCAACCACTTAATTTTGCAGATGTGGACACTTCGCCCCAATCCAAGAAGGGACCCTGTTGGCCGTGTCCCCAGGTGTCCTACCTTCTGGCTCTGTGACCCACCCCTACCCCAAGGCTCCACCTGTGCAGCCGGTGGGTCTAGAGCAGGAGGGCGTTGGCACTGAGTAAAAACGGGGGGGTCGGGCATGCCCGAGTGTTCCAAATGAAACGGGGGGGTCAGGCACGCTCGAGTGTTCCAAATGGGGTGGAGACTGTGGGCCCGAGGCCCTGTGGGCAGGACAGAGGTCAGGGGAGTGACCCCCATGGAAGGTGTGATTCATAGAGCAAGCTACAGCTGCCAGGCAGAGAGAAAGGGGGCCGAGCCATGTCTGTGCAAAGAGCTGGACCATCTTGCTCCCTGTTCAGGTGAGATCGAACAATTATTTGGGGCAGGGAGAGAGCAGGAGGCGACTCATCCCTGCTGGGGCCACGTCGGACCCCACAGCCGGCACTCCATAGTTTACCTTCCCTCCAGAGGCCAGCCCTATGGTGAGCAATTACCATCCCTGTTTTACAGACAAGGAAACTGAGGCTCAAGACGATGAAGGATTAAATCTGTGGTTGCACAGCTGGTCAGGATGGAGCCAGAGCCCATGAGCTGAGGGCCCACAGGGCAGCCACGGTCAGCCCCTACCTCCCCAGCTTGGCCCAGCCGCCGCCCCGAATGCACACACTTGCTCCCCGGGGCCCGCAAGCGTTTGTCCCGCTTCGCCAGCGCTCTCTCTTCCTTTCCTGTCTGCGTGGTTCTACCCTCAGCCATCCTTTAAGATTTGGATCTTGTATCCAGGACGCCTCCCTGGCCCGCTGAGGATGGGTCGGGGCCTCTCGGGGGTGCCAGCAAGGGTGCCACCCCAGGTTCCTCTGTCTGCTCCCTGCACTGATGGCCAACTCCTTGGGGGCAGGAGCCTGTCTCGTCATCCTGCCTCCAGCACCAGCCCCTGGCCCAGCCCACAGGGGGTCCTCAGTGAATGTCCTGGAATCAACCAGTCTTTTAAAATTAAATTTCTTTAAGCGACTCATGGGCTCAACGAATCCAGCCTTCTGCCTCCGCCTCGTTCTCTGCACACAAGTGCATAGGAAGCCCAGTCTCTACAAGCTCCTCCTTCGAAGAAAGCAGCTTTCCTTACCAATGTCACTGCTTGGGCTTGGTCTTGCCATTGTTCTGGGGATGAGCCAGGTGCCTACACCCTCCAGTCTCAGGCTGCCTTCCCAGAGCCGCTGCAGAGAGCCGGAGCACTCTCCAGGCACCCAGCAGGGAGAGGGACTTGCTTGGCACCACCCAGCAGGTAGCAAACAGAGCAGGAATGGGCCATGGCTTCCACCCCCGGCCCAGTGCCTCAATGATAAACAGCACCCTCCCCTGAGGCCACACAGCACTCGAACGTTCATGCGATAGTTGGAATGGGAAAGTGAACATAATTTCTTCATGAATAATCTCTTCCTAAGGGGAGTTTCCATTGCTAATCTTTGTGTTATTATATTATACTTTGAGTTCTGGGGCACATGTGCAGGTTTGTTACTTAGGTATACACGTGCCATGGTGGTTTGCTGTATCCAACGCCTGGTCATCTACATTAGGTATTTCTATTCCTCCCCAATTCCCCCACCCCCTGCTATCCCTCCCCTAGCCCCTCTACACCCCCGACAGGCCCCGGTGTGTGATGTTCCCCTCCCTGTGTCCACGTGTTCTCATTATTCAACACCCACTTAGGAGTGAGAACATGCAGTGTTTGGTTTTCTGTTCTTGTGTCAGTTTGCTGAGAAGGGCGGTTTTCATGTGAATCTTTTTTAAATTAGAGAAGTTATAGAATGTGTGGACAGTAGGGCCTGGGAAGATGTCACCCCAAGGGAAGGATGAAGGTCACGGCGGCGGCACGAGGCGTGGACGAAACCTGGGGTTCGGCATGGGGGATGGTGCGCCACGCAGTGGCCTTGCAGGGAGCGGCAAGGGACAGGACAGAGCCAAATACCCACAGACAGCGGTGACCCGGGTGACACAGAAGTGAGGCCCAGAACAGCTCCCGCAGAATCCCCTGCCTCTTCCTCTGCAGTTCTCTGTGCATGCTGCCCTTTCTGTGCCTCCGCGTGGCTGAGTGGGTCGCACAGACACTCTACAATCCAGAGGCGGGAGAGACGGAGCGCACTCGTGGGCGGGATGGAAGGAGGTGGGCTGTGTCTCCCCACACCGCTCGCGGGCATCCTCCCTGCCCGCACGTCCCGGGAAAGACAGCGCAGTGGGAGGAGGTGGACGCTGACGTTTCCCCCACAAAGGCGGGTGTGGCCCAAGCCCCAACATCACCTCTCCGAGCCTGTTTCCTCCTCAGCAAGATGGCTGCAAGAGTCTCTGCCCTGCCAGGAGCCACGGAAGAAGCAGAAGCAGCGGGACGTGGGCATAACTGAATTACAGCAGCAGAACCTTTTAAATCTCTTTCCCTTGTGACAGATGCTCAAGTCATTGCAAATGGTTGTTTTCGAAACAGTGCCCTCAATCTTGACTGGGGTAGTGGCCATTTGAAGCTACATGTGTGAAAAATAATTGCACAAGACTAAGCACATACACACCACACACAGGCACACACACACGCACACACACACATGCACACACATACACCACACACAGGCACACACACACATGCACACACATACACCACACACAGGCACACACACACATGCACACACATACACCACACACAGGCACACACACACACCACACATGCACCACACACACGCATACACACCCACACACCACACACACGCATACACACCCACACACCACACACAGGTGCGCACACACACACCACACGCACCCACACACCTATACATACATACCACACACACGCATACACACACCACACACAGGCACACACACACCACACACACACAAATACACACCCACACACGCATACACACCACACACACCCACACCACACACCCTCACACACCACACACATGCATACACACTCACACACCACACACACACAAATACACACCCACACACACGCATACGCACCACACACAGCCATACCCATACACACCCATACACATCACACCCCACACACATGTGCACACACACACACCAACACCCACACACACCCACACACACTACACACACATGCACACACCCACACCCACACATACACACACACATACACACACTACACACACACACCCCACATACATACACCACACACACATACACACCCACACACCTCCCCACACAAACACCACACATACCACACACCCACACACACCCCCACACCCCCCACACACATACACACATCACGAATACACATGCACACCACACACAAACCACACACATACATACACCACACATGTACACACCACACACACACACCACACACATACCCCCAGACACCCACACACATGCACACACCCACACCTGCACACGCACACCACACACACACACACATCACACATACACATGCACACCACACACAAACCACACACATACATACACTACACACATACACACACCCACACACACATACACACGCCATGCACCACACATACTATGCACACACACACACAGCCACACTCACACACACACACCACACAATGCCATGCAAAACCAAGAACTGGAGTAGGGTGGATGGACTGTCTCCTAACGTGTTGATGTCCTGGTTGGTCTCCTCCAGCTGTGCAAGATGTTACCATGGGGGAGCTGGGTGAAGGGTACATAGGGTCTCTGAATCATGTCTTACCGCTGCGTGTGAGCCAACAATTATCTCAGAATAAAAGGGCTCTTACGTCATGATGAATACATCATGATAGACACATGAGCAACATGGGCATGTTTTTTGCTCTACATCCTGTTTCCTGAATGGTTCCTTGGAAGAGAGCTTCTAGTTCTAAGGCCCAGAACTTTGAAGCTTCCTGGGTGCGCAGGACCACACCATACTGTGCTCTAGAAGAGTTCTGGTTGACCTCTGGGCTGCTGACCCAGCGCCCAGGTCGGCAGCAGGCACCGCCATCTGCAGACTCATGTGGGGTGAACTCTCGGATCGAATGCATCTCTACAGCCCTGGGCCTCCATTTCCCCAACTGTAAGAAAGAGGTTGTCACCTGTCCCAAAGAATTCCTTGGAGAACAAAAGGAGAGCACCCCAGGGTTTCCAGACTTACTTCATGTTCGGAGCCACTGAGGCAGCCTGTGAAAATGCAGATCCTGACGCACAGCGGGCCCAGGCATCAGCCCCCAGAGGAGGGACAGGGACACCCCTCCACTGCCAAGCGTTGGGGTGAGTCTAACAGTCACATGTGCCCTGGGTCTCTGTAGGCAGGCCCCACAGGTCCCTTCTGCTGCTCCCAGTATGTGCGACGGGCTCAGCATCGGCAGCTCCCTGCCTCAGTGTCCCCCCCCCAGTGCACACTCAGCTGCCAGTCCCTCTCTGCTCCCCAGCATGGAGACGTGGGAAGTCCTCCACCGGAGGGTCAGGAGGCGCTGGCCACTGCTCCTTCCACCCAGGAGATGCAGGGCCGGCTTAAACACTTCTGGCAGATTCACTGATTTCAATTTGGTCAGCCCCAAGGGGTGAGTATTGTTTGGTCTAAGGCAGAGGTCAGCAAACTATGCCCCGTGGACCAAATCCCACTCATAGCTTATTTTTGTAAATAAAGTTTTATTGAAACACGTCTACATCCATTTATTTATGCATCATCTGAGGCTGGTTTTATTTTTTTAAGAGACGGGGTCTTGCTGTGTTGCCCAGGCTGGTCTTGAGCTCTTGGGTTCAAGCAATCCTCCCACCTCAGCCTCTGGAGTAGCTGGGACCACAGGTGGGCACGGGTGTGCCTGGCGTGAGGCTGCTTTTGTGCTGCAACCTCATGGTTGAGTCAGAGACCATACGGCTCCCAAAGGCAGAACTGTTCACTATCAGGCCCTTCACAGAAAAAGTTCAGCAATCCCTCATGTAAGGTCATGGCAATTCAATCCCTTCCAGAAGGGCTTGTGATTCACGTCAGGACAATGAGATGTAGGACATCTGGGAACGTTTTCTCTCCTGATCCATGAAAGGGAGAGGCCCCTTGGCCAGACCAGCAGTCCCCCTTGCTTCCTGTTTGGTCGCTGCAGTGTGACAAGATGGGTGGAGTAGGGGCAGCCATCATGGAACCACGGGGAGAGACATGGTGGAGACAAGGGGAAGAGCATGGAGTGGACTAGCCCGCCCTGAGACTTCCCACCGGCTCACCTGCAGTCCTCCTGTGAAGGAAGCAAGACCCGTGCTGAAAGGCACCGCCCATTATGAGACGGGCATGTTGTTACTGATTCCGAGTTGTTGAAGGTCCTTTATTTAATGATTATGATAGAATAACCCGCTGAAATGAGTGTCCTCTTGGCTGGGGACTTTGGCTCAGGCCTGTCCTTCCAGCACTTTGGGAGGCTGAGGTGGAAAGGTTGCTTGACACCGGGAGTTTGAGACCAGTGTGGGAAACATAGCGAGACCCTATCTCTAAATGTTTTTTTAATGAAATGAAAGTGTGTCGTTGTATGCAGCCATTACATCCAGCTCTACCACTCACAGTGGCTGACTTCACAGCAACCCTCCAGCGGAGGGGTGGCTGCTACTGTCCCCATTTTTCACTTGAACAAACGGAGGTTCGGAGTGATTGTGCTGGTCAGCGAATGTGCTTTTTATTGCTACTGTGTGCCAGAGTAGTCAGCTCAGGTTGCCATAAGAAAATTCCACAGACTGGACGGCTCAGACAAACAACAGACATTTATGTCCTCACAGTGCTGGAGGCTGGGAGTTTGAGGTCAAGATGCCGGCCAATTCAGCTCCTGGCGAGGGCTCCTTCTGGAGTGTAGACAGTCGCCTTCTCACCGTGTCTGCACACGGCAGAGAGCACATGCTCTGATGTCTCTTTTCTTCCCGTAAGGGCACTGAGCCCACCCCGAGGACCTCACCTTCAGGACCTCATCTGAACACAGTTATCTCCCCAAAGCCCTATCTCCAAATAGGGTCACATGGGAGGTCAGGACTTTGACATATGAACTGGGGAGGTGAGGGAGGAGGACACAGCTAATTCTGTGGCAGTGATGTGTGGACACAAGTGAGCAAAGAGACAAGGCCCCTCATTCTCCAAGCTGACATCTGGGGACATCCAAGTCTACAGTGAAAGAAAGTAATTTGGCCAAGATTCCAAGTCTGATTCCAAGTTTCTATTTCTTCTTATGACACATTTTGTCATCCCACATGGCTTTCAAACCATTACCTTGTTTTACCCCAAGAGGAGAGGAGGCCAAGCTTATGACTATTCTTCTGTCAATGAGAACATCATGACCCTCTCTTCTTCGGAGCCAAAGCAGGGTGAAATTCATCCATCTAGCATCTATCTCTTCAACTGTCCACCTACATATCCATCCACCCATCCATCCATTCCCTCCCTCACTCACCCTTCCATCCACCCATCTGTCCACCAATCATTTATCTATTCATCCATCCATTCATCCACCTACCCATTCATCCATCCATCAATCCACTCATGCATCCATCCACCCATCCGTCCACCCACTCATCCATCCATTCACTCATTCATTCATTAACCCATCCACTCATCCATCTATCCACCCAACCACTTATGTGTCCACCCATCCATCCATCTATCCACCCATTCATCCATCTGTCCATCTACTGGCTCACTCATCCATCCATCTATCCACCCACTCATCCATCCATCCATCCATCCATCCACCCACCCATTCATCCATTCATCCACCTATTCATGCATTCATCCACCCGTCCATCCATCCACTCATCAATCCACCCAACCATCCATCCATTAACCCACCCACTTATTCATCTGTCCACTCATCAACCAATCCATCCTCCTACCCAATATCCATCCACTCACCACTCAGCTATCCACCCATCCATCCATCCATCCATGGATTTATTCAACAAAGATGCTCTGAGCAACCACCAAGGTCAAGACCCTCCCATTCCTTCACCAAGTTAATTCTCACTCTCAGAATCCTCATTTGCTGCTTTGCCAACCCTCTCGGAAACCTAATGGAGACCCAGCACCCGGGCTCTGCACATTACCACTCGGCTGGTGACCTCAACTGTGCTGAGGCCCGGCAGAGCCACCCTGGGAGCTCCTCCCATCCTGGAGCACCCTTGTCTCCATCCCATGGCAAATTTTCCAGCATCTGGGCAGTTCCCAGCCTCCATCTTGCTCTGGGGGGCCAAGGGAGCTGAGGGAACCCCCACAGAGAAAGGGAAGAGGGTGTGCCTTTCCTTCCTGCCCGTGACTTTGTCTGCTGGGGCCTGAAAACCGATCTTCCATACAGGCAGGCCCAGCCAAACTCAAAATGGAAAACAGACCCTCAGCGGCTAGAGAGCAGCCAGCCCAGACAGCTGGGATCAAAGGCAGGCCGGTCTGTCCGCAAGCCCCAGCACGGTGTCTGGTTATCAAATTTGCACTTGGCAACGTCTCTGCTGCTCACTCTGCTGGAGGGAAGAAAGATCCTGCCTAGCCAGGTAGCACGCTGCACAGAGAGGCTGGACGAGAGCCTGGCCTGAGGTCCTGCTGCTGTTCCTCACTCTGGAATGGACTGCTGTAACGGGCCCCCACTCACTGAGTGCCAACGGTATGTCCAGCACTTTATATGTGGCATACTACAAGCCGACACAGCGCCTTTGACAAGCAGATGCTAGTTAACACCGTAGGTCATCCATCAGGAGCCCCAGTCCCTTGCCCAAGTCCCACGGCTGGCATGCGGCAGAACCGGGGAATGGACCTCCAAAGGCAGCATGCCTTCAGGCCCCTGATGCCGCTTCCCAGTGTGGCTTCTTGTCCTGTTGTGGTTGGGGGTGGGCTCAGGGGTGGGGAAAGTCTGGGTGTCCCAGGGTAGAAGGGCCCTGGGGTTAATCAGCATTCTCAGCCCGATGCAGAAGGTGAACAGGTGACAAAGGAGTAGCAGGCGGCCACGGTAGACGGCCTCCGCATCAGGGAGCTTTTGCTGCGTAGCAAAACCAGCCCACACTCAGTGGGGTATGATCGTGACCATTCATGGCTCAGGAACCAGGGGCCAGTGGGGGTACTGCAGATTTCAGCAGCCTGAGCTGAGACAATGGGAGCATGTGGCTCTGTGCCGTGGGGCTCCCATCCTCCAGCTGGCTGGCTCGGGCACAGGCTCATGCGGAGGGCGGAGGAAGCAGAGAGCTCACAGGAACACACGAGGCTCCCAGAGGCCAGGACTCCGGACCGGCATCGTTCACATCTGCCTCTTCTATTGGCAAAAGAAAGCCACAGGCTGAGCAGAGCCAGAGTAGAAAGACATCTCCAGGTTACATGGCAGAGACCTGGGTGGAAGAATGGCATTGGCTTCAGGGTCTACAACCGACTGGGGTACCTTTGCCCCCAGGACAGAGCCAAATGCAACCACCATCACCTGACTCCCAGCCTCACCGCTGCCCAAATTACCTCGGCTAGAGACACTCCGCAGCTGCCTGGCCTCCCCCTGCTGGTCCATCTAAATGCCCACAGTGTTCACTCACAGGGTGTCCACACCTGGCCTGGCGTGGTCACTTGCTCCCCCTCAGCAACCCCTGACCTTCCAGTGTGGGGTGGCCACGTGGCTCTCTGCCTCCCCATCCCCCACAGGGCTGGGGCTCTCCCAGTACCCGCTGGCCGGCTTGGTGATGGCTGCAGCAGCAAGACAAATAACACCAGTGCCTGGGGCTTCCCCTGCCCCAGCCTGGCCTCGCCCGTTACCGGCCAGGGGCGCTTGTCATCACACTCCAGGCGCAAATCGGAATCAAATGTGGTGCCTGAGACTGAAAATGCTCCATTTCACATTTGCGCAAACGCTGGAGGCGGAGAAGCTCTCTTCTGTCAACTTGAAAGGGAAGGAGAGGCAGCAAGGAAGGAAAGAAGCTGCGATAATTCCCTAAAACTTTGTTTTTCATTTTCCCCTCCCGGCTCCTTGGGCTCCGAGAGGGAACGGGGCCGAATCCCACAAGAAAGGCGGCTCCGGTCAGGGCCTAAGCAAAGCCACGTGTCTTCACAGCTCTTTAGATGTCTCGAAATGTTTTTCAAATGTCTGGGCCCCCAAAACTCTGTTGCTGTAGAACACATCCCCACCGAGGCCGGGGCTCTGCGGCCTCCATCCTGGGCGGCTCCGGCCACATGCCTCTCCTGGGGCTCCCTGCCCTCCGATGCCTCTGAGGAACCCAGAGGTTGACAGCACTGATGAGCAGCTTCCAGGCACTCCATTCGTTCAACTTCACCCCTGAAGACAGGCGGCTTTACCCTTTTTTAGAGGTGGCGGGGAAGCCTCAATGCGGCATCTTTGGCCCCAGATCCCACAGCTGGGGAGCTGTTGTTTCAACCCAGGTCTCTCTGATCCAAAGCTGGCCACCTTCCACCACCCTGCGCAGCCTCCCTGGAAGGCCCACGCCCCGAATCCAGTCTCTCTTGACCCCAAAGGCCCCACGAGCTTCTGGCTGCAAGCCTCTGGAGGCAGGCTGCTTCCCAGTGCAGGAATGCTCCCATTCCACCCCTACACACACTCAAGCAGGCATTTACTTTTATTCCCCTCTGTTTGGGGAGGAAATGGGGCATTCCCCTATATGCTTACTTATAAGTCTAGTAATCGGGGTGGCTCATAGCTCATCTAGCCCAAGGGTAGCTTGAGCTCTCCACTGCACATCTGCCTCTCCGAGTCCTCCCTCTGCCGCCCCTCCTCCGCTCTGCTGACCTGCATGGGTGCATCTCTGGACTTCCAGTCTGTGCCTTCCAGCCAGGTTTGGCCAGTAGGGAACCCGGTGGAGAGCAGCGGGAGGGAAAAGAGCGAGGTGAGGTCCTCAATGCCCTGGCTCTTCCCCCACAAGGCTGCTGGGAGCTGGAGTATCATCTAGCTGAGGATCCCTCCCTCCGCTCTCTCTCTCCTGTCTCTGTGTCTCTCTGTCCCTCCCTCCTTCTCACTCCCTCCCTCCTCTTTCTCTTTGTCTCTCTGTCTCCCTGTCTCCTCTGTCTCTCTGTATCTCTCTCTCTGCCATAACTGCCTGCCTACCTTGTCCCCTGAGGACTAGAGGTGGTAAGAGCTCAGCTGTAGCAAAGCCAGGCACGAGACCCTTCCTTGTGCCCCTGGCACCACACCGTCCTGACTAGGCCTTCCTCTTGCCACCCTGTTGAAGTGTGCCATCTGATCCCGCTTGTGTCTTGACAACCAGAAGTCCCTTGATAATGACACGTTAGGGGTGTGAGCAGAAAACCCTGGTGTGGCCGACAGCAGGGTCCTGGCTTGGCTTGCTTCCCTGACGAAGACCGAGTACCACAGCAGACGCAGGCTGGCCAGGCCTTGGCGAGGACCTGCTGTGAGTCCCAGTCAGCCAGGTGCTCCACCCCCATCCCCCAACAGCCAGTCAACTGGTCCCTGTGGTTGTCACATGTACAAATACAGGGACACAAATGTGGGGCAATTTCCAAGGTTTTCCAGGTTACCCCACAGGCTGAGAGAGGAGGCTTGACCCAGGTACAGAGTAAACTCCAAGCAGGTGAGAAACCTGTGATGGGTGAGGGGAAGGGGTCTGCCCCAGGGCAGAAAAGTAAGACCAGAACAGAAATCCGAGCTCGGCTGTGTGGCCTTGGGCAGGTGTCTGAATGTCTCTGTGCTTTAGCCTCTTTACCTGCACAATATAATGGAGAAGTAATGTCCAATCTTCTCTCTGCGTCACCTGTTGTGCAGGTCAGATGAGAAAATGACTCTGGATGGTGAAATCCTGCAGGGGAGAGTTGGTGACATCATGATCCATAATTGTCCACTGCTGACCTGGAATGCTGGCTCTTCCTAATCTCCCCAAATGCCGTTAGGAGCTCATGAGAACCACACAGGCCCTTCTCAGCCTGGGACCCGTCAATCACTCACAGTGGACCACAAAGCTGAATGACAGAGCTAAGGCCATAAACCCTCTGGGGGAACAATGGAGCATGTGGAAGTAAACAGGGTAGGCAAGTCCTCCAGGGACACAAAAGCCCGGGCACAAACTGCAAATGACAAAAACTCGTAACTTGGACTCCACAAACATGAAAAACTTTTCCTTGCAGAAGAATTTAAAGAAAATGAAAAGACAAACCATGGACTGGGAGAGAAAGTATTTGTAAAAATGTGTATCTGGTTAAAAACAGCAACAAAACAAAACAACAACAACAACAATTTTGTCCAGAATATACATTTTTTAAAAAATTCTGATAAGTCAATAATAACCAGATTTAAAAATGGAGGGTAGGCAGGTCGCAGTGGCTCACGCCTGTAATCCCAGCACTTTGGGAGGCGGAGGTGGGAGGATCTTTCGAGCTCAGGAGCTGTAGACTGGCCTGGGAAACACAGCGAGACCATGTCTCTACACAAAATACAGAAACTAGCTTGTTGTGGTGGCGCACATCTGCGGTCCCAGCTACTCAGGAGGCTGAGGTGGGAGGATCGCTTAAGCTCAAAGTTGGAGGCTGCAGTGAGCTATGATTGTGCCACTGCCCTCCAGCCTGGGTGACAGAGCAAGACCCTATCTCGAACGATAATAGTAATATTAAAAACAAAAAATGTTAAAAAATAATAAATGGGCGGGAGATTTGAACAGATGCTTCACTAAGGAAGATTATTAATAGCTAACAAGTGCCTGGAAATAAGCTCGACATCATTAGTCTTTAGGTAGTACAAATTAAAACCACAGTGGGACACCACTGCACTCCCTCGAGAATGGGTATGGTTAAAAGACTGATAATACCAAGTGCTGACGAAGGTGTGGGCCAACAGGAATGCTTGTGTCCTCCTGGAGGCCTCGCAGGGAGGCTGGTCTCTCTCTCATACAGTTAAACAGGCCCTCGCCAGTGACTCTCCAATCCTGTCTACATATGAAAAATGAAATTATATGTCCCCACAAATGCTCACAGCAGTATCCCCCAGATGTGCTCCGTTAAGGGTCTGATTTAATCTTTACAGACTCATGAATGTGACCATCTCCAGCGCATGTCAACGGACGGCGGTCATGACCCGCGCTATCCTCAGGAAGCACTAATTCTCCACCTTTGGCCAGTGGGGGCTTCATTGTATTGGCTTCTGGGTCTGTTTCTTTTTCTCCAGCACCATGTTTGTGTGTAGTAAAATACATATGACATGAAATTTACCCTTGTAACCATTTTTAAGTGTACAGCTAAGTGGCATTATGCACATTTTCACTGTTGTGCAACCATCACTACCATCTGTTTCTAGAACATTCTCATATTCCCAAACTGAGGCTCCATCCCCATTAAACACTCCTACCCCATTTGCCCATCCCCAGCCCCTGAGAACCCTCCTTCCACCTTCTGTCTCTGTGAATCTGAATACTCTTGGGACCTCCTACAAATGGAATCCGACAACATTTGACCCCTTCTGTCTTATTTATTTACTACGATGTCTTCAGGGTTCACCCAAGTTGTAGCCTGGGTCAGGATTTCTTCCCTTTTTATGGTTGAATAATATTCCAAGGTAAAGACGGGCCACACCTGGTGTATCCATTCATTCATGAATGAACCTTGGGTTGTTTTTACTTTGTGGCCACTTGGAATAATGCTGCTATGAACACAAGTGTACAGATATTTATGTGAGTCCCAGTTTTCCATTCTTCTGAGTGTATACACAGAAGCAGCATTGCTGGATCGTACGGTAATTCTGTTTTTAATTTTTGAGGAACTGTCGATCTGTCTTGTGCAGCAGCTGCCCCAGCAGTGCACAGCGGTTCCAGCGTCTCCACATCCTTGTTGGCATTTATTATTGCTCTTGTTTTTTATAGCCGCCATCCTTGCGGGCATGGGGCGGGGCCTGAACCTTTCTGATGTGGCCTTCACGCGTGTGACACCTTCCTTGCCCGCAGGTTGGACTGTGTGTGCAGTGCCCTGAGAATCAGGGAGGAGAATGACAGGCAAGGCAGTCAGGAAGGAGGCACTGCCAGCTCAGGGGCCTGGCAGGCGGGTGCGCGAGGACTTCCAATCCTGCCCTGAGGCCTGCAGGAGCCGCTGGATGCCCAACAGTGGAGACAGGGTCTGACTTGTATTGAAGGAGGAGTCCTCAGCTACTCTGTACAGAATAGGTCGTAGAAGAGGGAGGACAAAAGCATGTGGGAATTGCCTAAGAGGTGAGGCAGGGGTTCCGAGGGACAGACAATGACTTCCACCATGGGTCCCTCCAGCGCCTCTGTGGGGAATACGCTACTTTCCCAGGGCCAGAGATGGGAGTCTAAGGCTTACTAGGGAGATGACTGACCAAGAGGTCATTGATTGATAGGACCAGATCCGAGAACCTGGATGGACTGGAAGAACGTGTATGCTACACACATGTTCGATAAATTTTTGTTGGAATTATTTCCAAGAAATAAAAACAAGGTGTTAATTCTTGACTCAAAACTAATATGAACCCTTACACAGGACGCCACTATTTTCCAAGTCCTTCTTGTATCTGATCGTATTTGATCTTCCTGCCGTGCTCCAAAGTAGCCAGAGTGGGGCCTGTTGCGTCACAGAAAAGGAGACTGAGGCTTGGGGAGTCGGCCCCAGATCCGCTGCACATCTGGGGGTGGAAACAGACCTTTGACCTCACCTCTTTGACCACCATCAAATTTTTAAAAATTCACAAGTAGCCATGAGTAAAGCCAGCCTGCGGCTCCTGAGCAGCTTCCACAGCCAGACCAAGCCTGGCGCAGCAAGAATGCAGCAAAGACTGCTGAGCAGCCAAGGCCAGGGTGCCAGCATAAATGACTCCTACATCCCTCAAAGCTCCAAACCCTCGGCGGCTCAGGACAGTGACTCACACACCTGTCTGTCTCCCCTGCCCACTGTGAGCTCTCTGAGGGCAGGGCCAAATCCAATGCCTCCATGTTGTACACCAGCTAAGACAGTGCCCATTGGTTAATATGTGTTAGACAAGGGAAGTTGAGAGCGTGTAAATGAGAATCAGATCTGGCAAGAGACATGGGAAAGCCCAAAGGACCGGTCAGGACAGAGGCTGGGTCAGCCTTTCAGCTGGGCAATGCCTGGTTAGGACAGAGCTTGATTCAGCCTTAGGGACAAGCAGTGCCTGATTAGGACAGAGACTGAGTCAGCATTAGGGGTGAGGAGTGGCTGGTTAGGACAAAGATTGGGTCAGCCTTTGGGGCCAGTAGTGCCTGGTTAGGACAGAGATTGGGTCAGCCTTTGGGGCCAGTAGTGCCTGGTTAGGATGGAGACTGGGTCAGCCTTTGAGCCACCGGTGCCTGGTTGGCTGAGAAGCAGACTGAGGTCAGCACCGGGGACAGCTCCCAGTGACTTCAGCCCCTCAGCCCCCGCTGCAGCCGGGTGCCCTCAACAATCCTCATCAGGGAAGGGAAGGTCCTTCCTGGTTCTTGCTGTGTCATGATATACTCTGGGGGTCCCAGGATCCATCAGACAGTGGCTTTCTCTTTTCTCAGAGGATATGGGATTCAGGCAGTAAGTTCTGACCCCGTCGGTGACAGGGAAATGGAATGCGAGGCATTTGGTGAATCTAAAACAGCAGTGCAGAGAGGGACCTTGAGGTCGTTTGACTGAGGAGGTAACTGCACAGGGACAGCAGGACCAGACCCGACCACAGGCAAGGGCTCTTGTGCTGTGGGAAGAACACCAGGCCGGGAGCTCCCACGCCATGGAAAGAACACTGGGCCGGGGGCTCCCGTGCCGTGGGAAGAACACTGGGCCGGGGCCAGGGTCTCAGCTTTAGACCTGACCTGAAGACAACTGCATCATGCCTGATGATGGACTCCAGGACTCCCAGGGACCCCCAAATCCAATGATGCTCAAATCCCTGATGTAAAATGGCGTAGTATTTGCATGGAACGTACACGTCTTCCTGCATCCTTTAAATCATCTCTGGATTACTTATACTACCTAATAGAACGTAAATGTTATGTAAACAGCTGTTAGATTTCTATTTATATATTGCATTGTTGTGTTATAATTTTTACACAGCAGTCGAAGGTCTTTTGGTGAGTCTGGAAGCTGACGCTCTCCCCAGCTGTGGCCTGACAGGTTTTTCCCCTCTCCTCCTCTGACCATCCACCTCCAGAGGTAGAGGCAGGACCCCAAGCTGGAGGTGGAGCAGGGGCCTTAGCTGTGGACCCTGAAGCAGTCATCAGGAGAAATAACCTCACTGCTTTGCAGAGAGGGGAGGGGCTGCAAACGGAGTCTTGAACAGGGATCCAGTTGCCATCTGGACTCCTCCTTCCATCTGCTGTGTGACTGTAGGCATGTCCCCACCCTCTCTGAGCTGAGGATATTCAGTTATAGAATGGGCATAATCACACCCACTTCATCTTATCAGGGGGCCTGCAGAGACTCCTTCAGGCTGGGCTCACTGCTTCACCCCCACAGACCCCACCCCACGGGTTCTCTCCCCTTTCCCAGAAAAGGCTAGCAGAGGAGACTGCCTCCACCCCCCTTCTCTCCAGCATGAGCGTGTGAGTGTCTGCGGTGTGGCCGGGAGGTGGTGGGTGTGGGGACGTTCCCGTCATTCTCCCCTGACTGTCACATTGTGCCCTGTCTTCCCAGAAAAGCTTCTAAATGTAGGCAAGCGTCTTTTCTTTTTGACGAGAAAGGTGATGCTGGTGACCAGAATACCTCAGAGCAGGGGCAGGACGGGCAGCCCAGGTGGCAGCTGAGCAGGACCGAGAACAGCCGATTCCTCAGTGTCGCCCCCACAATCAATCGCTGGCAGGTTGTTCCTGGAATGGGTGGGCAAAGTGTGCTTTGAAACAAGCTTGCTGTCTGCCTCTCCCCACGGTCCACACAAGAAGCATCTCCCTTCATCGCAGGGATTAGTGGGAAGACCTCAGTGCCCACCCGCCCATCAGGTACGGACCCTGTGGAGTCTGATGTCCCTTACGGCTCCAGCCTCCCGGGCTCCAAGATTCCCCATTTCTCTGCTGAGATCAATCAAGAAACATGAGTGATTTGAGGGACAGTTGGCATTTATGGGGTATGCATTGAATGCCTGGTGATGGACTCTAGGACTCCCAGGGACCCCCAAATCCAAGGATGCTCAAATCCCTGACATAAAATGGCATAGTATTTGCATGGAGCGTACACGTCTTCCTGCACCCTTTAAATCATCTCTGGATTACTTACACTACCTAATAGAACGTAAATGTTACATAAACAGCTGTTAGATTTCTATTTATATATTGCATTGTTGTGTTATAATTTTTGCTTATTCTGTCAAGTATTTTGGATCCACAGTTGGTTGAATCCACAATGCAGAACCCACAGATAAGAGGGGTCGGCTGTATCTTCACACTCAAGACAACCCCTAACGTGCAGTTGCCATTTTAGAGATGGGCCAACGGAGGCCCAGAGGGTGATGTGGCTTCCCAGGGGCACGGCTGGGTACGGCTGGACATAGCAGAGTGGGGGTCGGATCCAGGCCCCCTTGACCCCAAAGCCTGCGCTTCTCCTCCTCCCCCTTTCGCGAGTGCCTGCCATGTAACCTACCCCGGGTGATGGGAAGGAGCCCCTTGCAGCATCAGGGGTGCAGTCAGGAGTCAGACGCTGCCCCTGCCTCTGAGGGCTCGTGGCACAGTAGGAGGGAACGCCTCTGACAGATGTTCATGAGATCAATACCGTGGTAAGAGAGCTGGTGTGGTGGATTAAATAGTGGCCCCCAAATTCATGTCCCCCAGAACCTCAGAATGTGACCTGATTTGCAAATAGGGTCTTCAAAGATGTAATTAAGGTCAGAGTCGAGGGCTGAGATGATTCTGGACTAAGCAGGTGGACCCTAAATCCAATGACTGGTGTCCTCATGAGAAGAGAAGAGACAGACGCACAGAAGAGGAGGCTGGAGCAATGTGGCCACGGGCCAGGGAACACCGGGGCCACCAGCAGCTGGAAGAGCAGGAGGGAACCTCCCCCAGGGCCTTTGGAGCGGGGAGGTTCTGCCAAAACCCTGACTCTGGACTTCCGGCCTCTAGAACCGTGAGAGAATCTGTCTGGATATAGGTCCCCAGAGTGTGGTTCCCTGTCACAGTGGCCAAGGACGCCAACGCACCTGGGCTAGGAGCCAGTGGAGCAGGCAGCTTCTGGCAGGTGAGCAGTGCACAGGGCTGCCTCAGACGCCCCCAGCCCCCACTGCCCACCTGTGAAGTGCCAGAGGCTGAGGTGTGACAGGGGGTCCTGGGCAATCAATCCTGCAATGCAGAGGTCCTCACACCTGGGGAACCCCACTGGGAGGGTGCGTAAAACACCCACTGCTGGGCCCCAACTCTGGAGCTTCTGAGTCAACAGGTCTGGGGCCAAGCCTGAGAGTCTGCAGTTTCAACAAGTACACAGGCGATCCTGACTCTGCTGCTTCAGGGACCCCACCAAGCTGCTCCCGAGATCCCCTTACCCAGTGGCGCCTGCCCCTTTCACCCTCCCCCATTTCCCCCGCTCCCATCCTCAGCTGCTGGGAATGTTGCTGGAAGTTGTTGGCCAATGCTGAGACCCAGCCTGGTCCCCGGCAGCAAAGGGACAGCATCACGGCGTCACACTCCATTTATCCCTTCTCCCCACTGGGTAGCCCCTTCGCACCTGCCGCACTCAGCTCCGACTTCATCTCTGTTTCTCTTTACAGTGGCACCTGAGGTACCTGCCTCTGATTTCTCTCCTGCCCAGGTGGGCTTCCCCCAGCCACCCCCAGAAATTGCTCTAGACAAGTCCCTACCGTGTCCAGGGCGTGGCCTCTCGTCTGCCCCGGTACAGGGCTCCAGCTCTCTAGTCTCCTGCCTCAGATGCCTCCTGGCTCTGCCTCTTCTTCTGGCCTCTCTCCTTGGTCCTCTCTGGAGGAGCATTTCTGGTGGTCTCACTGCTTTTCAGCCAAAGATTCCCAATCCACAGAGCAGCTGTCCATGTACCCAACAGACATTATCACCCCTGGGTCCAAAACGGAGTTCCCAGCCCCGCCAGTCCTGTTAACCCTGCAGCTCTATGCCATCCTTCCAGATGTAAAGAACATAAACCCCAGAGTTACCCCCAAGTCTGTCTTGTCCTCCCATCCCACACCCAAGCTGCCAGAAAGTCCTGGAGCTCAGCCTTCAAAAGTCTCCCCCTCCCACCTTGCCCTCTACTTCCCCCCAGCTGATTCACCAAGGCTGCTCAGCTATCATTCCAAAGCCTCCTCTGCGGTCTCCCGGCTTTACCATGGCCCCAGAAACTGCTCTGGAAAGGGCCGCTCCTGGAGTTTCTGAGTCCCTAGATCTGGGGTAGGCTGAGTATTTCTATCCATTTACATCCCCCCAGTACACTATCGTAAGTTGTTACCACACACGGAGCTCTGTATCTTAATACTGCATTTAACTATCATCTACCTATGCACAAATGTCATACCACCATTATTTGTCTCGATTTTTCACAGTTCTTGATATCTAGTAGGGCAAATTCCTTCCATCCTCACCTTCTTCCTCGTAAGTGTCTGTATTAGTCCATTTTCGTGCTGCTGATAAAGACATACCCAAGGCTAGGCAATTTACAAAAGAAAGAGGTTCAATGGACTTACAGTTCCATGAGGCTGGGTAGAAGGTCAAAGGCATATCTCACGTGGTTGCAGACAACAGAAGAGCTTGTGCAGGAAAACTTCCCTTTTTAAAACCATCAGATCTTGTGAGATTTATTCACTAACACTAGAACAGCACAAGAAAGACCTGCCCCCACGATTCAATTACCTCTCACCAGGTCCTGCCCACAACACACGGGAATTCAAGATGAGATTTGGGTGGGGACAGAGCCAAACCATATCAGTGTCTTGGCTAATTGTGGCCTTTTGACATTCCATTTAAATTTTAGAATTATTACTAGGTTTTTAACTCTGTCAGGGATTTGACTGGATTTGTGTTTAATCTACAGATTAATTGGGGAATAACTGACCTTTCTGGTCATACTGAATCTTCTTATCCCTACACATGATACAGCTTTCCATTATGTCTTCACAGTTACTTTCCAGTGGTATTTATTTTTATAATTTTGCACCTGATGATTTCACACTTTTTTTACATATATTCCCGTATGCTTCGTTTTTGTTGCTATTGTAAATAATATCTTAGTTACATATTCTAACTACTATTGAAATATACATGCAGTTGGCTTTAGTTTATTGATATTGTATCTAGAAACAGGTAGATTCTGTCATCAATTCTGATAGATTCTCTTTAATTGTTTTAGGCTTACTGTGTTAAAAAAAAAATCAGGAAAATAATGACAGTTCTACTTCTTCCCTTGAAATGGTTACACTGCTTATTTCTTAGTCTTGTCTTATTACATTGGTTCGTATCTCCAGTACACGGTGAATGGAATTTGGGAATCTGTTTTGTATCTAATTTTAAAAGTATTTATTTTATTATTTTATCACTAAGTATAATGTTTGAAGTAAAGTTTCTTTGTTTTTGTTGTGTAGATACTCTTTATCAGGTTACTGAAGTTTCATTCCAACCCCAGTTACTAATATAGCAAATTTTTTAAATGGATTTTCATCATAAATTTTTATGGAATTGTTTCCATATCTATTGAGATGACCATATACTTTTTCTCTCTTTATCTATGTAATGAATTATGTTAACAATATTTCTAATGTAAGAATATTGTTGGTCAGGTGCGGTGGCTCACACCTGAACTTTAGGAAGCCAAGGTGGGTGGATAACTTGAGGCCACGGAAGAGATAGAGACCAGCCTGACCAATATGGCAAAACCCCATGTCCACTAAAACACAGAACAAAAATTAGCTGGGCATGGTGGTGCGCACCTATAATTCCAGCTACTCAGGTGGCTGAGGCATGAGAACCACGTGAGCCTGGGAGGTGGAGGTTGCTGTGAGCCAAGATTGCACCACTGCACCCCAGCCTGGATGACAGAGGAAGACTCTATCTCAAAACTTTTTTTAAAAAGTCAAGAATATTGCACTCTTGAAATAAACACCAAGTAATCATGGCGTCTTATCTTTTATGTGCTACAGAACTTGGCTTCCTTATATTTTTTGTTGGATTTTTGCACCTACGTTCATGAGTGAGGTTGCCTTAATGGATCTAATTTTTACATCAAAAATGAGCTGGAATATGTTTATTTTTCTATTATCTAAATGAATTTGTGAAAGATGGGGGTTATTTGTTCTTTGAATGTTAGGTTGTACTCACCTATAAACCCTGTGGCTTATGTTTTCTTTCTGGGAAGATTTTAAATTATTGATTCAATTTTCTTAATGCTTATGAGATCATTTGTTCTATTTCTTCTTAACTCAGGTTTGGCACTTATATTTTTCTAGAAATCTGGGCATCTCATCTACACTTTCTTATTTTGTGCAGTAAGTTTGCTATTCTATTCTTTCATTATTTCTATTCTTTTCTTCATGACTTCTTCTCTTTGGGTTTACTTAATTTTAAACTTTTTTTTTTCCTAACATAAGAGCTTAAGATTATACATTATTTTCTCCCTACACATTTTGATGTTTAGTATTTTTGTTGCCATTCTTTTCTAGTATGCTCTAATTTTCATAATCTCTTTTCTGACTTATGAGCTAATTATAAGTGTGCGTTAAAGTTTCCCCATGTATGATGTTTTATTGATGTTAATTTACTTGCATTGTGGTCAGAGACTGTGGTCATTTTGATAACCATTCTTTGAAATCTGTTGAGGCTTGCCTTATTTATGCCCTAGTCTTATTTTTTAACATGTTTTTACTGGTATTTGAAAAGTATGTGAACCTCCCATTGCTAGGCACATCTTTCATTACACACTCATTAGATGAAGCTTGTTAATTGTGTTGTCAAAATACTCTACACCAACATGGTAATTTTTTATTTCCTTAATTCAGTCACTACAGAATGTGTTTTAAAATATCCCTCTATGGTGGGAT
This sequence comes from Cebus imitator, assembly GCF_001604975.1. Taxonomy (NCBI): domain Eukaryota; kingdom Metazoa; phylum Chordata; class Mammalia; order Primates; family Cebidae; genus Cebus; species Cebus imitator. The sequence goes on from NW_016107432.1 coordinate 4,713,780, forward strand.
TTGTTCAGTTGCCTTTGTAGTTCTTCTTGTAGCCTGACAAAGTTTGCTTTATATATTTTGAAATTATTAGGTGTACACAAGTTTAGAATTATAGTCGCATTGAAACCTTTATGTAAATTCAGTAATTCTATCTGCAGTCATGCTTTCACTTTAAGTCTATTCAGTTGGTATTATTATAGATATTCCAGGGATTTTTTTAAACTAATACTTCCCTAGGGACTTTTTCATCATGTTTCCTTCCATCTTCTCTGTCCTTATGTTTTAAATGTGTCTTTCATTAACACAGATTTTTTTTATCCCATCTGATCTCTATCTTTTAATTGCGCATTTTACCTTTGTCTGATTACATCAGTGATGTTCTCTTCCCCACTCTTCCATTCTCTCCTTTGAGGCTCCAAGCTCCGATGTCTGTAGAGCCTCTCACACTTTTCTCTGTGCTTTTGACTTCTCTTTTATATTTTCTATGTCACTTTCTTCTGTGTCCCAGCCTTGGCGATTTCTTCATGTCTCTTTTGCCTTTCACTAACTTTCTCTTTAGCCATATCAACTCTGTTGGTTAACTAAGTTCAATTTTTATATTTTTTACTGCTAGAATTTCATATTTGTTCTTTCACATCATATTAGACAACTGAGCATGGTAGCTCATTCGTGTAATCCCAGCACTTTGGGAGGCTAAGGCAGAAGAATGGCTTGAGTCCAAGTTTGAGACCAGCCTGGACAACATAGTGAGACTCCATCTCTGAAAACAAGTAACTAGGCATAGTGATGTTCCCTGGAGTTCTAGCTACTCAGGAGGCTGAGGTATGAGGACTGCTTGAACTCAGGAGTTTGAGGCTGCAGTGAGCCATGATTACACCACTGCACTCCAGCCTTGGGAACCAAGTGAAACGTGTCTCTAAAAAAAATAAATAAATCCGTGTAGTCAACCATTTTTTTTTTCTTAAACACAGGTATGATAGTAAGACTAGTCAACTTTGACAGTTCTTCTCCTTGGCTAAACTGTCAACATCACCTTTTAATTGTTTAAATATATAAAACATATTTATTCTTTATGTGTTAATTCTATTGTCACAGTCTTCGTGGACCTAATTCTACAGATTTTAAATTTTGTGACTTCTCCTCAGATGTTAATTTTTAATTGTAATTTTATCTTAATTGTAAGTTATTCTGCAGAAATTGTTTCAGGCCTGGGTTTAAATTGCTTCTCCCAGCCAGGCATGGTGGCTCACACCTGTAATCCCAGCGCTTTGGGAGGCCAAGGTGAGTGGATCACCTGAGGCCAGGAGTTCCAGACCAGCCTAGCCAACATGGTGAAACCCCATCTCTACTAAAAATACAGGAATTAGCTGGGTGTGGTGGCATGTGCCTGTAATCCCAGTTACTAGAGAGGCTGAGGCAGGAGAATCACTTGAACCAGGAGGTGGAGGTTGCAGTGAGCTGAAATTGCACCACTGCATTCCAGCCTGGGTGACAGGGCGAGACTCAGTCTCAAAAAAAAAAAAAAGAAAAGAAAAGAAAAATACAAAAGTTAGCCAAGCATGGTAGTGCACATCTGTAGTCCCAGCTACTTGGGAGGCTGAGGCAGGAGGCTTGCTCAAACCTGGGAGGTAGAGGCTACAGCAAGCAGAGATCGCATTGCTTTACTCCAGCCTGGGCGACAGAGCCGGACTGTCTAAATGTGTTCTCCTGGACAGATGTGCTTTTGCTTCACCTGGAGTCACCGGCATCCTAGGACCACTTTCAGCCTTTCACCTTTCCTTCCTTTTTGGTGTGGAGGGGGCTGAGGAATGCGCACATGAGCAGTGTGATTTTGGGCCCTCATGGGGGTTGGCTCGGGTGGGGAGGAATTCTCAGTGGAGGTGTTCTTCCATTCTCCTCGGGGATCACTGGCTCCCTCTGCGGGGCGGATGTCTTTCTCATGCCATTTCAGAAGTGTCGGCTTATGTAGGGGTCTCTGTCCCAGCCTATGAGCTGCTTGGCCTTGAGTCTTTCTCCTGAACCCCAGTTGCATGGGATCCTTGAAGCCCTGCTCTAGGACCCCAGAGACAGAGGAGAGCTCCTCATGAACCCCTTCTGTGTTTGCTCACTCCTCAGAATTCCGTTTTTCCTGGCCACTGAGGGTTTCTCTCCTTTCGGCTCATCAGATACACAACTTAAACATTTTCCAAGAAACATATGAAATATGTGCATAGTGCACATTTCATCTAGCTTTTTGAATTGTTCTGAAATGAGCCATTTTCTCCAGACACCTAGATTGTTTGAAGGAGGTTTGCCAGAAGGAGCTCCTTTAATTTCGAAGAAAGAAAGATCCCCTTATTCATTCATCAGAATGCATTCATTGAGCACCTACTGTATATGCCACGTTGTGCCTATCGAAGAGGGCTCCCCAGTCCAGTGGGGAGCAGGCAGAGCCACAACCCACTCACAGGGTGACTGTGAGCCATGAAGGCTACAACCTGGATTTCAGTTCCAGGCTTTAGCGGCAGGCAGATGGGACCTGGGTTGTGGCTGCTCCTAAAAGATGGAGAAGCAGGTCACAGTAGGAACTTCGGCTGAACCACATGGAAAGCTGACATGCTTGGCCTCGGCTTCATGAGTGAGGACTTCAGTCGTGACAGTGGAAGTCACCGATGCCTCCTGGAGATTGTGGCATTGCTTGCAGGAGGTCCTCCTGAAGGATGGCATTGATCTACCATGGCAGCAGGTGGGAGGAAGGGAGTGTGCAGTCCGTAGAAACCAGAGTCACTTTCAAATTCCAATCTTATTAGACTGAAGGTGATTTATAGACTCTTGTTAAGTGCGGTAATAATTGGATGGGCCCGAAGTCATTACCGACAATTAAGAAGCCGCCATTGATCCCACTAAACAGCAAGTGGGCAGTTAGGGCACTTGAGATGGATCCCCATGCGAGCCCACCTCCCTCCCTCTCTGGGGCCAGTCAGAGCCCGCCACCCCCAGGACTGACTAACTGGACCAATGGAACCCAAGGAGCTGGTCAGCACCGGGGCCCATCTGGACATGGAAGCACAGCCGGGCAGGCAGGGCACAGGCTCCGGGGCAGAGGGATCTGAGTGTGAACCCAGCGCTGACCTTCAGCAACAACCCAGGGCACCCGCTTGCCCTCCGTCAACTCAGAGATGAAATCCCCAGCTCGCAGGCAGGCGGGTAGATCACATGCGGTCGTGCAGGTGCCTGGAACATGGCGACTGCTCCATACATCACCACTCTTGCTATATTTAAACAGAAGGGATGGGAAGGTACCCAGTGACTAAAACGCAGAGCTGAGGTTCCCCTCTGCAGCCTGGCACTGAGTGGTCCACACATCACGTTGTACTCCCATTAATCAAAACACAACCTTAAGCCCAGACTGGAGCAGAAATGACCGGAAGAACGAGGGCCCTTTTCTCTGACCACGCGGCCCGTTCCACAGCCTGGCAGGGAGGATAGAGTGTGGCCTCCCGCGCTGAGCCACCGGGGGCTCGGCTCCAGGCTTAGTTAAACTGTTTTTATCTTCCATAAATCCTCCTAAGTTACTGTAAGGCTCATCAGACCCCCTCAATTGCCATTTAAGTGTTTTTTCTGCACTAACTGCTTCTTGTTAAATAGTTTGACATTTATGCGTCTAGACTTCGGTTGTTTTGATATTGATTTGGCCCAGAATGATAATGGTTTTGCTGTCATTGGCAGCAGCCGTATATCTCTGGGAAGTGGATGGCTTTATTATTCTCTCGTGCTGGAGCCCAGAGTGAAAGCCATGCAGGATTCAGAAGGGGCTGCACCACGCACACGCCCCGCACCTCTCTGGGGCTGGGAGATGGTTCAAAAGACAGGTTATGATGCCATCCCCGGTGAGGTTTCCTGACAGCCCCCGAGCTGGTTTTCTGTAGAGGTGACAGATGCCAGCATCACAAGTGGGAGGCAGTGAGCACCCAAGGGGCTGGAGAGGCGTGTTTAAACCTCCTGAGCTTGCTGGGCCTTTCTTGCCTAAGTCTCTTGTCTATGCTCTTCCCTCACACTGGAGCAACCTTTTTGTTTTGTCTTGCAAACTCCTACTCATCCCTAAATACCCCAGGCCCATGCACCCTTCCCAGAAGGTCTTCTTCAGCTTCCTAATGATGCATGCAGTGATGAAGTCACTCAGGGGCCTGAGATTGTCCTCAGAGTCAGCCAGACCCTCCTTGCCAGTACATGGGTGACAGAGGGCCTGTGACAAAGGCCACAGAGCAAGTCTGAGGTGCAGCTGGGCTCGGGAGCAAGCTCGCAGCTCCTGATCCAACTTCTTTTCTGCTTTGCTGTCTGCACAGCCTGCCTGGCTTACGCTAGGCTGCGGTAATCCTCATGACCCAAGCTTCTGTGGCAGATATCTCCTGGGGAGCTTGTGGCCAGAGAGTGAAATCTCCGATCAATACCCGAGAACCGCATGGAGCCACCGGCTGGGCGGCCTGGTGAGTCACGGCTCCAGGAGGGCGCGGGAAGCCCAGGTGCCTGCTCAGGCCGGCCCCCTCCCCCTCCTCTCCTCCCCACCTCTGTTCTCATCCCCGCTGCCCTTTTTCTTTCAGTATATATATTTTTAATTTTAAAAACACAAAAAAGTGCAGAGAAAAAATTCCACCCGGGTTCCCAACTTCCAAGATCAACAAATGTTCACATTTTGTCATTTTTATTTTCATGGGTTTTTGTCTGTTTGGGTTTTTTTTTTTCTTCTTTAGAGACAAGGTCTCACTGTGTCGCCCAGGCTTCAGTGCAGCCTCTGCCTCCTGGGCTCAAGCAACCCTTCAGCCTCAGCCTCCCGAGCAGCTGGGACTACAGGTGCATACCACAACATCTAGGTAATATTTGTTTATTTTTTGTAGAGGTCGGGTCTTGCTATGTTGCCCAGGCTGTTCTCAAATGGCTGAGTTCAAATGATCCTCCCACCTCGGCCTCCCAAAGTGCTGGGATTACAGGAGTGAGCCACTGGAACTGGCCATATTCTCATGTTTTAAAATGAAGGAAATAAAAGTCACAGGTACGATGCCGGGTGTGGTGGCTCATGCCTGTAATCCCAGCACCTTAGGAGGCCGAGGCAGGCAGATCATCTGAGGTCAGGAGTTCAAGACCAGCCTGACTAGCATGGTGAAACTCTGTCTCTACTAAAAATACAGAAATTAGCCAAGTATGATGGTGCATACCTGTAATCTCAGCTACTCGGGAGGCTGAGGCTGGAGAATTATTTGAACCCAGGAGGCAGAGGTTGCGATGAACCGAGATTGCGCCGTTGCACTCCAGCCTGGGCAACGAGAGTGAAACTCTGTCTCAAAAAAAAAAAAAAAAATCGCAGGTAAAGTTAAAATAGCCCTTGCCCATTCTCCTCTGCCCACCCTCAAGGCCACTGCAGTGTATTCTAAATGCTGTTTCTCATTGCAGGGTGCTTTCCTATTCCACACATACGGGCATTTGCGAATAATCAACAGCATTGCACTGTAGGTCTAAACATTTACATAAAATGTACATTTTATTTTAACTTCACTGTAGCATTTGTTCCTATAAAGACAACTCCCTTTAATTTACTCATTCCATCTGATAGGCATGTGGGCTGTTTTTTGTTTGTTTGTTTGTTTTTGAGACAAGGTCTCACTCTGTTGCCCAGGCTGGAGCACAGTGGCGCCATCTCAGCTCACTGCAACCTCCGCCTCCCAGGCTCAAGCAATTCTCCCTCTTCAGCCTCCCAAGTAGCTGGGACCACAGGTGCACATCACCATGCCCAGCTAATTTTTGGTATTTTTGGTAGAGACGGGGTTTCGCCATGTTGGCCAGGCTGGTCTCGAACTCCTGAGCTCAAGCAATCCACACTTCTGGACCTCCCAAGGAGCTACGTTATGGCACACGAGCCCCTGCACCCAGCCCCACGGTTTTGCCGTAACAAGCAGAGCAGGCACACGTCCCTGGGTCCCTCTGTGTGGATCCCTGGGAGGGAAAAGCTGGGATGCTGCACCCTGCCATGCCACTGGGCATGGCCTTATTGCCCTACCGGGCAGCTGTACCAACATAATAGATGCCTGAACACCTCCCTGCGCGTTGAGAGGCCCACAGCTCTTCAGACCCTCCTCTCCTACCCTCTCCATTTCCTCCTGGGTCCTTTGCCTCTTTTCCTCATTGAGTTGTAGCGGTAATTTACAAGCTATTTTCTGGACATTAATCTCCTGTCTGTTCTATATGCTATAAAAGTCTTCTTCTGTCTGTGGCTTGATGTTTATCTTCAATTGTGTCTTTTGTTCCACGAATTAAAGCTTGGTGTAATTGAATCCATCACTCTCTCTTGTACGAGTTATTCTGTTTGTACCAAAACTCAGAATTTTCCTACCCTGAGGTTCCAGGCTGTGCTTCATATATTTTCTTCTAACGTTTTGTTTTCTACATTAAGATTTTTTTTCGATCCATCTAAGAGTTTCACGTACAGCATGGATGTAATTTTTGCTAGAACAACTTCATATTCCCAGGGTAAATCTTGCTTTTACATAATGTATTTTTGTATATTCTGCAGGATTTAATTTGCTGATTCTTCACTTAAGAGTTGATATATGTGTGTGTGAATCTGGTCCTAATTTGTGTGTTCCTGCACAAAACGCAGGTCTGATGTCAGGGTGCCCTAGCCCCCTCAAACGAGGCAGCAGGTCTGATGTCAGGGTGCCCTAGCCCTCTCAAACGAGGCAGCAGGTCTGACGTCGGGGTGCCCTAGCCCCCTCAAACGAGGCAGCAGGTCTGANGGGTGCCCTAGCCCCCTCAAACGAGGCAGCAGGTCTGATGTCGGGGTGCCCTAGCCCCCTCAAATGAGGCAGCAGGTCTGACATCAGGGTGCCCTAGCCCCCTCAAGTGAGGCAGCAGGTCTGACATCAGGGTGCCCTAGCCCCCTCA
>NW_016107432.1:4721206-4723475 GCF_001604975.1 Cebus imitator
AGGCAGCAGGTCTGACGTCAGGGTGCCCTAGCCCCCTCAAGCGAGGCAGCAGCTTTGTTTTCTAGTCTCTGAAAGTTTACGTGAGGTGGGATTCTGTGCTACTTAAAGTTGCATTAAAACTCACCTTTAAAATGTGGTGCTTTTTTTATGGTCATAGATATTCCGCTTCTCCTTCAATGAAACTTTCAAAATATAATTTTCCTTTAAAAATCTATTTCTTTTGATTTTCCAGGTACAGTCATTTGAAGTTGTTCATAACAGTTTCTTTTTTAAAAAAATATTTCTTTTTTTTCTCCCTCACAACACTCTCTTTTTAAATTTCCTCTTTTTTCATTAAATTTGTCTTTCACTCGCAGGACCAGCGTGGCTCCTCACAGTGCCACGGCCTCGAGTGTGTTTCTGTTCCTGCCGTCCTCCCTTCCAGCATGACTTCCTGGTGTCCCTTTGGTTTTTGCTTAGGAAGCCTTGGTGAGGCTGGGCTTGGCGGATCACACCTGTAATCCCAACACTTTGGGAGGCCAAGGCAGGCAGATCACTTGAAGTCAAGAGTTCAAGACCAGCCTGGCCAATGTGGTGAAACCTCGTCTCTACTAGAAACACAAAAGTTAGCCAGGTCTAGTGGTGGGCACCTGTCATCCCAGCTACTCGGGTGGCTGAGGCAAGAGAATTGCTTGAACCCAGGGGGCGGAAGTTGCAGAGAGCAGAGATCGTGCCATTGCACCCCAGCCTGGGTAACACAGCGGGACTCTGTCTCAAAAAAAAAAAGCCTTGGTGAAAGCTTCTTTCTTTAATTAATGTTTTCAGAGATCTAGATTTTGGATTTTGTTGCCATTTCTGCTACTTCTATGTTTCTTTTATTCCTGTGGTGGAGAGACCGCACAGGGTAATGGTTAACACCCTGGGCTCTGCCACTCCCGGCCTCTCCCGTTCTATAAAGTGAGGATCATCACACCCGTTTCATGGGTTATTGTGACACAATAAAGTAGTGCGCACAAGCATTGCGAGTGTTCTTTCAACATTTAAAAAACAACTTGGCACACTAAGGTGTAGCGGTCTGTTCTCACACCGCTATGAAGAACTACCTGACACCGGGTAATGTATGAAGAAAAGATGTTAATTGACTCACAGTTCCACAGGCTCAACAGGAAACATGGCTGGGAGGCCTCAGGAAACTTACAATCATGGCGGAAGGGAAGGGGAAGCAGGCGCGTCTTACCAGGACGAAGCACGCGAGAGGGCGCGCGAAGGCAGGAGTCCCACACACGTTTAAACCACCAGATCCCCTGAGGACTCACTCCCTATCATAAGCACAGCAAGAGGAAAATCGCCCCATGATTCAGTCACCTCCCAGCAGGCCCCTGCTCCAATTCCACATGAGACTGGGATGGGGACACAGAACCAAACCGTATCATGAGGCTAGAAGAGAATTTCCTTCGTCAACATTAAATATTTACCAAATCCATGCAAATAGTGTGCTTGAAGGTGAGCTATGAAGAACATTCTTTTGCCAGGTGCAGTTGCTCATGCCTGTAATCCCAGCACTTTGGGAAGCCAAGGTGGGCAAAGCACTTGAGCCCAGGAGTTCAAGACCAGCCTGGGCAACATAGGGAAACCCTATCTCTACAAAAATTAGCCCGGTGTGGTAATGCACGCTTGTAGTCCCAGCTGCTTGGGAGGCTGAAGTGGGAGGATCACCTGAGCCCAGGAGGTAGAGGTTGCAGTGAGCTGAGATTGCACCACTGCACTCCAGCCCGGGTGACAGAGTAAAACCCTGTCTCAAAAAAAGTAAAAAATAAAACTCTTTTTAAAATTAGGAATGAGGCACGGGTATTTAACTCAACTTTACATGACTAAGAGGTCCCAGCCAGCTCAGTAAGGCAAGAAAAATAAAATGAAGGAGACAGGCTGGGTGTGGTGCCTCACGCCTGTAATCCCAGCACTTCAGGAGGCCAAGATGGGAAGACCACTTGAGGCCAGGGGTTCAAGAACAGCCTGGCCAACATGGCGAAACCCCATCTCTACTAAAAATAAAAAATTAGCTGGGTATAGTGGCAGGCACCTGAATCCCAGCTATTCAGGAGGCTGAGGCAGAAGAATTACTTGAACCCAGGAGGCAGAGGCTGCAATGAGCCAAGATCGCACCACTGCTCCCCAGCCTGGACAACAGAGCAAGACTCCATCTCAGAAAAAAACAAATGAAAAAGAAAGAAAGAAGACAATGATTAGAGCAGAAGGATCTAATTTGTCATTATTTTCTTTTTTTTTTTTT
>NW_016107432.1:4723665-4740577 GCF_001604975.1 Cebus imitator
GCAGCTGGGACTACAGGCACACACCACCATGCCCAGCTAATTTTTTGTAGTTTTAGTAGAGACGGGGTTTCACCATGTTGACCAGGATGGTCTCGATCTCTTGACCTTGTGATCCGCCCGCCTCTGCCTCCCAAAGTGCTGGGATTACAGGCTTGAGCCACCGCGCCCGGCATTTGTCATTATTTTCATATGACATGATTGTTCTCTACAGAAAACCTGAAATAATGTAGAAACTATTAGGATTAGGGACAGATTAGCAAGGCTTTTCTTTTTGAGAGAGAGTTTTGCTTGTCACCCAGGCTGGAGTGCAGTGGCATGATCATGGCTCACTGCAGCCTTGACTTCCTGGGATCCAGTAATCCTCCCACTTCAGCCTCCCAAGTAGCTGAGAACACTTGTCCACACCACCACGCCCAGCTAATTTTTGTATTTTGGGTAGGGAAAGGGTTTTGCCATGTTGTCCAGGCTGGTCTTGAACTCCTGAGCTCAAGCGATCCACCTGTCTGGGCCTCCCAAAGTGCTGGCATTACAGGTGTGAGCCACTGCGACCGGCCGAGAGATTGGAAAGGTTTCTAAATACTAGGTCAATATTTTTTAAATGCATTACTTTAAGCCAGCAACACACAGGAAATCGAATTTTTATAGCAGCAACAAGGAATACAAAACACCTGGCAATAAATCTAAAATAGGATCAGAAAGATCTCTGAGGAGAAAGATAGTAAGCGATACCACCAGAAACTTTAGAAGACTACAATAAATGCAGAAATAGGCTGTATTCCCGCAGACAGGAACCCAGGAATTTAAAGATGTCGGTACTCCTCAGCTCAATCTATAGACTCAATATAATTCCAACTATGGCTGTGTGTGTGTGTGTGTGTGTGTGTGTGTGTGCATAACTTACTAATCTGATTCTAAAACATTTATAGGAAAGCAAAGGCCCAAGAATTGCCCAGACACTCCTGAAGAACACCAAATTGGGGGACTGCCCTGCCAGATGTCAGCACAGCTTATAAAATTTCAGCCAATGAAACCCTGCTTCCGTAGCGCTACTCCCGGGCATCTAACCCAGAGAATGGTAAATCCATACCCATACACAAATGCACACACAGATCTTCAAAGCAGCTCTGTTTACAACAGCCAAAGAGTGGACACAGCCCAGATGTCCATCCGCTGATGAACAGACAAGCAGGATGTGGTCCATCCGTACGGGGGAGTACACTTTGGCCCCAAAAAGGAATGGAGCATTAACGCAGGCTACAGGATGGACGCGTCTTGAAAACCTTGTGCTAAGTGACCACATAGTGTGTGATTCCACTCACAGGAAATACCCAAGATAGGAGAATCCACAAAGTCAGAAAGTAGATCAGGGTTTCCGGGGGCGGGGGATTGGGGGGAGGAAAAACAGAGAGTGACTGTATGGGGTTTCTTTTTGGGGTGATTAAAATGTTCTAGAATTGACTGTGGTGATAGTTGCATTCCTCTGTGAGCATACTAAGAGCCACAGAATTGCACACTTTAAATGGGCGAATTTTGTGGTGTGTGAGTTATACCTCCATCTTTGCGGAATGAGCCCTATTGGAGCAGAATTAGGCCAACAGGCCATGGCCTGCTCCAGAGGCCAGGCCTGTGGTGGGTGTGTTCACCAGGCACAAGACAGGGTGCAGTGTCTGCTGCCGTAGTAGACGCTGGGGAAATACTGGTTCCATGAATGAATGAATCAACAAATAAGTGGGTAAATGAGGAAGCTGCGATTGGAGTCTGGTTGTTATGGTAACAAGCTGGCCTCCTCCAGCCCCAGCTCAGAGGAGGGGCACTGGGGCAGGGAGCTGGAGGAGGGAGGGAGGGGGCAGGAGGTGCCCCCATACCTGCACCATCTCAGCTGACCAAGGGCCAGTGGGGAGGGCTGCACAATGCGCGCTGAAGCCAGTGAGGAGGGAGCCGCCTCAAGCCAGAGAGGAGAAGCAGCTGGCAGTGCCGCCTGGCATGCCTGATGAGCAGGTGAGGCTTTAGGCTGGGAGCTGGAGACACTGGAGATCAGGGGCTCATGCCCACCTTTGAGAATGAGTGCCAAGACACAGCCTGGGGACAGGGCCACAGAGCCTCCCTGGTGCTCCCGGGCTCTCTCCAGTCCACACTGAGGGTGGCAAGGCCGAGGGCTTTGGGGTTTAAGGAGCCTTCCCCTTTCAACATCTTCCCAATGACTGCCCAGGTGGAGAGAGCCCTCAGGACACATGCCTGCAGGGACCACGTGGCTAAGGAGGCCTTGGGGAGCGGTCATTAGCCAGGAAACCTTGCTGGCATTGGGTGAGGTGACCAGAGCCCTGAGGCCCTCTTACTCTCTTCCCTCACCCCTCCCAGCTGGGACCCTCTGGCCAGGTCTCCTTCTGTAGAAAACCGCAGTGTAAAGATCTGCTCTCCAATGCAGCATGGTAGGGCGCCCAAGCTCAGCAAGGCCAGCTGCTGTGGGGCAGGGGTTCTGCTGCCGTGAGAGCTGCCCCCACAAGCCTGAAGGCCGGTTGGTTTTGGCAGTGAGGGAGATGCACGGGGCAGCACAGACTCTGACATCCCACAGACCCAGGTGCTGCCTCCACCGTGGAGGGCTCTGGGGGACCGTGGGGGGACCGCATGACTCTGTGCCTCAGTTTCCTCACCTCGGGCTCACCCAGCCCCTGCCCCTGCCTGAGGCTCCCTGCAGCTGGCCAGGCCACCTCGAGCCTGAACAGGGCCCAGCAGGGAAGACTCCATGAAGAACTCATGGGCTTCCCCTGGCTAGCCCCAAGCCCCAAGACTCCACTGTGATTTCCACCTGCGTGGCAGGGGTGGTGTGTGAGGCTGCGGGTGGCTTTGAATCGGGAGCATTTCCATTTGAAGCCTGGGCCAAGACAACATCTAGATGGTAATGCGTGCAGGGCCCCTGTCCTGCCCTGACCCACACACCTGTGGACGTCTCCAGGGCAGTGCCCCAACCTCTTTCAGAAGGGGCTTGTCCTCACCTTGGAACTGCAGCCTCCCAGGGACCTCCAGAAACTCTGGACCAACCTCTCCATGTAGAGAGAGAGACGGGTTCTGCAGACACACCTGGTTCATGAGGAGGCCAGGAACCCCAGCCCCATCCATCTGGGTCCCTCAGCCAGGCCCACTGGCTCCACCGCCCTGCACCCGCAGGCCCTGCCTCTGGGCTGACTGTCCCCTGCTCGCACCCCCATGTGCCCTGCAGGACTCCTGGCAGCCCCAGTGCCGGCTGCCATTTCCCGGTGGACTCGGGTTTGTGCTGACCGCTGGCACATCGATAAAGCTTTCCCAAGCTCCCATCACTGTGTCCTCCATAAGTGCTTATTAAGAGCCAGGCTTGCTCAGGGGGTGTCCACCTGGGGTGGGGGGCGTGTCCTTCCATCCATCGCTTCAGGTGGGCTTCATTAACACTCCACAAGCAGCAAGCCCTTCCCGGGGAAGTGAGGAGACAGAGCAGAGTCAGGAGGGGGCTGGGGTGCACTCGCTTGTCTGCAAAGCCCCTGCTCCTTTACAATCGGCTCACCCATCCCTAGGGCTCTGCCAGCTGTGGGCCCCGAGAGGGGCATTCTAGGCAAATCCAGCACTGGTCCCTTCCTAGCCCTGCCTGACCCAGGTAAGAAGGGAGTCTGCCTGGGAACCCCACTCTGTCCACATGGAGAAGTGTCTGGAAGCGTTTATCAGTTTAAGCAAAAAAGTACAGGTTGTCTGCCCTGGGTTTGCTGTTCTACCAGCCTCTGGCCCGGGTTGTCTGGAGCTGGTGGAGGCAGAGAGCCCACAGGGCCAGCACCACCAGGGCCAAGGGACGAGGGTTCCTCCCCCTTCCCTGTGCAGAGGCTGGCGACCTCTCCACAGCTTCTCCAGGACAACTCACTGGCATCTGCTCCACCTTTCCCACCTGTCCCAGGAATCAGCTGCAAGAACCACCGGCCTCCAACCTCAGGCCCCCCACACCCGTCATCCTCTCTTCCGCTAATCCAATGGGAGCCTCGTCTTGCTCAGGGTGGAAACACGCTCAGCTGGAAAGAAACGCATGCCACACGCCACACCTCCCACAATCCCTTGCAGCTAGGGCGGAGCATGGCCGCGTCCTGACTGCCGGACGCAGGGCGGGACACAGCAGCGCTTCCCTCGGACTTGGCTTTCCTGATACTTGGTGAGGACCAAGTGGGCTAGACAGACTCTTCTCTTCTTCCTCGTTATGGACTGAATTATGTCCCCCAAAATTCCTAACCCCCAGCATCTCAAAATACTATCTCATCTGGAGGCAGCCCCTGAACAGAGAGGTTAAAATGAGGGCATCCACTCCTCAAAAGAAGACATTCACGTGGACCACGGACGTGTAAAAAAGCTCAACATCGCTGATCGTTAGAGGAAAGCAAATCAGAGCCACAATGAGATGCCATCTCATGCCAGTCAGAATGGTAATTATTAAAAAGTCAAGAAACAACAGATGCTGGTGAGGCTGTGGAGAAATAGGAACGCTTTTACACTGTTGGTAAACTAGTTCAACCATCGTGGAAGACAGTGTGGTGATTCCTCAAAGATCCAGAACCAGAAATGGATCCAGCAGTCCCGTGACTGGGTATACACCTGATATGGTTTGGCTGTGTCCCCACCCAAATCTCACCTTGAACTGTGCTCCCATAATTCCCACATGTTGTGGGAGGGACTTGGTGGGAGAGAACTGAACCATGGGACGGTTTCCCCCACACCGTTCTCGTGGTAGTGAATAAGTCTCACGAGACCTGATGGTTTTATCAGGGGTTCCTTCTTTCACTTCTGTCTCATTCTCTCTTGCTGCTTGACATATAAAAAGTGCCTTTCACCTTCCGCCATGATTGAGAGGCCTCCCCAAGTGCGTGGAACTGTGAGTCCATTAAACCTCTTTTTCTTCCCAGTCTGGGGTACGTCTTTATCAGCAGCATGAAAATGAACTAATGTAATACCCAAAGGACTGCAAATCTTTTTATTACAAAGAAACATGCTGCCATATGTTCACTGCAGCACTGCTCACCATGGCAAAGACATGGAATCCACCCAAATGCCCATCAGTGATAGACTGGATAAAGAAAATGTGGTACACATACACCATGGAATACTATACAGCCACAAAAAGGAATGAGATAGTGTCCTTTGTCAGGACATGGATGGAGCTGGAAGTCATTATCCTCAGCAAACTAACACAGGAACAGAAAAACAAACACCACATGTTCTCACCTAAAAGTGGGAGCTGAACAATGAGAACACATGGACACAGGGAGGGGAACATCACACCCTGGGGCCTGTCGGGGTATGTGGTGAGGGAGAGCACCAGGATAAACAGCTAATGCGTGCTGGCCTTCGTGCCCAGGTGTTGGGTTGATGGGTGCAGCAAACCACCATGGCACACGTTTACCTGTGTAACAAACCTGCACATCCTGCACCTGTATCCTGGCACTTAAAAAATTTAAAATAAAATGCGGTAGCCAGGTGGGCCCTAATCCAACATGATGTGTCCTTGCAGAAAGGGAACATTTAGACACAGAGACACGCACCAGCACAGCACCTGGTGCAGATGAAGGCAGAGGTCAGGGCGGCGCTTCCTTGAGCCAAGGAACGCCCAGGGCTGCCGGCCACCAGGAGCTGAGGACAGAATGGGGCCCATTCTCCCTCACAGCTGCGGGAGGAACTTGCCCTGCCCACATGCTGACCTCAGACTTCTGGCCTCCAGAGCTGTGAGATGGCACACTTCCGTTGTTTAAGCCCCCAGGCTGGAGTACTCTGTCATGATGGTGCTCAGGACATTAACACAGTTCTCCCCCGGCCCACCCCCAACCACCTGCCCAGCCCCAGTGGCTGGAAGCACGGACACCATCGTGAACAGGGCCACAGGGTCTCACATGGAGGTGGCAGGAAGCAGGAACTCCACCCCTGCTGCAGCAGGGAGCCCTGTGCCAGCCTGGGCACCCGCCTGGTTGTGTGAGAAAGCTCCGGGCTCACTCTCCAGCACCTGTGGTGGCTGCCCGCACACCCCCTTAATGGCAGCATAGAGCTTCGGGGCCTGGTGCTGAGTTCCCGTCGCCATGCCGCAGGACGCTCCTCCATGATGCCCCCACTCCCGGGTGGGCCTCCCCCCGGCCTTTCCTTACCTGCCACAGCAGGGTCTGCCTCCACGTCGGGTGTTCACTGCTATGTCGCTGATGTCTCCGACGGCGATGGCACCTGGTGGTGATCAGTTTACACTTGATGAAGGAATAGAGAAAAGTGGGTAGGAAGGAGGGAGGGAGGGAGAAGGAGAGGGTGAGAAAGGAAAAATAGAGAGACAGAGCGGGGAATGGCGGGAGGGAGGGAGAGTGGGAAGGAGAGGGGGGTGAGGGAGCCAGAGGGAGAGAGGGAAGGGAAGGGAAGGGAAGGACAGGAGGGAGAGGACCAGGATGGGCTGGCTAGCAGCGACCATGACCAGAGCCTGCCCTGGGCTTGTTGATGACACAGGCGGACATCAGGCTCTTCCCAGCTGGGGTGGCACTCCTCATTCCAGCTTCCCCTAAGAATTCCGCGTGGTGCATTCTGCAGCAAGTCTGAGACGGAGGACGCCCAGCCTCCGCTTCCCCCTTGATGGGGGCTCTTCATGCATCTGCTGAGATCTTGCTCTGCCGTGGGGGGTGTTGTTCTGGGCCGGGTCCAGAGGAACGACGGAGCAGAGGGAGCCAGGCCAAGGGGCGGAGGCAGCAGGGGTGGCAAGGTCCCCCCAGGAGAGCAACTCAACCTCACGATAGTCAGCTCGGCCGCTGTGACTGTTAGCCAGCCTGCTCTACAGATGCGGAAACTGAGGCCCAGGGAGGTGGGTGACCAGGGAGCCAGCAGGTGGCTGTGCCGGGGCTGGGCCAGGCGGCCTGGCTTGCAGCAGGGTGTGCTCCTCTTTCAGCCTTCTCTTCCCAGGACCAGCCGAGAAGGTGCTCAGTCAACCCTGCCCAGGAGCCCAGGCCCTCGGTCCCTTCAAGTCAAGGACGCCAAGGCAGGCAGAATCTGGGGGCAGCCTGAGTTGGCTGCGGGCCCACAGGCTCTGCACAACGCTGGTGCCCCAGGTTCCAGCCCTCATGCCCCTAGGAAGCCACGGGCCATGTTGGCCGCCTCCGACCTGGCTCCTCCGCCCAAACCAGCTGTCCTTCCTGCTGGGTGATCAGGCACCCTTGCCCACATCTTCCTGGGACCTGGACTTTCTGCTCTTCTCTTTCTGGAAGGACGGCATGCTTGGGTTTGAATCGCTGGGTCTGGGGATGCAGAAGGACCTGCTTCCTATTTTGGCAGCACCAGAGCGGGGTTGGGGCAGGTGGCAGTCTTCGCAGGCGCCAGGAGGAATCCACACTCGGCCCTCAAGGCCAGGCAGGCACAGGACTCTCATGGGCTGCCTGGGCAAGAAGGCGGCCGTCAGGGTGGGGGAACTGCAGTCCTGACTCCCAGTGCGGCCATCAAAGTGGACATCCTGGCCGCAAAGTACTCTCCTCCCCGACCTCACCAGCCGCTTGCCCCGGGCTAGACCACGGGCTTCTCCCCAGCCGGACAGGGCCTCGCTGAGCCCGAGCTGGCTCACACAGGCTCACTCCCTGCGAGCTCTCCCCATCCGCTTCCTCTCCCAGCTCTCCGACTTGCAGAGAAGCTCGGAGAAGCAGGAGTCCCTGCAGCATTCGAGCCCTCACCGGGGCAGGCCTGGGCGGACATCTTCTCTGCCCCTGACCCAGCCTCCTCTTGCAGGGGAGGAGTGTGGGAGGTGCCGGATGGCCACAAGGCCTGGTGCTTTTCTCATGCGACCAGGCAGGTGCCTAGGCTGGTGCGGGGCTCCCTGCTGCAGTGGGGTGGAGTTCCTGCCCCACCATAACAGCAAGGGCTGCTGTGAGTGACAACCGTGTGCAGACTGTACCATCAAGGCTGGTCACCAGGGCCCAGGGCTTCCCTAAGTGCAGAAAGGGGTTCGTGGTGAAATCAATTGGGGGCCCCTGGATTAGAGTCAGCTTGTTTTCTTGTTGCAGGACTTCTCAGGATTTACCATCACGGGACTCTCCAAGATCATTCTGGAAAACTTACTGGAGTGAGGGGCCGTCTTGGTTCTATGCGGCATCTCAAAGGCCTGCTCCTCCACAGCACTTCTCCCTGGGTGAAGAGAGAAAGCAGCCAGGTGCGGTAGCTCACACCTGTGACCCCAGAACTTTAACAGGCCAAGGCAGAAGGATCGCTTGAGGTCAAGAGTCAGGGCCAGCCTGAGCAACATAGTGAGACCCTCCATCTCTACAGAAAAGTAAAAGAAATTAGCCAAACATAGTGGCATGTACCTGTGGTCCCAAGCTACTTGGGAAACTGAGGCAGAAGGGTGAGTTGAGCCCAGGAGTTTGAGGCTGCAGTGAGCCATGATCGCCACTGCACTCCAGCCTGAGAAACAGAGCAAGACCCTGTTGCAAAAAATAATTATTTTTAAAAAGGGATACAGTGCAGACCACAGACCAGTTCAGCCAGGCCCATCTTGAAGATACTCTCCTTCCTTCGCTTTTCCTCCTGGCCTGGGAAGAAGGACCCAGCAGATCCAGGGAAGGCCTCTAGGCACCTTATCCGTGAATGCCCTCCCCTGCTAGTGCCCTGGGGAGCTCCAAATGCGCCTTCAAGATCCACTCTGTGCCTCCTCTTCCCGGAAGCCCTCCTTGAATGCCCCACTCCACCTGAGGCAGAGGAGCTCACTCCCCTCCTGTGTGGTGACTGCATTTGACCCTGACCACCATGGTGCTCTTCATCCTCTGCTGCCTGTGACTGCCCTGACCCCTGGCTTAGTTGTCACTATGTCCTTAGCTGCCAGCATGGTCCCTGGAACCACTCCGAGTGCTCGGCAGGTGTGTTTGATGAATGAGCACAGGAGTGGAAGGACAGACGGACGTCTGGGGGAAGGAGGACATCCCCCGCTGCGCAGAGAGTCTGTGATGAGTGCTTAGGGATGACCGTGGCTCAGACGTCCCCAGCTCACAGGGTTTCACTGGCATGAGACCTGGTTGTACATTTCCTTGTAAAAATATTGGAATAAATGTATGATTTCAAACACTTGCCGTGTGTTGCTCATTTATATTTTAAGTCAGTCTCAACTTTACTGTGGGCACACAAATTGGGGCGGGGGGTGGCTTCTGTCTCGCTCTTTTGAAGAAGAAACTCTGAAATGTACAGAGTGATTTGAGGCCCGGCGAGGTGGGTCACGCCTGTAATCCCAGCACTTTGGGAGGCTGGGGCGGGCGGATCAATTGACGTCAAGAGTTCGAGACCAGCCTGGCCAACATGAAGAAACCCCGTCTCTACTAAAAAAATACAAAATCAGCCACTCATGGTCTCACATGCCTGTAATCCCAACTACTCGGGAGGCTGAGGCAGGAGAATCCCTTGAATCCAGGAGTCGGAGGTTGCAGTGAACTGAGATTGTGCCGTTGCCCTCCAGCCTGGGAAACAAAGTGAAACTCTGTCTCAAAAAAGAAAAAAGAGTGATCTGAGCTTTGAGCACAGCGCAGTATTACCAACAGCTATGATTGTACCTAGGCTAGGACCTAAAGAGGACGCGCCTGATGGGATTTTTATTCCGATCGTGGGTTAAGAGAAGGGGCCTTGCAATCCCAGCTGGAGCCATTGACCAAAAAGCGAAGCCCGACCTGTCCCTTCCCGCCACCTCCCGGGACGCGCAGGCCAGGGGACCTGCCTGCTGTGCCTCGCTGGCTTCCTGGATGAGGAGCGGAACCCCAAGGCTACACGGCTTGACCAGGGCCCTCCACCAGAAAACAGGGATAGACACCCCACCCAGGCCTGCTCCTCGCTCGCAGCAGGGGCCTGAGACTGACCACATTCAGGAGAGCCTGATGAAAGCTGGTAAAACCCCGGCCTTGTCACCAATGCCCAGAGTTCTTCATGCTCCGCGTCCCGGGGCTGAGGGCCGCTTGTGTGGGATAAGGGCCCCAGCCTGGGTCCTCCGCCCACGGCCCACCCCTCTGCGGATGGCCCTCCCCTCCCTGGAACCTTGGGCCAGGCGGGCAGCGGGGCCCGGGGGCCCTGGGCAGAGGCTGATGCTGATGTGCTCTGGCAGCCGAGAGCAGCTGCAGACAAGTTTCTCGGGCTTTCCGAGTAATGAGTCCACTCTGACCGCTCCCCTTCCCCCAAGCGCAGCCAGGGAGCCCTGCCGGCCTGGGAGAGGCCAGTAGCCAGCCCATTGTCAGCCTGTCTGGGCTGCAAATATGTGACCCTGGTCCTCCCTAAACCTTTTCTCACACCTAAAGAGCAGACCTCTGACCTGGGCTTGGAGAATGTGATCAGCGCCTCCAGGGGTCTGTTTATCTTACATATTAATTCTGGCAACACGGGCTTGGCCCGGAGACTGCCTGACCCCTGATTCTGGGGCGATGGGGGCCACCGCTCTTTCTGTTCAAACTTCTCCGCCGTCACTCACTCTGGACGGCCTCATGGGCCAAGCCCAACACGAGGCTCTAACCCACAGCCCACCCTTCCCGCCTTCCTGCCTGTTCTGCAGCTCCAGCCCTGGCCTCGCAAGAGGAGCTTGCTGGCAAAGAGGCCGGGTGGATTGAAGGCCCAGAAACCCGCCCATTCCTCCACTCACATTTTATTCTTGAAGGGAGCAGGATCGGAGAATCCGATCGGGTTCCTTACAGGTAAGGTGAGACTGGCGAGGCCTCCCACGTGGGCTGTGGTCGGGCTCGGGGCAGTGCACACATAAAGCATAGATCCCCCACGGGCCTCAGGGGAGGCTCATCCCCAGTGCCCAGCACAGGACACCCGGGAGGTCCTCCATCCACATCTGCCAAAGGCAGTCATTCATCACCCACTCTCTTACCAACTGCACTTGGCCCCAGAATGAGGACGCCATCTTTCCTCTGCGTAACTGGTGCTGGCCGCTGGGACTCATTCAACGACCCTTGCTCCACCTTTGGCCTGAAGCCCATGTACCTGTGCAGGGCTCTGGCCTTTCTCTGGTTCTTACCTCTGACTTTCTATTTCCCTTCATATTTTCCCTTTCCCTGAATTCCATCACTTATGCATTGCATCCTGCATTGTTCCGTGTCTGCATAAGCTGTGGTATGTCTCTTTTGTGCCAGGGGATCAGGTACTTTCAAAGGCCCATGTGTAAATTCTCCATGGGCAACCAGACCTCAACTGTAAACCTGAATTAAATGAAAAGCAGGCTTCAGCCAGGACCGCTGAGTGTGGCCTGCTGCTCCTGCTCAGCACGGCCGTGCGTGTCACGGCGTCAGCTGCCTTCTGCTTGTGGCGAACCTGCCTCGAGTTGGCGCTGATTCTTCCCGTGAACTGGATGCAATGCTGATTTCATAGATGAAAACACTGAGGTCCAGAGAAGTCAAGCTTCTTCTCTGAGTGGCCGGAAAAGGAGGGGAGGGGCCAGTCTGTGGACTCCCGGGGCGAGTCAGGTCTTGCTCACACGTACACTGTGGCCCCCAGATGTCAGATGCCAGGCTCGGGTCTCCAGGTCTGCAGGGCACAGAGCGCTGTTGGGTTTCTGGTCCACCGTAGACTGCTGCTGTCCAGCCAAGTTCTGACTCGTCCATGTGGGACGCCTGAGCCAGCCGAGTGCAGGCAGCTCCCTCAAGATGCCTGAGGGTCCCCAGCTCGGGTGCCCCACTCAGAAATATGCCAACGTTTTCCAAATCAACGCTGAGTCCGCTCAATCAATCTTTCTCCAGATTCAAATATCACCAACGCTCACCATAGAAAGTTGGAAAAAGACGGAACATTTAGAGAAGCAAAATGAACACTGCCCACGTGATGACAGTGGCAAGTGCCGGCAGCCCTCCGGGCCGGCTCCCCTGGACGCCTCTCCTGGGGGTGTTTGCTGTGAGTCATTCTCGCCGTGTTGTGCTGCCACAGGACCCATGAAAAGGCACCTCCCCAGCACTAAACCTCTTCCCCTGCGCACCTGCTCACGGCTGCGCCTCATGGCATCCTGGAGGTTCCCTTGCTGGGAATGACTGGACTCGCCACTTGGGGATGGTCAGGGTGAGGCCGGATCAGACCCATGAGGACCCCAGCCTGGCGGAGGCGAGCGTTTCCCGGACGTCAGCCACATTCATTCTTCGGTATAGCGGCTGGGATTGTCGTCTCCTCCTGTGGAATATTAAGTTGTTGTGTTTTTAAAAAAATAATGTTTTAGGCTGGGCACAGCGGCTCCACCTATATAAAATCATGGCAATTTGGGAAGCCAAGGTGGGAGGATCACTTGGGCCTGGACGTTCGAGACCAGCCTGGGCAACTTAGGGAGGCCCCGTCTCTACAAAAATTTTTAAAAGCCCGTATGGTGGCGTGCACCTGTGGTCCCAGTCACTCGGGAGGCTGAGGTGGGAGAATCGCTTGAGCCCGGGAGGCAGAGATTGCGGTGAGCCCAGATCGCGCCACGGCACTGCCGTCTGGCTGACATAATAATAATATAAATTTTAATCTGTTACTTGCCGAGCAATGCCCTGGCCCTTCCACACGGCGGCTGTCATCAGACAGCCTTTGAACACTGCCCTTCGTGTCTGCCGTCTCAGGAGGCCACAGCCCAGGGCCGGCCCACCGTTCTCACATCTTCCCTGCCTCTGTTGGCACTGCCAGGGTGCCCCTGTGTGAGGGAGATGTTCCATAAACACATGCCCAGCAAGCGCACGCCCGGACACAGGGTGAGAGGCTCAGCACCGCAGCGCGGCGCCATGGCATGTCTCAGAGCAGTTTTAGGGTCCCGGGTCCCGGAGGGGGCTCACCTGGGCACACTCTCACACTCTCACCAGCAGTGGGTGGGCCGTGGCCCGCCGGCCAGGACCAGCGCTTCCTGAAACCCGGCAAACCGTGTCCTCTCACAAGTCCGCCGCCTCCCAGCCACGGCCCATTTCCACGTATAAATCAATTTGTCTCCACTGAGGGGAGAGAATTGCAAAGCAAACAAATTATGCCCGCCCCATTGAGCTCCAGGCACTCCGGCGGGGCTTAGAGCGTCGGAAGGGATTTTTCTTCCTCCACTTCTCTCGTAAAATGTCCACCCCCTGGGGGGGAGAAGCAGATGCTGTGTTGCTCCCGAGGAGCCAGTCCCAAGTTTGTCCGTCCTCGAACGGTCCACCTTGGCCAACGCGCACAGAGGCCCGGCCGTCACCCGGGTGGGTTTGTGCGTGTCTTCCACGGCCGCTGGAGGAAGTCCCACAGACGGGGTGCCCTTGATGGCAGACACTTATTTTCACACAGTCCTGGAGGCCAGGATCCGAAATCAAGGTGCTGGCAGGACCGCACTCCGGGTCCTTCTCGCCATCTCACAGACCCCGCATCGCTGGTCAGCCTGAACGTCCCTCGTTGTGGCCTTTCCCTCCAGCCTCAGCCTCAGCTGTCACCTTCTCCAGGTGTCTGTGCATCTCCTCTTGTCTTCCCATAATGGCACCAGTCCCCGGTTAGGGCCACCCTAAATCCAAGGTGACCTCTTTGTAACTTCACAACATCTGCAACGGCCCCTAGTTCCACATAAGGCCACAGCACCCAGGGCTGGACTTCAGCGTGTCTTTTTGAGGACACCACACTCAACCCACAGCAGGGTCCAGCCGTCCTCATCAACCACAAGGACTGCCTTTTCTGAGGCTCAGAGAGCGCTGGCCCTGCCTCCTGTGGTCTCCACCAGGAGGGGACATGTGATGTCACCTCATCCCCTACAGACAAGGTGCTGAGCTGGGCACAGGAGCACTGGCCGCACCACGCAGCCAGGCAGGGTCAGGGTTCCTGCCGCAAAATTCCACTCCGGCGTCTGTGCCAAACAGTCCTCAGTGGCACCCTGCTCGGGGCTGGCTGTCACCAGTGTGGAAGGGTGGCCCTTCGGCCCAGGAGCTGCCTCTGGCGCACAGCACCACCCTGCCAGCCACGCCACACTCCTTCCTAGCACACCACATCGCAGTGGGAGCCACAGTCTCGGGGCCTACCTGGAGCCTGCTGTGGACCCAGAAGATGCACTGGGCATGGAACCCAGCCAGTCACCAACAAGCTGTGGGACGGTGGCATCTCCAAGCCCAGGCCTCAGCTCCCGTCCCGTCGCATGAGGGGCAGGAAAGGCCGGGGATCTCCAAGCCCTCCCACCATCTCCACCCAGGCGGCCCCACCCCAGCACGGTGAAGGCGCTCACCTTGCCTCCCACCAGCACCAGGATATCCAAAGGGGTCCTGTGGATGGTGAGTCCCACTGCACCAGGGCCTGTTGTCCCCACGTCCCCACACCCACACACACAGAGGGGAGCTGCCTCTCATCCTCCCCCATGGCTGAAGCCATGGGGCTGCACCAGCCTTACCTCCACGTCCCCGTAGCAGCCCGGAAGGACGGTCGCATCATGGTCCCACTTTCTGGATGAGTCACAGAGGGAGAGCATCTGAGTACCCACCCAAGGGCTGGCAGCCGGGAGGCAGTGGAGCTGGATCACACCCCAGAGCCTGAGGGGAACCTGGGAGCCCCCAAGGCCCAGAGGTCTCTAATGCCCCACTTGACAGAACTCAGGCAGCCATGACGCCAGGCTGGCCCCGAACACAGCCTTGCCCACGATCTGCATGGCAGCTTCCCTGGGGGCCCCCGCTCCAGTGTGCTGGGGTCATCTGAAACCTGCCTCCTTCTGGGGGTTCAGGCAGCTGGTAAGGAGGGCCCATCCCTTGGTGCAGAGTCAGCAAGGATCGGGGTGGAGGGTGGGAGCCGTCGCCTGCTCCATTCCCTGTGGGGATTCGTTCCTCGGCCTCGTCCTAAGAAGAGCCAGGAGGAAACCCCAGTAACCCTGGGGACAAAAGCAGGCATGGGCCAGGGGAGAGGCCCAGCAGGGCTGCTCCAGGGCCTCCAGGGCCACCGCGCCCCGGCCCATGGCATCCTTTGGAAGTCGGGTCATGGCAGGTGTCATTAGTTAAGCGCAGGTGCTGCTGGGGCAAGGCGGGCCCTGATCCCATGGAACTGGCGTCCTCGAAAGAAGAGGGGTGGGGGACACACAGACTGAGTTGGGAGGAGGAGGCCAGGGCCACGAGGAGCCTGCCCGGGAGCCTTGGGAGGGAGCCTGCCCTGGAATGTGGTGCTGCCGGCCCCCTGGCCTGGGATGGAGACATCTCTGCTGATTTAGGCCCTCGTGCCTGGGGCTATGTGATGGCAGCTTCGGGAATCCGACGCAGGCCTGAGTCTTGGAAAGCCCCTTTGCAAACCCTGGTAGCAAAGTCTCCATTTTCCAGCTTAGAAAACCAGGATTCCGACAGTGCCAGCATCCAGCAAGGCAGGAGCCTCGCCCACTCTCCCTGGCATTCCAGCCTAAGGCCCTGAGGAACGAGGGCCGAATCGCTCCTGTTCACAAGCCAGCCGTGGCCCCGTCGGGGGGTGAGGCCAGGGGTCAGGCGGCCCCTTCAGCTGCGCGGAGGCCTCCCCTGCGGAGCCAGGGTGGAGGCTGCTGCCATTCACCGGGGTCAGCACTCGGTCAAGCTGGGATTTACCACCGCTTGTCCCAGGTCTTCCAGGTGGCACCTGCAGAGGGACATCAGATGCCCCCAGCCTGCCTGTGCCTTGCGGGACACGTTCAGCACAGAGAACTCCAGCACCAGATACTCTCCGCGTGGCCGGCGGTGGGAGGGCACCCCGTCCCAGGGGTTGCCTTCCCGTGTCACCCTCGGGAATCCAGGTCCCTCTGTCAGCCTGGGGCTGCTATCACAAAACACCGGACTAGGGGTTAAGCGACAGACAGTTATCCTCACAGTTCTGGAGACTGCAAAGTCCAACATCAAGGTTCCAGCAGCGTCCCGTTCCTGGTGAGACCTCTTCCTGGAGTGCGGGCAGCTGCCTTCTCCCTAAGGCCTGAGGTCTTTCCTAGTGCCTGTGGGGGGGGGGGGGAGAGAGAGAGACACACAGACAGAGGAGAGACAGAGAAAGAGAGAGAGAGCAAGCGCTTATGTCTTCTAGACAGGCAGGGATCGTGTCATGATGACCTTATCTAAACCCGCTCACCCTGCGGAGGTCTGGTCCCCAGACACCATGACCCCGGGGCGTAGGGAGATACAGATGTGAAGTCCATCACACGGACACTGCAGAGGGCCCAGGGGGTGTCTGCAGCCCAGGTGGGGCCCTCGCCCAGGGTGCGCCTCCCCCTCTAGCGGGATGAATGCGGCCGCTGTGACGCCGTCTCAGCATCTGCAAACAGGAGCTCGTGATTTCTCCTCTTTCTCTTTACAGGCCTGAGGGGCCTTTTTGAGACGGGAGCTTAGAAGTGTGCTTTGCAGCGCAGGTGTGGGTTTTCTGATTCTGTCTCCAGGGAGTGCTGGGGAACCAGCTTCTCTGAGGGACTTTGCAGGAACCCCGAGGAGAGAAGGCATAGGGAGGAGGGGCACCTACACGCCTCACCTCCTGAGAACACTTTTAGAAATGCTGGCTACTGGGTAGGGTCTCCATGGGGGCAGCCCTCCTGCTCAGCACTTCCCACCTTACAGCAACTGGCTGGGGCAAGTACTCAAGAGCTGAATCAGTAATTTAGAAATGACTGGGCCACTGAGTGCCCAGCACTGAATGCTGAGGGTGCCTCGGGGACAAGAAGCAGTCCTTCCTCAGGGAGCCTGGAGTGTGTGTGTGTGTCTCTGTGTGTGTGTGCCCGTGCGTGTGTGTGTGCCTGTGTGTATACCTGTGTGTGTATGTGTGCTTCTGTGTGTGTGCGCCTGTGTGTGTGTGGACCTGTATGTGTGCACCAGTGTGTGTACCTGTGTGTGTGCGTGCCTCTGTGTGTGTGTGCCTGTGTGAGTGTGTGTACCTGTATGTGTGTACCAGTGTGTGTACCTGTGTGTGTGCCTCTGTGTGTGTGCCTGTGTGAGTGTGTGTGTGCCTGTATGTGTGTGCCAGTGTGTGTACCTGTGTGTGTGCCTGTGTG
>NW_016107432.1:4740729-4753425 GCF_001604975.1 Cebus imitator
GTGTGTACCTGTGTGTGTATGTGTGCCTCTGTGTGTGTGCCTGTGTGTGTGTGTGTACCTATATGTGTGTACCAGTGTGTGTGCCTCTGTGTGTGTGTGCCTGTGTGAGTGTGTGTGTGCCTGTATGTGTGTACCAGTGTGTGTACCTGTGTGTGTATGTGTGCCTCTGTGTGTGTGCCTGTGTGTGTATGTACCTGTATGTGTGTACCAGTGTGTGTACCTGTGTGTGTGTGCCTCTGTGTGTGTGCCTGTGTGAGTCTGTGTGTATGTGCCTGTATGTGTGTACCAGTGTGTGTGCCTGTGTGTGTATGTGTGCCTCTGTGTGTGTGTGCCTGTGTGAATGTGTCTACCTGTATATGTGTGCCAGTGTGTGTACCTGTGTGTGTATGTGTACCTCTGTGTGTGTGTGCCTGTGTGAGTGTGTGTGTACCTGTATGGTTGTACCAGTGTGTGTATCTGTGTGTGTGCCTCTGTGTATGTGTGCCTGTGTGTGCCTGTGTGTGTGTGAGTGTGGTTGTGTACCTGTGCACATACATGGGTGTATGTTATTTCAGTCTTTGTTCCAGAAAGGCTCTCAGAGAGCTCCTGGTCTAGGCGGGCAGGGGTGGGTGGCAGGCGAGAAGGCAAATGTGGGTGGCCCAGGAGAAGGTCACATACCCACAGCAACCGCCTGGGAGGCTGCAGGTCCGGCTGACAGCGGCATGAGGGTGATGAAGGCTTCCCAGCAGGCAGGAGAGCTTGACATGGTCGTGGCCCTGAAAGAGGGTGTTCCCCTCCAGGGAGAGGGGAGAGTAGCAGGCCAGGCAGAAGGGGCACCCCGGGGCCCTATCACGTAAGACTTGAACATGAAGGGGACTAAGAAAAAGCAGCGAGAGAGCTGGGCCGGGGTGGGGAGGATGATGGCCCAAGACCAACAGAGAACCCCAATCCCAGGAGGGAGGTGTGGCCAGCAGCAGTGACACGTAAGACCACACAGGATGAGAGCCAAAGAGTGGAGTGGCTGGGGAAGACGCCGCTGGGCGCCGGGAAAGCCAGATTGTAGGGACTGGGGCCAAAGGGCTTGGGAGAAGCACTCAGCCGTGGCCCTGGCAGTCCTGCGCATTCATGCTGGGGTGCCCGGAAGGAAGACCCTGGCCACTCTGACCCCATGCCGTCTCCCAAGAGTTGCATTTGTAGCAGCAACCTTAAAGGATGCAGCGATATCGCCCTCCTGGACAAAGGGCAGGCTTGCTCTAAAAGTAGCAGACGCCCCAGCCCGGGGTTCCTCTGCAGCAATGCAAACCCACTGTGTGTGTCATGTCACCCTCTGAGTCACTCTTGTGGGACTCGCGGTGACACTCCTGTGCTTGCTGTGCCGGAGTGCTGGAATTCTTTGTCTCTGCCCCGAGAGCTTCATGTCTTCTGCCAGCAGCCATGCACCTGGACAGACACTTGTTAGCTTGTCCTGAGGTCAAAGCCCAGACGGGGACGCAGGGCGGTGAGAAAGTGGAGCCATTGAAGCCATCGTTTCCTGGCCCTTGAGTGTGGTGAGGACGGAGGAGAGCAGACAGCAGAGAGACGGCACCGCCAGCCTCCTCGAGCTCCTTGAAGATGACGACCCTGAAGAGCTTTGTGAGGTGATGGGGGCAGGCTTCACTGTTTTCCCTTCTTCCTCCTCCTCGCCTCTTCCTGTCTGATAGGACTTAAAGAGCAGGGTCTGCTCCGTGCTGTAGGATCGGTGGGGAAGGAGAAATGAATCCTTGCCAGGGCAATGGCGAAGCTGACGTGCAGGGGTAGCATCTGTGTGGGCCCTTGAGGGATGTGGGGCTTCAAAGGAGCCCCTGTTTCTACTCAGTTTCTTCAGGAGTCTCCACCTGGCTGCAGACATGGCCAGGCTGCAGACACCTCCTTAGCTCCCAGTGCCGGGCCGGCCACCCACCTTTCTCCCAGGAAGCGGGAGAGGGGTTAGCGTCACCGCACAGGCTGAGCTCCAGCCTCCCGCTCAGGTCCTGTACCACACGATCCTGCCTGTCCTGAGCAACCACATCACCAGACGGGAACTTGGAGGCCAGCAGGCAGGTCAGCGGTGGAGACAGGCACAAGCTCGGGTGCTGGGAGCACCCGCCGTACCCACTGCATGGGAGGCCACCGCATCCTGGGCCACCATCTCCCCTGTGCAGGGGAGGCCATGGCGTCGAGGGCCCCCGTCTCCCCCCTGCCTGGGAGGCCACAGCGTCCTGAGCTCCCTCTCCCCTGTGCATGGGAGGCCACCGCATCCTGGGCCCCCATCTCCCCTGTGCACGGGAGGCCACGGCATCCTGGGCCCTCGTCTCCCCGTGCGTGGGAGGCCACGGTGTCCTGGGCCCTCGTCTCCCCTGTGCACGGGAGGCCACGGCATCCTGGGCCCTCGTCTCCCCGTGCGTGGGAGGCCACGGTGTCCTGGGCAGGGGCCTGCTGTCCCTCATGCTGCTGTGCTGGGCGCTGTCTGGGCATCCCTGCCATGTTGGTAAAACACCCCAGGTTTGTTTCAGCCGAGAGAGACGCAGACTGGTCAAAACAGGCTCTGATTCTTTTTATTGAATTGGGGGATATTGGATTTGTGGAACTCAACTTTCTGATGACAAAAATTATCTGCGTGACCAAATAAAGATGGACGAAGCTCAGAACCAGCACAAAAGACCATTTCAGCCGCGGGCCTTAGCGGAGCCAGGCTGGTGTCCTCTGCAGGGCTAGGCTGCAAAGTGCCCTTTCGGATTTTTCTTAAGCTAACGTTAGCAAATTGCATATAAATTGAATCTCCACTAAAAGGTAAAGATAGCCCGCAGCTAAAGGGCAGGGCCGCCACCCACAGCAATGGCTGTGCTTTATAACCAGTCAGACACAAACTAAGAGGGGAAATACGGTTCTCTCGACTAATCAATTACATTTGGGTAATTGATCGTATATTATTATTGATGAAAGCCCATAATATGCGAGTTAGAAGGGAGAGGGTTCTCTAAAGATTAGATTTGTATACGAAAATGGAAGAGAAAAAATGACTCTCATAAAATCATTTGCGAGTGCTTTTTGGTGTCATGCCGGGTGGAACACAGGGCCTGGCCCTGATCACTTGCGAGTGCTTTTTGGTGTCATGCCGGGTGGAACACAGGGCCTGGCCCTGATCACTTGCGAGTGTTTTATGGTGTCATGCCGGGTGGAACACGGGGCCAGGCCCTACATGGCTTCTCTCAGCTCCCTGTGCCCCGTCCACCTGGGAGAAGGGAATGGGGCGTTTAGCAGAGAGGAAAGTTGTAAGGCCACAGGATCTGCCCTCTGGTCAAAACGCTGTTCACAAGGAAGAGCAAGAGAAGATGTGGCCAGTGCAGTGGCAGAGGGCCACATTTGGTGGACAGTTCAAAGAAGAAATGGGTTCCACGTAAGGAAGTGCTTTTCACAACGAGAAAAATCCGGGAGTGACGGCTTCCCCACAAGGGGCTGATCACCCATTTCACCCCGTCCCTGAAGGCAGTGGGCAAGGGTGGTGAGAGCGGCCCCCAGGGATCCTGGAGAGGACATCAGGCTGGTGCAGATGTGTCTAGGTGCCCTTCAAGGCCATTTCAAAAGCAAGAGTCCAGGCATCTCAAGAGTGCCGAGCCCATGCTAGGGGTGAGCTGCGAGGCCCGGGACGGGGCTCAGTGAAGCCTGACCCTGCAAGGCTCCCAGGTCTTGCTCAGCTCCTGCCCATTTCCGGGGTGGCTCCCCTCATCCTCACTCTCCCACCTCCCCTCTCTCTGAGAACAGCTGTTTTCCCACTGCACAGAGAAAACAGAGGCCAGGCGCTGTTCAGGGTCTCCACTTCCCAGCCTCCAGCCGCCATCCTGGGTCCCCGAGCGGGCCATCCAGCACCCGAGGCCTGCAGCCCCAGCAGGGACCGAGGCCCACCCCTCCGCTCCCTCTTACCCCACTCCCCCACCTCCCTTTCCCAATTCAGAGTGGAGGCTCAGGACACTTGTGACTTAGAATCGTTTTGATCCCCCTTCCAGAGGATAAGCACCCTCCCTTGGACTGCTTCCATACCCCAGTGAGGGCCGGGGCCCTGTTTCCCTCATGGGCGGCTCAGCCCACCCTCCACCACACCCCAGAGACGCCTTTGACCAGTCTATGTGACATCCACACCAGCAGCATCAATGGCCCGATTCCAGTTTTCGGCCTATTTCTTGTTCAATCATTTCATTCACCTTCTCTTCTCTGCCCAGCAAACATCGGGGTGGCCAGTTCTCTGCTCAGACCTGGGATGCTGAGGGGGTCAGACACAGCTCGCTGCTCCCTCCCGCACGGGCTCACAGGTCAGCAGGGACCCCAGATAGGGGAAGGGCACTCCGTGAGCCAAGCAGAGCACCGGTGACCAGCACGATGGGAAGGCCTGGGTGTGCACCAGACCCGAAACATGCGCCCTCCACAAATCCCCTCACCCTTGACGCCCCCATCAACGCCGTTGCCTGGTTTCACTGCCTCCTCTCGGGAGGCCCCGTCCTGGTCTCCACAGAGGCTTCTCTCTGACTCCTTTCCACAAATTGAGATAAAGTTCACGTAGCATATCGTCATCATTCCAGCCATTTCCAAGTGCGATTCTTTGGGCTTTAGCATTTCGCAGACGTATAGCCACCATCACTCTCTAACCGCAGAACCTTTCCTCAGCCCCCAAAAGACACGAGCCCATTACAGCCACACATCCCCCAGCCTCGGCGGCCCATTCTCATCTCTGCTGTGGGATGTGAGCTGGTCAAGTGGTCGACGTCACCTTAGGTCGGTTTTACCTGCCGATCGTTCTATTTCCTTATGTTATATATTGAATTCATTTTCTCTAGGAATTCATCTCTTCTTGGTGTTCAACTTTGTTGACGGTTATATAAATAGTTCTATGAAGTTTTTTAAAAAAATATTTTAAATCTCTTCCAGCTTTTTAGTCACATCTCTTTTCTTGCTTTTCATTGTGTCTCTCTTGCTGTCTTTATTTCTTCGGTTTATGAGAGATGGGTCTGTTTTTGTGTCTCTTTTCCTGTCTTTAAAGAACCAACTTGGGGCTTTCTGAATATTTTCTACCATTTGTGCTTGTTTTCTATTGGTTTAATTTCATCTTTTATTGCTGTCATTTTCATCTCTTTTTCTACTTTCTTATTTATTTATTTATGGAGACTGAGCCTCACTCTGTCGCCCAGGCTGGAGTACAGGGGCACGATCTTGGCTCACCGCAACCTCTGCCTCCCAGGTTCCTCAGCCTCCCAAGTGGCTGGGACTACAGGTGCACGCCACCACGCCCGGCTCATTTTTGTGTTTTTAGTAGTGTCACTGCTTCACCATGTGGGGCAGGCTGGTCTTGAACCCCCAACCTCAAGGTCTTGAACCCCCAACCTCAAGTGACCTGCCCGCCTCAGCCTCCCAAAGTGCTGCGATGGCAGGCGTGAGCCACTGTGCCTGGCTTCTTCAATCCCAACGTATTTAAGGCTGTTCTGTTTCTCACGGAGGAGCTTCCCTTTTTGTGGCTCTCGGATTCGTTTCCAACTCCGGCTTTCATTTCCTCTTAATTCCAAGAATGTCATACAGAGGGATTCCCTTCCCAAACGTCCTCTCCCCTTTCCCTGTAGAAACAGCACCCTTGGTGTTTACTGGGTGCACTTCTACCAAGGACAAAAGCTGCATCTCCCAGCAGCCCCTGTGCCAGGTGTGGCCGTGTGACTATGTCTGGCCAGTTGGGTGTGAGCAGCAGTGATGGCGCTCTCCATGCCTTTCTGCTGGGGTCCGAGTGTAGTGGCGAGGTACCTGGGACCGTGTAGAGGAGGGCACCCCTGAGACGTGGACCAGCAGCATGATGAAGCCTATGTCCTCAGAGAGCACCCAGCTCCCCGCCCACCACACAGCCCCCTGCCCACCACACAGCCCCGGCTTTTGTGTTAGAAATAACAGAAAACATTATTTTTATGTCCATCATGGTGACACACTCCTCTGTTGGATCTCAGCCATGCAGCTAAACCTGTTCTGTATGTCAGAAAGTACAATTCAAGAGTATATTGTGGCCGGGCACAGTGGCTCACGCCTGTAATCCCAGCACTTTGGAAGGCCGAGGCTGGTGGATCACCCAAGGTCAGGAGTTCAAGACCAGGCTGGCCAACATGGTAAAACCCTGTTTCTACTAAATATACAAAAATTATCCAGGCATGATGGTGCATGCCTGTAGTCCCAGCTACTCAGGAGGTCGGGGCAGGAGAATCACTTGATCCTGGGAGGCGGAGGTTGCAGTGAGCTGAGATCACGTCACTGCACTCCAGCCTGGGTGACAGAGTGAGACTTTGTCTTGGAAAAAAAAAAGAAAGAAAAGAAAAGAAAAAAGAGTATATTGCTTACTTTCCATGTAGTGAGGGTTTCTTGGGGAAGAGGAGCAAAAGTTTATTATTTCTAATTTTTCTAGAATACAACCAGAAAAAAATCGACCTTTTCCATTTTCGTAAGGTCTTCTTTGCAAATACAAACATCATCAATGTTTATAAATGCTCACTGGCTCTTTGACAAACTGTATAATCTCTATGTGAAGTAGGAGATGTTTTACACATCTATTAAATCGAGTTTGCCGATTATGTGGCTCAATTCTCTAAAATCTAATTTATTTATTTATCATCTACTAAACTGGTCTGATTCTGAAGACGGTGCCTTGCATGGGACCTGCTTTTATTAAGTTCTTATATTTCTAAATAATTTGGCTTTTATAAAGTAAGCTGCTAAATTGATTCGCGTACGACACAGATGTATGTTTTGCCTCACTCACTAGCTGTTCACAATGTCTCTTTCACACTTCACGCCCTGCTCTCTCTGTACTGAAGCGTGCCGTGCTGTCCAGCCCGCGGCTGCTGGGCACCACTTCATCTGAAGCCTTTTTATCACCGACCCATAATCACACTTCTTTAAAACGCGGGCAACGTATCTTCAGCCCAGTTGGGTGGTGTTTAGACGTGGAGAGCAGCCCACATCCAATTCCCGCTCTGCAGGTCCTGCTCCTCCGCATTCTCCCTCCTGTGGCTCTGGTGAGGTTCCCTGGGTCTGCAGCTGCCCCAGGCTTCTCTCCCAGTTTACACAGAGGGCTTGCTCCTGCTCAGGGTCCCCCGCGTGGTCCTGGCGCTCCCATGCCACCAGGCGTCGCTGCTCCCTTCCATCCTTGGCATCGGACTCAGCCCTGCAGGACCGGAACCCGGGCACCACTCTCCACCAGGAACTGGGAACCCCGTCTCCCCACCACGCCTGAGCCCCTCGGGGCGTCCGCATGCTTGCCCCTCCAGGCCTGGGAGGTAGGCCAAAGGATGCCTCTCTATTGCATGCTCTTGAGTCCACATTCAAATCTCACTTTCCCGTGGCTCTCACATGGCCTTGAATCCCTCCCGGAGCTGGGCGGCCCCCGCCTCCCCTGTGCTGAGGCAGTGCTCTGAGGAGGGTCCGGGGTCATCTTCCCTTCATCCTTGCCAATCTGGGCATGTCTTTCTCTCTGTGTGACCCGTGAATTCTACCTGAATTCCCGGTGAGCGTAGCTGAGAACACAGACCCATCCCAAAGCGGGGTTTTCTGGTTTTGAACCCCAGCTATGTGATGGTGCACAAGTCACTTAACCTGCCTGTGTCTGTGAGATGGGTAATCATGTAATGTGTCTCTCCTTAAGGACAGAAAACAAATTAAACAAGCTCAGACGACACTGAAGCTGTGCCTGGATAGGGAAAACAGTCACGGGCGTCAGCTATGATTATACCATTTATTATTATTCATGCTGGGACATGGGAGTGTCAGGGCATGGGAGTGTCAGGACATGGGAGTGTCAGGACATGGGAGTGTCGGGACATGGGAGTGTCAGGGCATGGGAGTGTCAGGGCAGAGCCCTTTCCTCTGAATGCTTTGGAGACATCAGTGCATCTTCTTTTATTTATTTTTTTTTTTGGAGACAGGGTCTCACTCTGTCACCCAGGCTGGAGTGCAGTGGCACAGTCTCGGCTCACTTCAGCCTCTGCCTCCTGGGTTCAAGCGATTCTCCTGTCTCAGCCTCTGAATGTGGTTGAGATTACAGATACTTGCCACCATGCCCAGCTAATTTTTTGTGCTTTTTTTAGTAGAGCCTGGGTTTCACCACGTTGGACAGGCTGGTCTCGAACTCCTGACCTCAAGTGATCTGCCGCCCTCGGCCTCCCAAAGGGCAGGGAGTACAGGC
The DNA here is from genome assembly GCF_001604975.1 of Cebus imitator. Lineage (NCBI taxonomy): Eukaryota > Metazoa > Chordata > Mammalia > Primates > Cebidae > Cebus > Cebus imitator. The sequence goes on from NW_016107432.1 coordinate 4,748,930, forward strand.
GTCAGCCACCATGCCCGGCCTTTTTCCTATGCCATTTTCTTTCCCTCTCATTTGCATATGGAGCTGCCGGATCTGTTCTGAAAATCCCTTTTCCCTCATAACTTCCTTGAGGCGGTATTTTTGTTTCATGTCTCAAGTAATTCTTCCATTTGTTACTCCCCAACATGAATTCAGAACTCAGAGACACACGAGTATCTCCTCTGATTCAACTCGTAAACCGGTTTTGGTTTACAAATTATCATTTCTAGTTCCACAGATTGTTCAGGTGGATACCTGTCTGTCACTGTGTTTTGAAAGGCAGCACCTCCCCCGAGGCCAGTCCCCCGGAAACACACCCCTCCGGGTCTCAGCTCTGGCCACACAGCCCCCTGATCAGGAACAGTTTCTGGAGGGGCTATGGCTCTTCACGGCACCTTGGTCTTCTCAGCTGCCAGGAATATCAGAAGCCAATCACCAGGCCTTATATATAGCCCTGGTGGGTTATATCCCAGAACAGAAGGAACTTGGAAAAACAAGCAGAGCTGATTTCAGTGACTGCCTTGTGGGTGGCGGGCTGGGACTGGGCGGAGACTGTCCTATGTCCTCGGGTAAAGCAGGCACAGCTGTGCGACTTTCCACTTATCCTTCCCCACCCCTGCCCTGAAATCTGGGGTCTCTGCACAGGAGAAGGCCATTCTGGTTTGGAATTGGAAGTAGCAACATGAGCCCTGTTTTTTTTCCCTTTTTTCTTGTTTTTGTTTTTGAGACAGTCTCGCTCCGTCACCCAGGCTGTAGCACAATGGCGAGATCTCGGCTCATGGCAACCTCTGCCTCCCGGGTTCAAGCAATTCGCCTGCCTCCGCCTCCTGAGTACCTCCAGGGATTACAGGCCTGCTCCATCATACCCAGCTAGTTTGTATATATTATTATTAGAGACCAGGTGTCACCATGTCGGCCAGGCTAGTCTTGAACTCCTGACTTCAGGTGATCCACCTGCCTTGGCCCCCCAAAGTGCTGGGATTACAGGCGTGAGCCACCACGCCCGGCCGTGTGTTTTCCCTTTAAAAACAATTCAATACCCAGCTCTGTCCACGGATGGGCCTAGAATCAGTGAGCACCCTGGAGCTACAGGCAGCCCTGGTGCCTGGGCAACATTTCCCCATGCCTCTTCCACGCTAGCATCCGCCCAAGCCACCAACAGGGAGGCTGTCCAGATGAACATGAGGGTCGCTCGGGAGTAGGGCACTGCAATGGAAATACCTGCGCCAGGGTCCGTATGCATATTCAGGGAGGGAAAAGCACAGAAGTTTTAATGGAAAGGCGAGGAGGATCACATAATTGTTTTGAGATAACTATCCTTGCCTCAGGAATCAATAACACTGTGGTAACAGTCTGAGGTTTGGGCAGGCAGCTGCTGGGCAGACGCCCTGGCAGAAGTGTTTTTTGTGTGAGGTTGTGATGGACTTGGCTCGAGATTGTGGTATTTGCCGTCTTTTGTGACGTGGAATGCCGTCGGGGCTGTTCCCATCTCTATCTGTCTGGGTTTTGTTTTGTTTAACATAAGTGCCTCCATTTTGATTCTGACAGTGGAACCAGGGGACTGTGGAAAGTGAGAGGAACAGCCGGGCCCAGCCAGGGTGTCCTGCCAGAGTCCAGGACATCACCAAGGACGGCGCAGTTTCCAGCAAAAGGACATGAGGCCGGGCACGGTGGCGCACGCCTGTAATCCCAGCACTTTGGAAGGAGAGGTGGGTGGATCACCTGAGGTCGGGAACCAGCCTACCCAACATGGTGAAACCCTATCTGTACTAAAAATACAAAAATAAGCTAGGTGTGTTGGTGAGCACCTGTAATCCCAGCTACCAGGGAAGCTGAGGCACAAGAATGGATTGAACCCAGGAGGCGGAGTTCAATCACGCCACTGCGTTCCAGCCTGGGCGACAGAGTGAGACTTGGTCAAACAAAAAAGGAGGAGTGCGGAGGGACCCCCACTGGCCAGCTCAGGGGTGCTGTGTGGAGAGAATGCCGTGTCCTTGTCTCCCCCTCCCCAGCCCCCATTCTTGCCACAGCCTGCCCTGCACAACTTTCCCCAAGGCTCCCTGACTGACTCCCCGTCCCAGTTTCTACACCAGGCCTGGCCCTTGGCCCCTGACAAGAGCTGGGCGCCAGAATGAGTTCTTCCACCCCCCATACCCACCGAAGCAGGCTCTTCTGTAGACAGCATGAACAGGCGGTGGCAGGGCAAAGGGCAGGGAAGGCTTCGTGCAGGTGCCCGAGGGGAGACTGAGCGGCCACCTGCACCCCCCGAGGTCCTGGGCCGCTTTCACCAGCTGCCTCTGCACCCACACCCATAAGCAGGAAGCAGGGCTCTGCTCCACAGCCCCCCCGGGGTTTCAGAGGACCCCTGCACAGTGCCCTGTATGCAGTGGGGCCAAATAAATGCAGACCTTCAGGTTACTAGGCACATGGGTGAATGTAGGGGGCAGGGGCTTGGGAGGCTGTGAGGCGTTTCCCAGACACTCCAGATCATTATCCGTGCCTTGCTCGGCAAACCAAGCGCTGCTGTGCCGGCCAAGTCTAGGGGGCTGTTGGGTGCTTGCGCCCTCCCCATGCTTTCCTCCAGAACACGCCACCCAGCCTGGGAGCGCACCTGCGCATCTGGGCTTCAGCTGGGAGCCCCGAGGCCCTCCGTGTCTGGGCACAGCTGCCAGGAGGCGGTGGAACGAGGCCGGGGGTGCGGGTGAGGACCATGCCATCATTCAGCTGAGGTCAAGGCACGGCTCAGAGTGGATCCCCATTTCCACGGAGGGACCTCGCTCAGGCCTGGAGCTCTGGAAACCAGGGCAGCCGATGCCACAGCCAGGGGCACATAAGGAGCCACTGCGTGGCAGATGCTGCCCTCTGCTATGGACTGACCCGTGTCCCTCCCACAAAATTCATCTGCTGAAGTCCCAGCCCCAGGTCCTCAGTGTGGCCTTATTTGGAGGTAGCATCTTTAGAGGTCACTAAATTAAAATGAGGGTCTCTAGGGTCTTATGTTAGGCCCTAGCCCAACACAAGAAGAGGAAGTGCGGACAGAGGCACATGCAGGGGCGGTGAGGGGAAGAGTTGAGGAAAGATGACCACCAACGAGCCAGGGAGCGACACGCCAGGAGGAGCCCGCCCTGCCCACAGGACTCTGCCGCCAGCCCCTGGGGCTGCGGGAGGAGGTACCTCTGCTGTGGAAGCACCGGGGCTCTGCGGCCTGGTGATGCAGCCCTTGGCTGGCTTGGGCGCCTTCCCTGCTGCATTCTCTGCTCAGGCTACAGGACCCCTCCTGGCAGACCCCGGGGCCGACAGACTCCTGATGGTGACAGAGGGGACAAGAGGGGGTCCCTGGACCCAGGTAGCATGATTAGGATGAGGAAGGGCCCAGGAATATCCACTCCCATGGAGCCAGACCCCCCAGAAGCCTGTGACCCTCTGTGTGGTCCCCCCAAGCATGCCATGGGTCCCCAGGTTCTGTCTAGCTCTCCTTCCCTTGAGCTCTTGACTGTGCCTTGGGGTCACCTGCTGCCAACCCCCATCCTCCCATTCAGCCCCCCTTCTCCTCTGCACTCTAAGACACCTGAGCTTCAGCTGCAGGATCCAGGGCTCAGCTCCTGCAGAGGCTCTCAGCCCCGGCCCACCTGTTGCCTATCTGAAGTCTGGTGATCTGGGAAAAGCCAGCTAGTCCACCTGGCCCAGCACAGATGGGCTGGAGTCTCGGGCCTGCAGTCGGGACCCGTGGGAGCAGGACAGCTATCCGGGGTGGCCCCGTGAGGCCCAGGCCACAGCTGCCCTCCGCCAATAAGGTCAGTCCTCGGCCCTCCCTGGAGGGCGCCTTACACAGAGCCTCTCATTACAGTGGAAAGTGGATAAAAAACACTTTAATAAAACGGCAGCGGCTTTGTGGGATGTGTGTGGCAGACAAAATCAAGAGCCAGGAGCCCAGGACGCAGAGGTGGGCCTGGGCCCCCATATCCAGGTGGATGCTCGGGCCGGGATAGTACTCATCCGGAGGGCACTCAGGCCAGGGTAGTACTCATCCGGTGGCACTCAGGCCGGGGTAGTACTCATCCGGAGGGCGCTCAGGCCGGGGTAGTACTCATCCGGNCTCAGGCCGGGGTAGTACTCATCCGGAGGGCGCTCAGGCCGGGGTAGTACTCATCCGGAGGGTGCTCAGGCCGGGGTAGTACTCATCCGGCGGCGCTCAGGCTGGGGTTAGTACTCATCCGGAGGGTACTCAGGCCGGGGTAGTACTCATCCAGCAGTGCTCAGGCTGGGGTTAGTACTCATCCGGCGGCGCTCAGGCTGGGGTTAGTACTCATCCGGAGGGTACTCAGGCCGGGGTAGTACTCATCCGGCAGTGCTCAGGCTGGGGTTAGTACTCATCCGGAGGGTGCTCAGGCCGGGGTAGTACTCATCCGGAGGGCACTCAGGCCGGGGTAGTACTCATCTGGAGGGCGCTCAGGCCGGGGTAGTACTCATCCGGAGGG
>NW_016107432.1:4754030-4762149 GCF_001604975.1 Cebus imitator
CTCAGGCCGGGGTAGTACTCATCCGGAGGGTGCTCAGGCCGGGGCTAGTACTTGAGCAACCAGCGCGGCCTGTGGGAGCTCAGTGATGTGAAGTAGGACCACCACCAGGGCTTACTCCCACCGGCCGAGGGCTGCCTGCGAGCCCGGAGCGGGTCGGGGTTGGGCTCCATGCCCTCGCCCAAAGGGCTGGCACCTCCCAGCGGGTCATGGGGCCCAGTCCTCCGAAGCCCAGGAAGAAAGTTCTTGGGTCCCACCCCCAGAGGCTGCAGAATGAAGTCCACGCGGCCAGCCCTCTTCATCCGGGCGGGGATGATGACTTTCTTGATGACCCTGGCATAGCCAGGGGCTTGGGCGATGACAATGTGGGTACCAGGGGGCAGCAGTCTCCAGTAGTCGCCATCTGGGGCTGTGGAAAAACAGATGAAAAATGATTCTCAGCGGGGCCGCGGACCCAGCCACAGGGTGATGGGTGGTGAATGGGAGTGGGGAGAGGGCAGCATGGAAGCCAGATGCCAAGTGTGCATGTGCCTCTGCATGGGCCTGGAATGTCCTTCCCACCTCTTTTCTCTGTCAAACTCTTATTCATCCCTCAAAACCCTGCTTAGGCACCCCCTCATCTCTGAAGCCTTCCATGACCACTCCCATCCCCCATGCCCAACCCATAGTCAGCAGAAGTCCCCTGGTCTCTTCTGGACCGTGCCTCTGCAGGTAGCACACATCACAGCATAGTGTCATTTTTCATCGTCTGTGAAATCCCTGTAAGGGGGACCAGAGCCCACACGGGGCTGGACACCCCAGCTTCTTATCAGTGGGGTATGAACTTTGGGATAGAAACAAACAGGCTTATGGATGGACGTGGCTCTCCCCAGCAATCTTGGAGAAGGAGGCATTTTCCTGGGAATACAGAGCATGCATCCACGGTCACTCAGCAGCCATGGCCGGGCAAGCTCTTCCCCTCCAAACGCCGCAAGAGACGCAGCCTGCAGCCAACGCAGACCCCGGCTCCTGCCCACCCTCCCCGACCCAGCCAGCCTGGGGAGGAGAGGAGCCGTCCTGCTGAACACGGGGCACATGTGAGTGACTGAGGGCACCGGCTGCCACTGTGGTGTTCCCTTGGCAGACGTGGGCCCCCGGGGAAGCCAGGGATGTACTCACCTGTGGTGATGTCGTGGCGAATGCCTTTGACTAAGATCCGGGCGTTTTTGACTGGCTTGCCGTATTTGTCCGTCACCACGCCTTTGATACCCCGGTGCACCTGCAGAGACCAGGGAGAGGCCCCGGAGATGGCGCGAGACCTCCCCACGAGCATGAAGGCCAGCCCGCCTGTTCCCTACCCGCTCCTCAGAGCTCCAGGTCTCAGGGGAACCGCCACATGTAGCCCCAGTGTGCCAGCCCTCCCTCCCCCATCTTTAACAAGCCAGTCAGTCCCCTCTCTGGGCCTCAGTTTCCTCTCGGGCAATGGACCGGAGCATGTCCCAGGCTTTCAAATGCCCCTGCCTCTTATCCATCTGCACGGGCACTGAGCAGAGAACCCGTTCCTGCCACTCTTCCGACTCGGTGGCTCTCCCTCCCTGCCTTCGCAGCCACAGCCGGGCTCGCTGGTTCTCTCCGAGCTGAGGCTCCCAGCGGCAACGTGGGCGTTGAAGAGGACGAGGACTGGGTGCCTGCACCCTGGCTACAGCAGCACGGATTCTGTACACGAGGATAATGCGCCCTACCTTGGTTCTGCTCGCCTGGCCTTGGCACAAACTGGCCCTGAGCACACAGCTCACTGCACACCCAGGTTCCAGCTTTTTCACCCAAAAAAGCCCTCCCAAGAGCTGCCTGATCCTGTCCACATTTCTTATAAAACAACGGATGACAAATCACCCCCACGACTCCTGCTCTGGTCAGCAGAACACAGCGTGGGTGCAAGGATGCCGAAGGTCACGCCACCGAGCGGCACCAGGATGCCTGTGGGAAGGGTGGGGCCAGCGAGGCGGCCCCTGCCCGGCCCCGCCCGGGGATCTGCAGCGACAGGTCCTCCAGGGAAAGGGCTCCCACCAGGCCTGCCGTGCCTCCAGAGACCATGCAAATGACCTCGCTCCTCTTCAAATCACAGGATCAAAGCAAAACTTTTAGGATGGAGAGACTGTTTTCCTATATATTCATCTTCATGCCGACAGTTGTATAAGTATCATTTCCTTCCCTGGCCAAGGGACGTGAGCCCGAGAGAGCTGGCTTTGCTCTGGGCCAGAGAACGAGCTCTGCCCCAGTGATCCTCACCTCAGACAAACCTCTGCTTCTGGGCGCCTCAGTTTCCTCAGCTATACAATGTACATGAGGCCGAGGCAGCTGTGGCTTCTGCAGGACCCACGATTTTAGCAAGAACGTGAGTTCTAATCCCTCTGTGGCTGACCCCATCGTCACCAATGTGGAAACCAACTCCCCGACACACGCAGTTAGCAAGCTTAGGCCCCGCGGCTCCAGACAGCTGCTCCACGCTCACGCCCAGCATTTGGTGGCACAGGTAACTGGAAGAGGAGCTGGGCACCCGTCTAGCTCCACAAAGCAGATGCTAGTGCTTATCTCTGTGCCATGCTGCCTCCAGTGCTGAAGGAGATTCAGGACGCCGGAGTATGTGGGATCTGTGATGAGCACATCACGGGGTCCCAGCCCTCCTGATGAGGTGGAGAGGGAGAGATGGCTGGTGCCCACTGCCCTCTGGGGCTCTGACCACCACCTGGATGCTCTTGTCCACACTTCATGGCTTAACGGAATTGTGCTCCGTTAAAACAATGGCCTGTGGACTTACATTTAGGGGGAGGGAGTCAGAGCTTTAAAAGTAAGGCTTTCAGCCGGGCACAGGGGTCTGTCATCCCAGCTCTTTGGGAGGCCAAGGCGGGTGGACCACAAGGTCAGGAATTCAAGACCAGCCTGGCCAATATGGTGAAACCCCATCTCTACTAAAAATACCAAAATTAGCTGGGCATGATGGCATGTGCCTGTAATCCCAGCTACTTGGGAGGCTGAGGCAGGAGAATCACTAGAATCCAGGAGGCAGAGGGTGCAGTGAGCTGAGATTGCACCACTGCACTCCAGCCTGGGAGAAGGAGCAAGACCCCGTCTCAAAAAAAAAAAAAAAAAAAAAAAAAAAAGTAAGGCTTTCCTGCATGCGAGGTGATGGAGAAACCGGATGGCTTCAGAAGCCAGCCTGTGGCTCCTCCTCACCCCCAGATGGCACCCAAGCCCTCTCTGCTTAGAATACCCTCACCAGCCCCTCACTGGGAAAATTCCTTCTCTCCCTTCAAGACACAGCTCACAATCCTCCTCCTCCAGGAAGCTCTCCCTGATGACCAGCCATGCTGGGTACCACAGCCCCAAGCTTCCTCTCTGCCAGCTGCTCTCACTTCTGCCTCCCCCAGCCCCACTTGGGGGCTCTCCCAGGACGGTCTCTTACAGATGGCCCTCACTCAACATCAGCCTGCAGTGGATGGATTTGTTCTGGGCCTGAGGGTCACCTTCATGAAGGCCGGGGCACATGGGGTTCTCTGGCAGGGATGGAGAGCTGCCATGCCACCCCTCCCCTCGCCCGGGTGATACAGACTCCCACCCGAGGTCTGGCCAGGATCACTAGGAAAAAGGCCTCAATTGGCCACGACAGGCTTGATCCTTATCAGGAGGCCGCGCCCGGCTCTCCTCCAAGACGTCTGTCTTGAGAGCCGGCCAGTGAGCCGCCCAGCCTTCCAAGGTCCGCGCTCGCTGTAAATCTTCATATCCCAAGACTTCACGTGTAATAGCCAGGAGCGATGCCAGCCGCATTCAAGGCTCCTTCAACCTCTTGTTCACCAGACAGCCGCAAAATGCCAGGTGCACAGGCCTGGCTCGAGACCTCCTGGAAGAATGAGACGGTGCAGGTGGCGGGCCTGCGGCACGGCCGTCAGAAGGAAACTCCAGCAGCCGAATGTTCCATTATTACTTTGGGGCTCTGTTTCTTTCCTACCTCAGTGGCTGCTGCTCTAGAGAGTTCGCTTGATTCTTACCTGGAGGAAGGTTCCTGATTTTTCTAGAAAGGAGGGCGCTCATGGACAGATAGCTTCAGAACAAGCAGATCTGGGCAACACCAGACAGGCCATGTCACTCTCTAACCCTCTGTCTCCTCCCCCGGCTGTCTCACAGACCCTGGGAGCCCAGAGCACGAGCCCGTGTGTGGCCTGGAGACCCCAGGCCAGCCGCAAGCATCCCCTCAGCTCCATCTATAAAATGGGGTGCCCTGTCTACCACCCGGCCCGGTGTCAGGATGGGGTGCCCTGCGTGGGTGGGCGCCAACCGTACGGTGCTGTGGGTGCTGTGCCCTCAGCCCTCCTTGCTACCACGGCACGCTCCTTCCGAGGCCCGCGTCTCACTGGGCATCTGTACTCATATGCAATTTGCATGATTCTTGAAAATGCTTGGGAAAAAAATAGCAGAAGCTTCTTCAGAAACCAGGCTCTTCCATGTGACATCCCGGGCCCTCCTTGGGGTCCTCAGCACCCTCTGTGTGAGCCATGCTGGGAGGGGAGCAGACATGGGCACAGAGTCTCCACGCTGACACTGAGTGCTGGAGAGACCTTGGATCTCTGGGGTGGCAAGGGGGTCATTTTAGACACATTCTCAGTCATTCCCACTCACCTCCCACTTCAGTCAGGCCACCCTACCCCCCCCACCCAGTCCCTGCCAGCCACTTCCTGCCTGTGCCCTCCCCTCTGAGGCCCCAAAGCCCTGCCTGAGCCACACAGCTGCCCCGCTGCCCAGAGCCCTCCCTCCCACGCCTCCGGGAGCACAGCACCCTCACATCCCACGGCTTGAGTCCTCACCACAGCCTCAGTGCCTCTCAAGGGTCTCAAAGGCCCCATGGGGTTCTAGCATGCTCCCCTCTGCTGGGATCTCTCTCCGTCCTGTGGTTTAATTTCTCCTACCCTTCTTCAAGATGAAGCCCAGTGGCCGCCTCCTCCAGGAAGCCCCCCAGCCTCCAGGCTGGGTGTGTTGCCTCGCCAGGCTGCGCAGGCCCTGTGCTCCCTTGCGTAATTGTGCTGCTTTAGGCCATGACTTCCTTGCTCACAGGGACTCCGACACACGGCCTGGCCACCCCGGCCCCCCACAGGGCACGCAGAGGAGAGCCGGCTGCTGCATCTCACGTCGTGTGTGGATGGACAGTTAACCCCAAAACAAGTGGCAGTGAGAGGAGTGAGTGTGTATGACGCAGCAGGCTGCAGGGGCCGCCCTGGGGGCCCGCATCCGACGCTGCCCTCCCAGGCCCCGCTGGGCTGGAGCCCCGAGCCCCTCTGAGAACTCACTGTCTCCACGAAATTCAGCAGCGACTCCTTGTTGTGCTGCCAGATCGTGTACAGGGCCTCCTCGGGGGGGAACTTCACGCAGCCCAGCTCCACCGTGATCTCGAAGCAGTTGGTGTACAGGTAGTTGAAGTCGGACATGCCTGCGGTAGAGACGACCAGGGCGTCAGGGGTGCCAGCCGAGCGCCCAGCGGGCAGGCGAGCGCAGCGGGTGCTCAGCAACACCTCCTAGGGCTGAGGGGCTGAGCCATGGTGAGGTGGGCGGGACGATCCCCACTTCACAGACGTGCAGATGGAGGCATGAGGCAGGTAAGGGTCCTACCCCGGGAGAGGGCAGAGCTGCGTCTTGAGCCCACGTGGCTTGCGGCAAAGTCCACAGGCTTCCCCACCCCCTTGCTGTCTCTGGTGAGGTAAGGAATGAATCAGTTTCTAATGGAAAGGCTCGCAGCACGGGGCAGCCACACAGGCCCCTGGCATCCCAGCTTCTGGCCCATGGTGACAACGTCCATTACTCAGATAATGCCCTGACGAAAGCCTAGGAAGGTCCTATTAGCTCCATGTCCCAGGGAGACCACGGGTCCTGGCTAGGGACAACCAGCCACCTGGCCAGCCGAGAGGGCCTCGGAGCAAGATGAGCCGACCCTGCCCACACCCACTTCTGCCCTCTGTGCCATCTGCTCTTGGAGTTTCTTGCTCAGCAGAAGCCATGACCATCTCCAAGGCAGGCCTGGGGTGACAGCATCCATAGGGCTGGCTGTGTTGAGGGTCACAAGGAGCCCATGGCCTTCCAAAGTTCAGAGCTCCTGAGCCGCAGAGCCTGCAGCTGCTGACCGTCCCTGCCCAGACCCCAGTGAGGCCATAGTCCCCATCCCTCTAGTCTCTCCCGGCCCCACCCCACCCAGTATCCTCACCCTCCCGGCCCCACCCCACCCAGCCTCCGCAACCCCCCCTACCCTAGCCCCTCCCCGCAGGGACCGCACCTCCCGTGAAGCTGTACCAGTCCGCCCCGTTGATGATGCTTCCCCTCTTCAGGAAGTTGCCTCCACACCTGTTTTCTGACCTGTCCATCATCATGGGGTGGACCTCGGCGTAGGCTCTGGACAGCAGCTTGAACATCTGGAAAAGAGACATGGCTCAGGTCAGGAAAGCGTCCCCTGCAGGATGCCCTGAGAGCTGGGGTCAACAAGGGGAGGATGCCCTGAGAGCTGGGGTCCGGTGCAAACACCTGCAGTGCAGGGGGGAGAGGGGAGCGGCGTCTGCAGGGGGAGAGGGGAACGGCGTCTGCAGGGGGGAGAGGGGAACGGTGTCTGCAGGGCGGAGAGGGGAAGACCGGAGGTGGGTCACAGTCAGTCTGGAGGCCAGGTTCGTGGGCACCTGGGGTGATCACCGAGCCCCTGCACCCGGCCAGGAGTATGGGCTTTCTCTCCTGAGGGCGCACACTGACGTGGTGTCTGCAGGGTGCACGTGGGTTGGCTGGGCAGTTTATAAAGCTGGGGCTGTTGGGACAATGAAGGCAGGGGCAGGCTGCATTCTTACTGACTTCCTCTCCAAAGCCAACTTCTTCTGTGAATAATCACCGCTTCATTCCCCACCTGAGCACCATCAGAGGCTGGGACTCAGCCTACAGGAAGCCCCTCCCTGACCGCCCCACCTTCCAGCTTCCACTGCAGTTGACAGAGTGACAGGCCACAGCCCCCGGGACATGCCACCCCTGGCACGTTTGGATGTGTGGCTGGGATCGTAGGCCCCTCCTCACAGGCCTCCCTCCCTCCCCAGCTCAGAGCTTCCCCCATTGCGCCCATCCCCCAGGCAGAGTCCACAGGTCCTCCTTTGTGGGGGTTCTTGGCCATCTGTAAGTCCCAGGCTGACCCTGGATGGTCTCTAGGGCTAAGGCATGGAAGGTGGCTGCCGACCACCAATCCCCAAAATCCTGGGGTGCAGGCGCCCAGGCCTGGCTCAGACAGGCCTGACCTGGGAGGGCAGGTGCAGGACAAGGATGTCAGAGGAGCTGTCGGTCCAGAGGCCAGGTGCACGTGGGCAAGGGAGAGACACAGATAAATGAAACCAGGCAGGAGCAGGGAAGCTGGACTGAATAGGGACCCAGGAACACAGGCTGAGGACTGTGGGAAACCCAGCCTTCCCAGCTCCTGCCCCAGGACTGGCTATGCTGATTCCCACAGCGAGTGTGGGCAGAGCCAGAGCATGAGCAGCATTTGGGCAGAGGGGCAGATATGGAGGGGCGAGGGGCGGCCGTGGCCAGCCTGCAGGGCCTTGAACACTGCCCCCAGGTGCTGGTTCTCATCTGTAGGGCACCATGGAAGTTTGGGGAAAGGGGACCTTGGCACACCCCAGCCAGCCCACCCCTCTCATGCTCCCCCACCAACCCCAGGCCCCTCCTGGGTCTCTGGTTTCCAGAGATCACTGCCGGCCACCGGGCTGCACCATCACAGCCTAATGGTTGATGGCTTGGGAACAATCTCCTTTTCTCTGGCTCTGATGGGTGACCCAGGGTGAACATCCCCCCGGGACATCTCACAGCTGGCTCTGAGGCTGAGACACACTGGGCCTATGCAGAGGTGGACACCTGCCCTGCCCAGCCACCATTGCCCCCAAGAGTACAGGGGCGCAAGGCCAGGCCAGCAGTGAAGGCCACCCAGTCACCCCTGCAGGCACTTACAAAGGTCTGAGCAGAGAACCAGACACCTCACTCCCTTGCACCCTTAGTGTGTACTGCCTGCAAGAGTCAATGAATGAATGAGGGAGGTAAGGAGGGAGTGTGGGAGTAAATGAGTGAAAGAATAAGAGAG
>NW_016107432.1:4762587-4763647 GCF_001604975.1 Cebus imitator
GAATGCAGGGCAAATGCGCCGGTGGTCCGGGTATTGCTGACTCCGCCCCTGGTCGGCAGCGTGCTCAGCCTGCTCTCCCTACTCCTGCTGGGCCACAGCACTCAGCATAGGCCCCTGCACCAGGCTCCCTGGGGCTCCCCTGGGTCTCTGCAATAGGTGGCCTGTGCCTCTAGTGCCCCTCCCTGCCCCGTGGCTGGAAATCTCCACCTTATCCATGGGCTCCCTTTGGGAAACTGCCATCTCACGGAAGCCCTCCTTCAGTCCCAGACCAGACTTGGGCTTCACCCCGACACATGCAAGTATTTTCATGCATGCACACTCATGCACAGGCACCCATGCACACACACACACACACACACGCACACGCACGCACACCCATGCACACAGAGGCATGCACACACACACTGGCATCCATGCACACACTGGCATGCACATGCGCACACAGGCACCCATACACACACAGGCACACAGGCACCCGTGCACACACAGGCATGCACATGCACACAGGCACCCATGCACACTCACACAGGCACCCGTGCATACACACACGGACACCCTTGCACACACGTGCACACGCAGCCCCTCTGTAGCCCTGACCATCTCCTTGCCAGTTTCTGGCCCCATCTCCCACCCTAGACTGAGGACCCCCAGCACAGCGACCAGTCCCGTTTGCATTCGCAGCGGTGGCCCCAGGATGAGGAGGGGCTGGGTGAGGCAGGGTTGATATCTGAGTGCCCAATGGTGTGCCTGGCTGGGTGGCCTCAGAGAGGAGAACAAATGACGTGTGAATGCCACTATCAGGGGCTTGGCACCTGGCACTTGCCCACCCAGGGCCAGTCCCTCTCTCCCTGCCTCTTCCCCCAAACACCAAGGGAAGGTGCAGGGAGGGAGGCAGAGGGCAGGCCTGGCTCTCCACGAGGCCTGGGGAGTGACTCGGGGCCATCCAGGGGCCGGGTGGAGAGCAGGCCTGGCCCCCGGTGGGGTGGGGACTTCCAGGGGCAGTTCAGGCAGCTAAGCTCCAGGATCCGAAGCTGGGGGCTGGGGCTGGGGGCTGGGGCTG
>NW_016107432.1:4764347-4767287 GCF_001604975.1 Cebus imitator
TGGGACTGGGGGCTGGGGCTGGGGCTGGGGCCCATCTCCAATCACAACCCCTCCCTCAGCCTCCGCTTTCTCATCCACAGTGTGGGAAGTGACCAGCTCCACACCCTTCCCCCAGCAGGTCTCCTAAGGTTAGGGTGGGTTGGGAGAGTCCCAGCATCATTGCTAGTCTCATCTCTGGCTGCTCTGCAAACAGCAGGAGAAACTGAGGTCTGGAAGGGGGAGGGGCCTCACCTAAGGGCCCAGGTGCATGGTGGAGCCAGAACGCCTTCCCTATGCGCCTGTACCCGCTAACTCCAGAGGGGCCCAGGTGAGAAACAGCAGGATCCCGGGGAAGCAGGACGGGCAGGTGCCATGCGCGCTGCAGCACTGCCCTCTGCCGGCGCCTCCTGGAAACGCACTCCCTGCCGTGGGCAGCACGGGGATCCTGCCAGGTGCAGGGTGGCGCTCAGAGGAACAGCAGGCGAGCCAGGCTCCTCATCCCAGGAGCTCCCAGATGGGGACTCGGGAAAGGCAGTGCAGCCAGCCTCAGAGAGATCAGGGGAGCGAGGGCTCCTGAGGCTGCAGACTTCCAGTTTGGGGAGGCTTCTCTGCAGAGCTGGGCCTGGAGGAGGTGATGCTGGCCGGATCTGAGCAGAGGCTCCTAGGAGCTTTGTCTTCACTGAGCTCAGAACCAGGACCGGAAGTGCACCAGCTCCAAGGGGACCGTGTACACAGTCTCCCTTCCCTGCACGCACCCCACGGCCCTCTTACCTTCTCATCAGGCGTGGGAGAAAACATATTCTCCTCCTGTGGGTGCTTGGAAAAGTCGAAGGGGTAGGACACCACCAGGTCGCCCCCGTGAAGGCTGGCTGAGAGCACGAAGGGGATGGTCTGCATCCACTTCATGATTGCCTTCGTCTCTGGGGCCACCTGCCCAGGACAGAGGAGGCCGCCCTCAGGGCTGGGCTTCCCCGCCAGCCCCCAGCCATGCCCCAGGCTTCCACAGCCCTCTGAGTCCAACTGGTGCAGACCGAGAGTCAAATGGAGGCTGCTTCTAGACTGATCGATTCTGCTTGACTAATGTGCTCATGGGACAGGTGGGCTGGGGGCTGAGGCCCAGGCAGGACTCGGACTCGCTGACCCCCAGGAAGCCCTGGACTCCAACCCTGAATGCCCTCAGTGCCCTGGGGGATGCGGACCTCCCCAACATGGGAATCAGAGGCCGCCCATCCAGAAGGTCTGGGTGTTTGCTAGAACATCCCAGAAAGCCACTGACAGTCTCTACATCAGTGCACCAGTTGGACTTGGCCCCCATCACTGGGACCCTGCAGGGATCTAGGCGTTTCCAACATTAATCTCTGAATCTCACCAACAGCCCAGCAAGGAGCTGTCCCCATTTCACGGACAGGTAACTGAGGCAGGAGCTCTGAGGCTCTCCTGTCCCGGGGGGAAGGACAGCACCGGAGAGGCCTGGAGTAACCAGGGCCCCCTGGATGCCTCGGTGGCGACAGCGTGGGCAGCAGCGGCTCCTACCTTACCCCACCAGTAGTGCTCAGGGATGGGGATGTGGTCACTGCGCACTCCGCGGGTCCCCGCCAGCTGGTAGTATTCAGAAGTCAGGTCTGGGAAGTTTCGGTTCAGATCCAGGTTCTGCGCGTTCTGCCTCCCGCTCGTCCACCCGTTATAACCGGCACCCTGAAAACACGGCCAGCCCCCGACTGCAGTCAGCACACCCCACCTTCCTCCTTCCAGATGTGTCTCACGCTGGGCTGAGGGTCAGGGCCGGGGGCTTCGGTTTTCCCCGGCTTTATGTGATGAGTTTGGGAGCATGCATGGAGCCCTTGTCCTCTCTCCACCCCGGCATTCCCTTCCTGGGGATCCCATGCTGATGCCACAGCCTCAGGACCATCCATGGCTGCTCCCCCTGAGTGGGGTGCCCCTGACAGTGACCTGCTCTGCTTGTTGCCCACCTCCCTAAGAGCTCCCCTGACACCCCCCGACACACGCGGGCACCATCAACTCCCTTTCCATCATTTTCCTCTATTGCGGGCATCACCTTCTTAATACAACTAGCATTCTCCATGCCTTCCCTCTCACCAAGCCCCTGCAGCAGGGCTTTGCCAGTGTCAACCTGCTGAATGCCCCTCTCCTTGAGAGGCAGAAGCAAAGCACCGCTAGCATAACTAGTTGTGAATGAATGAATGAGCGGTGGTGCAGGCATCTGGATGCTCACCTCGGCGGCTGCCACCTCGTAGCCATCGGGGTTCATGGAGGGCAGCAGGTGGATGCGAGTGGTGTTGAGCAGGCGCTGAATGCGGGGGTTGCCCAGCAGGTACTCGGAGCACAGGTACTGGGTCAGGTAGATGAGCATCTCCCGGCCCGCCACCTCGTTTCCGTGGATGTTGCCAATGAGTTTCACCTCGGGCTCCACTGGGGGCAAATACAGAGACTTGGGGTGTCATCTCAAAGCCTGGGGTCCCCAGAGGCATGAGGCCCCTCCACTCAGCAAGGGTGACCAGATGGGCTGGGACCAACTCGTCCTTGTTTTGACTCAAGAATCTCTGTATATAATGAGGTCTCAGCAAGGTCATCACTTTCGTCGAGCTCATTTTTAATATCCAGCCAGAATTATTAGTTAGCATAACTCAAGAATATTAATAATATATGTTATCATTGATCCATGCAGATTCCACTGATGGTCACTCCTCATGTTTGTGCAATAAGGCAAGGTGCACATTGGTGCTGGGCTGGGAAGGCAGCTGGCCCTTCACTGGATGAATGGATGGGTGAATGGATGAATGGATGGATCAGTGATGGATGGATGGATATATTGATGATGGATGGATAGATGAATAGATGGATGGATAATGGCTGGATGGATGGATGAATAGATGATGGATGGGTGCGTGGATGGATAGATATATCAATGGATGAATGGATAGATGGATAGATCAATGATGG